>NC_081381.1:18030109-18342609 GCF_030684315.1 Stegostoma tigrinum | reverse complement strand
GCCTCATCTGCAGAGTTTTTCTGACATTGAGTTTTTACTTTAATGAAACATAGAATGTCTAAAAAAACATATTTTGCAGGTGCCTGTCTTCCGCGACCCTCCCCTGGGTCTTCCTTGATCACTTCTTGCTTTCCAGCTCTATTCTATTTTGAACCTTTTTTTCATTTCAACAACAGGTTATTCATGAAAATTTGTCAATGATTTTGCATAGTTTCTCTGTCTCACTCCCTGTACTTTATCTTGGAGATCGGAGCAAGGCTTCTTTTAAAAGAAGAATTCTGGCTTTCTCTGGCCAAAAGTCAACTTGAAAAGGCAAACTACTGTGAAAGCTAGTCTCACTGCCTCTACACGGTCAATATTTCATTCTAACACATGTAACTCTGTCAACAGTCAATCACAATGGCTGGGCCCAACCCCCCAGCATTCAGAAGTCAAACAGTGTGCTTTAGAAAATTCCCCCATGGTGTTTACAGGGTTAACAACAGTCATAGAGCTGTACAGCACAGCAGCAGACCCTTCAGTCTAACTCATCTATGCCAACCAATGACCTAAATTAATCTAATCCCATTTGCCAGCATTTGGCCCCTGTCCCTCTAAACGTTTCCTATTCATTTACCCATTCAGTTGCCTTTTAAATGTTGTAATTGTGCCAGCCTCTGCCACTACCTCTGGCACCTCGATCTATACACGCACTACCCACTGCACAAAAAAGTTGCCCCTTAGGTCCCTTTTAAATCATTCCCTTCTCAACTTATACCTATGTCTTCCAGTTTTGGACTCCCCAGCCCTGGGGAAATGACCCTGGCTATTCACCCTATCCATGCCCCTCATGATTTCATAAACCTATATAAGGTCATCCGTCAGCCTCTGACACTCAGGAAAAATAGCCCCAGGCTATTCAGCCTCTCCCTATTCAAGAAATGAATTTAGTCTTCTGCAAAAGAATAATAATTAACCTTTTTTTTCAGTGATAATGGGAACTCTCTGATGAAGGGTCTAGGCCCGAAACGTCAGCTTTTGTGCTCCTGAGATGCTACTTGGCTTGCTGTGTTCATCCAGCTTCACACTTTGTTAACCTTTATTTTTAACCTGGGTTCAGCCAGCTTACCTGCTCCTTAATATTATCGGAGAATTCAGGGCAGTAAGGGGATTTGTAAAGTTACTGGATATGTTGGAAGTTCCTTCCTCTTAAAAAGATGAAACATCCATTCATTCAAAAGCCTTTAAACTTCAAAGCAATTTAGCATCTTTTATTTTGTGTGTCCAGTGTAATAAACTCAAACACACGCCCAAGGCACACAGACACTATTATGCTAGAGGTTTTGACCTCACAGTATAACAACTAAATTACCTTAACCACATAATGGGTTATTTTTAGATTCTCGTGACCTTTGTGCCATTTTGGAGCATCTATTAGTCAACAGAAAGCACAGCATGGATAAGGGAAGCTTTAAACATCTTGCACAGAAGTCTTTAATATTATTTGGTCACATCGTTCATGACTGTGTGGTGAAAGCGACTCTTCAGAAACAAAGATTAACTCACAATGGAAATAATCTACTTTAATAAAAGGAATAAAAGTATAAAGCTAGGCTGATGCAAGTGGAAGCGAGTACAGCTGATTAGATGGCTAACATGGACATGAAGAGCCAAATGGCCACTTTTTATTCTGAGCAATCCTATGGATGGTGTAGGCAGAAGACGTTTTGTTCACTTCTGTCCAGCAATTCTGTTTTTGTTTGTCCGAATCTGAGGCAAATGCAAGAAAAGTGAATCCTTCCTGAGCAACAGGCCAGAAAATTCTCAACAACATCCCCTCAGTCCGCAGCTTCTTTTAACATGTCTGCACATTGGTCATACCATGTGTTACAGGCTCTGGCTGGTGTTGCCCAAAGGTTCAATTTTTGGTGATAAGTGGTGAAATTACCAACTGGTTCCTGTGGGCAATGAGGCATGGAAATTATTCTGGCATTTCCAGCCAAGCTCCTTTCTCACTGAAGAACAGAGCCAGTGTCTTGGTGGGCATGAAGAAAGGAGAGGGACAAGGGCTGAAAAATGTTTGAGTATGACTGCAATCAGATATTTTCCTGATATACACCCTCAGAGTGAGTTCTGTCATTTCTGCCCCCAGGAAAATTTGAATATGCTCAACAGTCTTTGTCTTCACTAAAGCCGAAAGAATGGACAATGAGACAATGCTAACAGGCAGCAAGCACATTATCAAACGTAACCTGAAAAAAAACAGGAAATTACTGAACAGGATGAACATCATTGAAACAGCCCATTCAATCCATACTCTCCAGATAAAAAAATTCCAGTTTGAACGCTGAGAACCTCAACCTGAGCTACAAATCTTCTCAAAACTCACTAATTCCAGTTTGAATTCACGAGTGACTCTAGCACTTGTGTCTGCTAGTTGTGATTTCTCAACAAGTGGAAATATCTTCTCTTCATCTGTTTTATTAAAGTCATTTATAATCTTAAAGAACATCATTTAGTCGCTCCTCAGCACCTCTGTTCCCTACCACTCCTAGATCTCTTCAATTCCCTGATTTTTCTCATATCGGCCAACACTCCTGCCAGATACCTCCTGGGAGAAGGTCAATGAGAGGGAGAGAGAGAGGGCCAGTGAGGGAGACACAGTGAGAGAGTGTGTAAATGAGAAGAGAGAGAAAGTGTCAGCAAGAGTGAGTGCCAGCAAGAGTATCAGTGAGATGGGAGTGGGGGAGAGAGAGAGAGAGAGAGAGAGACAGTGTGTGTCAGTGAGAAGGAGAATGTATCAATGAGAGGGAGAAATAGTGAGTAGCTAAGAAGGAGAGAGAGTATGAATGTTGGGGAGATGGCGAGGGACAGACAGTGAGAGAGTGTCAGTGAGAGGAAGAGAGTGAGAATCAGTGAAAGGGAGAGAAATTGTGGAGAAGGAAAGACTGTTCCAAAGTGGTAACATTCAGGTCAGACGATGCTACATTGTCACAAAAGAGCACCAATGCAGAAATCCTGACACATATCAGTCTCAATATATTGTGACACTTAAACAGAATGGGGCTGAATGAGGCTATTTAAAGTGGGGTTTTACTGATCAAACTTTGACAGCCCTTGCTACCTTCTAGGACAAAACATCAGCTCCAAACCTCCAAGATACCAATCTGAGCTAGCAACTGCATGCTGCTTGGTACTGACCTGATGGCATTTGGCCCACAACTTCACCTCACTTTCTCCCTAAACTGTTCCCAGCATTTTACAATGTCATCACAGCCCACAGTGACTGCCCAACTAGTTCAGTTTTCCTTCCAGGTCGAATGAGCAAACTAAACCTGCTCACAGCAGCCATTGTGCATCACATAATCTCAAATCTGTTTCATCTTCCTGAACCTGGTGTAAACCTCTCTCTTGAATCTCATGCTCCTGTTCGTACACAAAAGGCCTGTAATTCAGAGATAATGGGAACTGCAGATGCTGGAGAATTCCAAGATAATAAAATGTGAGGCTGGATTAACACAGCAGGCCAAGCAGCATCTCAGGAGCTCAAAAGCTGACGTTTCGGGCCTAGACCCTTCATCAGAGAGGGGGATAGGGAGAGGGAACTGGAATAAATAGGGAGAGAGGGGGAGGCGGACCGAAGATGGAGAGTAAAGAAGATAGGTGGAGAGAGTATAGGTGGGGAGGTAGGGAGGGGATAGGTCAGTCCAGGGAAGACGGACAGGTCAAGGAGGTGGGATGAGGTTAGTAGGTAGCTGGGGGTGCGGCTTGGGGTGGGAGGAAGGGATGGGTGAGAGGAAGAACCGGTTAGGGAGGCAGAGACAGGTTGGACTGGTTTTGGGATGCAGTGGGTGGGGGGGAAGAGCTGGGATGGTTGTGTGGTGCAGTGGGGGGAGGGGACGAACTAGGCTGGTTTAGGGATGCAGTAGGGGAAGGGGAGATTTTGAAAGTGGTGAAGTCCACATTGATACCATATGGCTGCAGGGTTCCCAGGCGGAATATGAGTTGCTGTTCCTGCAACCTTCGGGTGGCATCATTGTGGCAGTGCAGGAGGCCCATGATGGACATGTCATCTAGAGAATGGGAGGGGGAGAGGAAATGGTTTGCAACTGGGAGGTGCAGTTGTTTGTTGCGAACTGAGCGGAGGTGTTCTGCAAAGCGGTCCCCAAGCCTCCGCTTGGTTTCCCCAATGTAGAGGAAGCCGCACCGGGTACAGTGGATGCAGTATACCACATTGGCAGATGTGCAGGGTGAACCTCTGCTTAATGTGGAATGTCATCTTGGGGCCTGGGATAGGGGTGAGGGAGGAGGTGTGGGGACAAGTGTAGCATTTCCTGCGGTTGCAGGGGAAGGTGCCGGGTGTGGTGGGGTTGGAGGGCAGTGTGGAGCGAACAAGGGAGTCATGGAGAGAGTGGTCTCTCCAGGAAGCAGACAGGGGAGGGGATGGAAAAATGTCTTGGGTGGTGGGGTCAGATTGTAAATAGGCCTGTAATTCAAGCAGGCAGGTCCCACATTGCAATATATCAATTCTTATCTCTGCTTACGGCATTGACAAAACTTCCCTCATGGACTTCTGAAATTAAAATTACAAGGAATTTCCACCATGAATTTCAACAGAACATGAAGCTTTAATTCTAACGATGGTTAAAAAAATCACAGCAAGTTACTGTATCGGGGAAGTGGGAGGGTGATATTTGCAGATCTCTTCTGCTGCAGTGTTCTGAACACCGCTGTTATCAAAGCCAAGACCTTTTATTCAGTCTCTTCAAATGAACTCAAAGCCAGGAATAAAGTGGCAACAAGGGAGGTCATGAATAAAACTTCTCTCGCAAAGTCATTGGATAGAAATTACCACGGTAGCAATGAACGGGCTCCAGCTGTTAACAAATCCCAATGGGACAATAAGACATGATGACTATTTCGGTTTATTGTACAAAAAGAGTCTAAAATCTCTCAGGATCGAACTATGTTTTGACATCAAAATGAAACTCCTGCCATAAACCAGCTAATAGCATAAAGTAGGTCTGCCTTACGCCAATCACTGAAACAAGCTGTCAACGAACTTTACGTTTATTGACAGAGGAGCCTTAAAAGGAGGCAAGGGTCGCTGTTGTAACCCAGTTAAGTCAACATAACTTCAACGTAGCTGACAGACTTGTAGGATATAAAGTCAACCGGTCAGTTGGTGTCGTTTCACAAATTACACACTGGGATTTAGCCAATGCCCTGGATAAACATCGACCTTCAGAAATAACGTTAATGCCAATGAAACCACGTTCTGAACTATTTGCAACAAGTCTTCTTTCAGTTCCAAAGAAGTTGTACTGGAGTTGAAATATTAACTCTTGTTTCTTTCTCTGCACATACTGCCAGACCTGCTGAGCTTCTCCAACACTTTCTGCTTCTATTTCAGGTTTCCAACATTTGCATATTTCATTTAGATAAATGTCCTCCTTTGCAGCAGAAAGGCACATTCAATATGATGAGTGAAACTGTCATTAGCATGGTTTGGATGGCAACAGCAGTCAACATTCATATACCAAGAGGGTAGGTCTTGTGCAGGTTTGACAGAGAATTCACATCCATCCCTGCTGACCCTGCCAAGAACAACAGATTTAAACCAAGCTCGGAGCTAGTTTTGGAATTCTTTTGGATCACAGGTTGAAAGTTCACCCTGTGACTGAAATGGAATATTCAGAAATGAAGAAAAGTCACCCTTATAGAATATAGAAGTGGGTAGAAGTCATGCTTCAGTTCTAAGAATCCCTGATTAGACTGTGCCCAAAGTGTAGTTCTGAGCACCACACCTTGGGAAGTACATAGACTCGATGGAAATGTGAACTTGTCCGCACAGTCCGGCCCATCATGGAAGCCAAACTTCCATCCATTGACTCCATCTACACTTCCTGCTGTCTCAGAAAGGCAGCCAACATCAAAGACCTCTCTTGTCCCAGTTATAATCTCTTTCAATATCTTCTGTCAGGCTGAAGATACAGAAGCTTAAACACACATACCAATAGGTTCAAGAACAGTTTCTTCCCCATTGTTATTAGGCTTCTGAATGGACCTCTCAAATTTCAAATGAAATGTTGATCTTGCTTTTGTGGTATCTTCATTGTACTCCTCACTCTATTCACTCACTCTATAATCTTTGTGTGGTATGATCTGACTGTACTGTGTGCAAAACAAAACTTTTCACTGTACCTAGGTACATGTGACAATAATAAATCAAATCAATACAAAATGAATAGATTTATTAAAATAAATTGCCGAATTGTTACTGTACAAAAAGCCATTGGTCTACCGGTATCAATTCTATCCCCTCGTGCCAATGTCCTGCTTTGTCCCTATTTCCCTGCATTCTACTTCTAACAAAAATATCATCCAATGCCCTCTTGAATCTGCCTCCTGGCAGAGCGTTCTACACCCTAACTACTTACTGTGTGAAAATGTTGGTTTTCATGTCACCATTGTTTCTTTTGCTCAAATGATACCTGGACCCTGAGGGTAAGCTGAGAGCAGAGATCAGACAAACAACGTTTGCTTACCCTGAGACTTATGCAGATAATGGGAGATTTGATCATAGTTTTATTACTTGGAACTGATGGAGTAGATTGGGAGAAAATACCCTGCTGGTTGAGTATTCTAAGGGCAGAGACACCAGTCCAAAAGCCAGGTGACTGCCTAGTGCTAGACTGCAGCTCTATTGTGATCACAATGAATGATAGAATGGCCTCAAAAGGACTGCATGGTCTCCTGATGTTCCTGTATGTTGATTACATGATGTGCACATCAATCTGCTTGTTGTTGATCTTCTGACAATCTTCATTCAGTACAAAAACTCTGCCACCCTCTTGAAATAGCAATGTGAAATTCAGCAGAAATTTCTAAGGTACACAGTGTTCTTCGGAGAAATAAGAGAAGTTAACTTAGAAACCCTTGTCACAAGGTCAAGATGTTTCAATAATGTAGAGAAAGTCAGTTGAACATCAACTGTTGGCTCAATAAAGGTGATTGGAATATGACACAATTTTATGATAAATCTCAAAAACTAATGAAAAGCACCATTGCAAGTCCAGCTATATTCAACCATGCAAAACCTCATTGTGATCGCACAACTATCAAATAAATACATCTTAGTTGTTATTCCACCCTTATAGCTGCACAGTCTAGTTTATCACACGATAATGCGGAGCCAACGTACACAATGCTGTGAATTAACAAATCCTTAGCTGGAAATACTTTCAGGGATTCAATGTTCCTCTGAAGAAGGCCACAGCAATGGAAGGAATTTTTGTCTAACAGATTAATGGCCTGCAAATCCTTACTATGCCAAAGGAAGAGCACGCAAGACAACTTTATTCTGCTTCTTTTGTGGTGTGTGTGTGTGTGTGTGTGTGTGTGTGTGTGTGTGTGTGTGTGTGTGTGTGTGTGTGTGTGTGTGTGTGTGTGTGTCTGTGTGTGTGTGTGTGTGTGTGTGTGTCATTCATGCAGGAGGGATGTTGCTCTGTGGTTGTAGTTTTGGCATGTTGGTCAAAATGGATGGATGGGGCTTCACTCCAAATGTAACTGTGCTGTACCTGACACACAGTTCAGACTCTGCCCAATAACATCCCTCAGTCACAGCCTCAATCAGACTGACAATCCCAATTTGGTGCCTAACTAGAATCACAGCTTTTGGTCAGTATATTTTCGGTTTCCTAACAAGGTGCCCTCACCCTTATAAGGGCAGGTGGGTAGGGTTAAAGCATATATCAGCCATTGCAGGACAGAATTAGCTGCAAGGGGCCGAATGATCTGGCTCCCATCCCTAAGTTCTCTGCCCAATAGAGAGAGGGAACACCAAATTATCCAGCTCAATGAATGCAGCTAAAATTAATTTAGAAAACTCTGGCAATTTCAGAGCCATTCTGTTGTTGAATTGCAAAATTAATTAATAGCAAACTCCAAATGGAAAATGTAAGGGTAAGGCAATTATCTTTCTTTCAGAATTTAAACATTCTGCCAAAGAGTTGACAGTTACTCTTAGATATTGGTGGCCTTTAAATATCGGCTGTTCATTGATATTATGAGTGCCAATGCCGAAAGAGTTAAAGTAATTCAGGGGCAAGTTTGATTTTCAAAATACTTCAACACAGTGCAAAATACTGACAATGGCCATCTATTGATCTTTTGGTCAGTTAATCTCAGAAGGCATGAGTTCAGCCCGATTAATACTCTCAATAATCTTACCTGGACAGGTATCAGCCAAATTAGGATGAAGACGGATCATGCAAGAAAGAAAGAAAGAAAAAAATAATTAGGCACACAGTCAAGAATAATTTTCAAGGAAGCAAAAAACAAGCTATCACAAGCAAGACATATATGAAATACATGTCTTCTTTAATAAGACACCCCAAATTTCATACTACTCCTTCAGAAAAGTAGTGAGGGAGGGAACGAGAATGTAAAAGGGTTAGATTCATGACTTACATCCTGGAGACTCTGGATTTCAACCAAGCACGGAGACTTTAATTTACAGTTTAATTCCAGATTTTTGTTTTACTGATTTGAAACTTCATCATCAGGGCTCATGGTGGGATTTATTCTTTGGCCGGGAGTATTATCCTGGGTTCCTAGATTACCAGTTCATTGGAATTACCACTATGCCACCACCTCCTCTGGTTATACAAATCATCAATTTCTGATGTACTTACCAGCAACACTGTGTCGGGAATTAGGATAATCATGCTATTGCACACTGATCTTTACTACTTACCGAGTTTTGCTAGAAAATTTGCTTTCTCCTCCAATCTGTAATACGTTACCAGCAAAAACAAATATAGCAAGGTCAGACAAAAGCTATGAGATAATGGCCAGTTACAGAGTATTTTGCTCAGTGTCAGAATGGGGGTTGACAGTAGATTTCTGACCAGAGCTCCCACTGAGGTCATTGTGATGTGAGCCATAGCTGGCTGAATGGGTCAGAAGACTGGGGACTCCACTCCAGAGACTCTCATTATCAATCTAGCCTTGCACTTTTCAGTGCCACACTGACAGAATACTGCACTGTCAGAAGAAGAGCAGAGCATTTCTCCTCAATGTCCTTGTCAATATTTATCTTCCAACCAATGTCACTACAATGGATAATCTGGTCATTCCTGGGATGTTTGTAGGATCTTGCTGGGACGCTACTTGGAGAATTTGACTATTTAAAAAGCATCTGCATCAATCAAGACATAGAAACCAAACCAAACAATTTCAGTGGAGGTGTGGATGAGAGGAATGCTGGTGTGTTCAGCCAGCAAGCCTGAAGGAGAGGCTGTATTCAAAATAGCCTGCTATTGCCAACACACTACTCTGAGTTGTGTGCATGCAGAATCCTTCTCTGCACCCAGAAAGCCAAACAAATCATCCCTAACATTATTTAGGAATTCAACCCGCTATATAACCTGAAGAAACACCTCTTCTACCCTGAAGCATGCTCAGTTTAATTGCTGCTGTGTAGATTAGGCAAAACACTAATTTCTAATGGAGTCGAGTGTTAACAATGTGTCAGGGTTTCCATGGCACAATATCATCAGTGACTTGAGAGGAGAAAGTGTTCCCAGTACTCAGTTTAATATAAATGTATGCTAGACAGACAGCTATCTACAGAGGCTTCATTTGTACGTACTCAATGGAATATCATCCTCAACAGCTGTAACATTGCACCCTGCACTCTGTTGTTATCCTGATACACTTGGATAGTACAAGCTGCCTGAAAAACACATCAGGCAACACTTTTCACTGCACCTTGGTACATGTGACAGTAATAAATCAAATCGATTATACCAGAATATGTAGCAGTATTCCTCAATTGTGAGGAATATAATTGTACCTGCTCTAAATCTCCACACATAGATCATCGCATGCCCACCCCAGGGCAATTTTTTTAATCTCACCAGTGTATTAACTCAAAAATATTGAACTCCCAAATGGAGTTAGTACTATACTGACAAGATCCTATAAAAGTCCAATACCCTAAAAGGTAGCTTTCATTGGAAAAGTGGAGGTCTTGGCATGGTCTGTGGACAATAATTCCAGAAATCTAGTCTAATGTTTCAGGTCATGGTTCAAATCCCACAACAGCAGCTGGTGAAATTTGAATTCAATTAATAATTCTGGAAATACAAGCTGGTTTCAGTGCTGGTGAACATGACTGTTGTCATAAAAATTTATCAGGTTCGTGAATGCTCCTTTAGGGAAATAAATCTGCTGTTCTTCCTTGCTGGGCCTCCAGACCTTCGGCGACATGGTAAACTCTGATACAGTATGGGATGCCTCCCAGACTGTGTCAAACCTCCTAAGTCTAAAAGGAATGAAAACCCCCTTGTTCACAGCATCGTATGGTACTACATGGAATGCAGCAGCTGAAGATGACAAGTCATCACCACATTCTCTTGAGGGGCGATTTGGAATGGGTATCACATACTGATCTACCTAACGCTGCCCACATTATCAAAAAAAATCATTCATGGGATGAAGGTGTCACCACCTAGGCCAGCATTTATTGCCTGTCCCTAATTGTTTTAAGAGTCAGCCACATTGCTACTGGTCTGGAGTTACATGTAGGGTAGACCAGGTAAGGATGGTAGTTTCCTTCCCTAAAGGGCATCAGTAAACCCAGATAGGTTTTTCCCCTCTTGACAATGGATTCATGGTCATCATTAGATTCTTAATGACAGATTTTTATTAAATTCTCAATTTGAATATAACACAATCCATCATCTACCATGGTGGGATTTGACCCGAGTCCCACAACATTGCCTGGATTTCCTGATTAACAGTCCAGTGATAACACCACTAGGCCAGTGCCTCCTCGCTTAGTGAACAAATAAATTGAAAGAAAAACTACAGGATACTCAGAAATATTTTGCTACCAGCCAGTCTTTGAGGGTTTAGTTAGTGAATTGTCAGTTGGTCTGTTGAGTTGCTCTCTACCACCCTGCTGCTAAGCTCTTTGCAAGTCCATAAATCAGATGCATCGCCATTAGGAACAGTGGGGAAGCAGAAACCATTCAGCCCCTCTAGCCTGTGGCACTATTCAAAGAGATCATAGTCGATCTGTGTTCTAACACCATCACACATCTCTGCGTCATATCCCCCAATGCCCTTGGCTAGCAAAAGCTGTGGAACTTAAAAGCCAAACTATCGCTTGCTGTGAGACAACATTTTACACTTCCCACAGTCTATGGATTAGTGATGCACAGTGGAAAGCAAGGTTAGAATTTTAGCCAATTAACAGAGGGACCTGGCGTAGCCACCTAAAGACTGTTCAAATTCTACCAGTGTATTTTGGGTTCTGTTCAAAAACTACATAGAATTAATAAGTCTAGAAAAATATTGAACTTGAGGCTGAGACATTTCACTTATGTCACTGAGCAAATAAAAAAGCTCAACCAAAAAATGGGCCTCCAGTTCCACACCAATGTGGTTAACTCTTAGCTGTTTTCTAGAAAGTCACTCAGTTGCACGAGGCAGTGATGAATGGGCAACAAAATACTGTGAGGGGACATCAAGTTAACTTATGTTAAGAGTAGGATAGGCTGAATGTGGCACAGCCTTTCTCTCGCGCAGAGACAGCACCTGCAATGACTTAACAAAGTGTGGAGCTGGATGAACACAGCAGGCCGAGCAGCATCTCAGGAGCACAAAAGCTGATGTTTCGGGCCTAGACCCTTCATCAGATGAAGGGTCTAGGCCCGAAACGTCAGCTTTTGCACTCCTGAGATGCTGCTTGGCCTGCTGTGTTCATCCAGCTTCACACTTTGTTATCTTGGATTCTCCAGCATCTGCAGTTCCCATTATCTCTCACCTGCAATGACTCATTAGCTGCTGCCATGCACGCTGACATTCTGAGCAATGCAGATGCTGCTGGATTGGTTCTTGGGCATCGTACGGAAGGCAGGGAGTTTTGGGGACAACACTTAGTCGTGTGATCTTCTGATCTGGTTTAGATTATCTGAGAGAGTCAGAGATGAATGTTGCAGAGTTTCCAATTCTCCATATTGACCTTGTTTTTACTGGATATCGCAGATGGTAGGAAACATACTGGGATGGCAGGAAGGAGGAAAAGAAAAAATCAGGATACGTCAGTAACCATGAGTGTGTGGAAGGAGTGATTGACCTGACAGTCATTTTCTTCATGACAACTTCATACGTTTATGTGAATCATTTCATGCATGTTTGGTCTAGTAAGGAACTGGCAAATTGAAGCTTACATGTTTGGTCCTCCATAATGGGTTAATTGATTTGAGCCTATAATGCAAGCACTACAGTTGATCTCTCAAGTTCAGAAAACAACTTAGGCTGGGAGGAAGCATGTCTGATCCTAAACTACTGCATCTCACTGAATGTCAGCTAAGAATACCATCTCAACATTCAGGAATTAGGCTCATGGACAGAATCGAAAGAACAGCTGAGAGCTATGGAATCAGGCCCCATTATTCAAGCAGCAGCACATACTTCTCAGAACTTCCATTCAAATGTATGAAGCCTGCAGCATACGATTTGGAATTTGTGGAAATGCAGAAGAACATCAAAATCGCATGTTCGCAGATTGCTGGTTTGTGAAGCTGAACTGTAAGTGGCTTGAGTTGAATAAAATATTGCAATGCTCAATGTTATTCTAATGATGTCCTCCTTCTTTCAGACATATAGAGGCACTAATTAAGTTTCCTTGCAGTATCAAAGGAACTCCATAACTTTAATAGCAAGGCTACAGCAATCTCGTCTTCATTGACATTTATCATTGTGATAGCAATGAACGCGTGTGTAGAGTAATGAGAGACCAAATACTGAAGAAATAGAGCCTGTCAAAGCACTGCATCTAATCCAGTAACACAGCTCTCTCCATTATAGAATACTGTGGGTTATACCAGATAATGTTATTGAAAAATTCAATCTCAGGAGAAACACTTATACAGTGGGATAGATTTATTGATGACACTTAAGTCAATTGTGGTTGTAAATCCAAATCACTTTAATTGAATCATACCGCTCTGTCATAATGCAGTCAGCCACTGGTATTAATATTACTGAGTGCATCACTTCAGGGGAAATGACAAACCCACGGACCTGCCAATCTCATTATTCATCTGGCTTCTGGAGTCTTGCCTGGTGAAGTTGCTGGGTCAGAAGTTGCTTTCAGAGACTCGTGCTTAAAATCCCTACATTATACCCTAATGTGAAGCACTTCGAGTCACAGAGGTGTGCAACACAGAAACAGGCCCTTCGGTCCAACTCATCCATGCTGATCAGATATTCTCAATTAATCTAGACCTATTTTCCAACATTTGGCCAATATCCCTCTAAACCCTTCCTATTCATGTACCCATCCAGGTGCCCTTTAAATGTTGTAATCGTACCAACCTCCACCACTAACACTTGCAGCTCATTCCACACACGCACCACCCTCTGCATGAAAAAGTTATCCCTTTGGTCGCTTTTAAAATCTTTCCCCTCTCATATTAAACCTATGCCCCTCTAGTTTTTGACCCCCTCCCACACTCTGGAGAAAAGACCTTGTCTATTCACACTATTCATGCCCCTCATGATTTTATAAACCTCTAATAAAGGTCAACCCTCAGCCTCCGACACTCCAGGGAAAATAGCCCCGGCCTATTCAGCCTCTCCCTGTAGCTTAAACCCTCCAACCCTCACATTTGCTACAATCCTGGCTCACAATGGCAACTCAGTAGCCACCAGTTTGCAGTCAGTACTGGCTGGGCTGTTCTCAGTCAGGGGGCTGCCACGTTGTCTTTGAGGGTAGTGCATGGTGGCAGTGAGCGCCACCAAGTCCGGGTGCAGCTGTAATCGTGTCCGACAGGCAGGTGGCCTAGTCCCCGTCAAAGGTCACGCTTGGTCATTTAGTGGGATGCTCAAAGGCACCTTTGGACTGACTGAATCGCTCTTACAAAGAGTCAGCGTAGGCACCATAAGGGCAAATTGGCCTCTGTTTGTGCTGCATGATTCTAACTGTAGGACTGCACTTGGCATCTGGCAATAAATGGGAGAAAAATACTGAAAACTAGACTACATGGCTATAAGATTACAAAGTGATGGATGGATCCAACTAGACAGCTAAGAAAAGAAAACGTCTTCACTGGAACACCTGCCAGTATCTGAGACTGACTGAAAAATAACTGCAGAAAAATAATTGGTGCACTACCCGAAAGACTGTGATATTGATACTGCAGGGTAAAAGGGTGGGGAGTATTCTTGCTGTTTTAATACTCATTAGAGCAAGTAGCTCAATGAGTGACAGCTCTCGACGTGAGAGATCAACAGCGTCAAAAGTGCAAGCTCTGAAGAATGTCAAATTCTAATGTGTCACTTGTTTTTATGATCTTTGCAAAGTCTGTACAGAACTGTTTTCAGGCCTTTGTATACATTTATAGATAATTTTTATTAATAAAGTATATGTCTGAAGTAAAAAAAAGTGTCAGGTTACTCAAAACACGTTGCCTCATGTAATCAAGACATGTGAGCCACAAGATAAATGTCAGACTGAAGTTCAAATGCCTTGTGAAGATGCAGACTGCCTTGTTAATATTATTCCAGCAGGGTTTTAGTTATTGGAAATGTCAAAATATCATTAAATGTCATTCCAGTAAAAAAAGACAGTAATGAGCTCTTAAGTCTAGTTATGCATTACCATCAGCTTGTGATAACCATTCACAATAAAACCCTGAAAACAAGTAGGGTAGCTCTGTGAACCAAGCGGTACAAGCCACTAATTGCTTCATACAAAATAAGTGATATTGAGTAGGGAGTCACACACTGCAGCCCAATCAAAGGGTTCAAATGATATGTGAAGTGTGAGAATGAAGCTCAAGTGGATTATGATTTTACTCTCTGTTCAGGAATTGATTGTAGCTTGTTATTATCAATAACAATCGGTTACTTTGCTGATGCCTGGATTTGAGTAGAATAGTGTATTCCCTCAAGGCAGAATGTCACTCATTGTGAGCCATTGTATTGTTGTTATACACACCAAGTGTAGCAAATGTACCGAACGCTCTCTCTCAAAACAAAGCAGATGAGGCTGAACTCCAGCTGAAAATTTCAATACGGTAATAGATTAAGCTCTCCAGAACCAAGACAGGTCGGTAGTGTTACAATGCAATTGAGATACGGTCATGCTGAGTGGTAAAACAGACTCAAGGGACTGAGGGCCCAATGCTACTAGAGAGATGACGACTTAGTGGGAATGCCACTGGACTAGTAATCCAATAACCAAGAAGCTAAGGTGAATGCTCTAGAGACACGGATTCAAATCTCACCCTGGAAGCTAGTGAAATTTAAAGTTACATAACATTGAACAACATTCATGCCACATAAATGCTCAGCCAAGACAATTTCCAATAAGAAACAACAACCATCACCTTGTGACTTTCAATGGTGTTACCATCACTGAATTCCCCACTATCAACATCTTGGAGGTTGCCATTGACTAGAAATTCAACTGGACTCACCATGTTAATACACTAGGTATAAAAGCAGATCAGAGGCTAGGAATACTGAAGTGAGTAACTCATCTCCTCAAAGCTTGTCAGCACAAGTCGGGAGTGTGATGGAATATTCCCAATTTGCTGGGATGGGTGCAGCTCCGACAACACTCATGAAAGACAAGGCAGCTACCGGACTGGCAACACACCCATGATTATTCACTCCTGCCACCTCCAATGCTCACTAACTGCAGTGTGTACTATCTACAAGATGCACGGCAGCAACTTGCCAAGGCTCCTTAGCCCATGACCACTTTCATCTAGAAGGACAAGCAGACATATGGGAACACTACCACTGCAAGTTCCCCTTCCAAGCCATTTACTAAAAACCCCATCTGGTTCACCAAGATCCTTCAAGGAAGGAAACTGCTGTCCTCACCCCATCTGGCCTACATACATCTCCAAATCCACAGCATTACTGGCGCTCTGGCATGATCCAACAGGTCACTCAGTTTAAAGGCAATTAGGGATGTGCAACAAATTCTAGCCTCGTCATAAATGTCCACAGCCGACACAGGAATAAAGAGAAAAAAAAACTTAAAACCTCCAGAATCAGACTTAAAAACAGACAGAATTTGAAATTGAATTCCATTGATTCAGCCATCGTAAGTAAATGGATAGGGCACATTTTATACATCACAGCTTTAATGTGTGTTGGTCACAGTTTAGGTTCGAATTGTCTAAATCTGCATCACGATTCGTCAAAAGTCAATGATTTCCAATGAGTAAGGAAACATCTTTGGCAATAGATCATTACGACATGCATCTAAACACATTAAAAACCAGGCCCCAAGATGACTTTCCATATTAAGCAGAGGTTCACCTGCACATCTGCCAATGTGGTATACTGCATCCACTGTACCCGGTGTGGCTTCCTCTACATTGGGGAAACCAAGCGGAGGCTTGGGGACTGCTTTGCAGAACACCTCCGCTCGGTTCGCAATGAAAAACTGCACCTCCCAGTCGCAAACCATTTCCACTCCCCCTCCCATTCTCTAGATGACATGTCCATCATGGGCCTCCTGCAATACCACAATGATGCCACCCGAAGGTTGCAGGAACAGCAACTCATATTCCGCCTGGGAACCCTGCAGCCCAATGGTATCAATGTGGACTTCACCAGCTTCAAAATCTCCCCTTCCCCTACTGCATCCCAAAACCAGCCCAGTTCGTCCCCTCCCCCCACTGCACCACACAACCAGCCCAGCTCTTCCCCTCCACCCACTGCATCCCAAAACCAGTCCAACCTGTCTCTGCCTCCCTAACCTGTTCTTCCTCTCGCCCATCCCTTCCTCCCACCCCAAGCCTCACCTCCATCTCCTACCTACTAACCTCATCCTACCTCCTTGACCTGTCCGTCTTCCCTGGACTGACCTATCCCCTCCCTACCTCCCCACCTATACTCTCTCCACCTATCTTCTTTTCTCTCCATCTTCGGTCCGCCTCCCCCTCTCTCCCTCTTTATTCCAGAACCCTCACCCCATCCCCCTCTCTGATGAACGGTCTAGGCCCGAAACGTCAGCTTTTGTGCTCCTGAGATGCTGCTGGGCCTGCTGTGTTCATCCAGCCTCACATTTTATTACCCTGCTTCCCCAGTAGCCTGCTGATCTGCTAAGAACAATAGGCCTCTGGTTTCCCCATGATAATGGCCCAAAGACTGCCGCGACAATCAAATTCCATACAACTGTCCTTGGCTTGCCCATGGGATGCTGTATGTCATAATAGAAGGTGTGATCGATACCATGGGGGCTTTGTTAGCGCAATTGTAAAAGGGACATTGTGATTTTAAACAAAGCTGTTATAAAATCACATTCTCACTAAAATTCCATATACCTCAAGTATCTATGACTACAGGGATAACAAGGTATAAAGCTGGATGAACACAGCAGGCTAAGCAGCATCTTTGGAGCAGGAAAGCTGACATTTCGGGCCTAGACCCTTCATCAGAAAAAAGGTCTAGGCCGAAAACATCAGCTTTCCTGCTCCTAAGATGCTGCTTGGCCTGCTGTGTTCATCCAGCTCTACACCTTGTTACCTCGGATTCTCCAGCATCTGCAGTTGCCATTAGCTCTGATAGAATTAAAGCTATGACTACATATGTTTATGCATATTTTTGATGCAGCTTTTAACTAAGCACATACAGATTCCATGAAAAGTGTTCATTGTCATGTTAACTTTGCTTATGCTGACTACAAGGTGCCTGCAAGAAGTACATTTACCACTGTGGTGAGGGCTCTACTTCCAGAGTAACATGGTATTGAAAAATTCGACAAGTGTTTCTTGCAGCCCCTGACATATACATGTATTGTAATCACAGGCACCCAGCTGGTATTCAGTCACAAACAGTAACTCACTTCCACCAGCAAGCTTCGAGTAGCCTGAGTTAAGATGAGACTGTGATATCCTCAGGATGCACAGTGATGATATCATGAGCATATTGTTTAAAAAGATACACTACACTCTACGTCTGAGCCATAATACAATAAGAAATGCATAGGCTTTTCAACAGTGCTTGATTTGGAGTCATTCGAGTCATTGGTCCCGGACATCATGTTTCAGGTAACGATTGCTCTCGACAATAAAGAGCAGAGGCACCTCTCCCTGGTGTTCAATAGCCTCAATATTGCTGAGCTCCCCCGCAACATGGTCACTCTAGTCTGGGAGTGGTGGCATGGAGGAAGTGACCAAATTTCGTTAGATCATTCATATCAACAGCACACTTCCCAGGGCAAAGGAGACGCTGGGTATACTCTGCAGTGCAAACAAAAACAAAAGTTGCCAGAAAAGTGTAGCAGGTCTGGCAGCAACAGTGAAGAAAAGTCAGAGTTAACGCTTTGGGTCTGGTGACCCTTCCTCAGAATCTTGTACTGTGCAGTGAATGGCTCACCTCCAAACCCTGTACCAATACCTGAGCTCGACTCAAATAGCCACCATTTGTCAGGGTGAGTACAGCCTCAAAACTCAGGAACAATATTCCTTTCTCTTTTCCCATTGCACTGACGTCCGATATCCATACTCCACTTGGATTTCCGAAACTGGAAATCAGGGTGTCTCTGCGTCGATCAACGTATGGACATTCAGACCATCCATGCAGCTTACAGGAAACAGCGGTGAACATTCTGGTAGAATCTAGCCTGCATGGCTGTAAGTTCTGCCATTGCACTCACTACTCCTCTCCTATAAACAATAAAAACAAAGGGCAGCAGATGCTAGAAATTAGAAACAAACACAGAATGCTGGAAAAACTCAGCAGGTCTGGCAGTATCTGTCGAGACAGAAAGAAAACAGAGTTAATGCTTCAAGCCTGGTATGACCCAGAACCAGTTCTGAAGTGGGCTCATACTGAACTCCAAATATTAACTCTGTTTCTCTCTCCAAAGACCAGCTGAGTTTCTCCAGCATAAATCTGTGTTTGACCCATTCTCTCCTCTCCCAGGAGTATTTACTTTCTGCAGGATACACTGACCTTATGTTGACAGCAGCTCCCAAATCTGTGGTTTCCAGCATGGGAAAGGACAGGGCCAGCGATATTGTGAAAACATTATCTTCTCCAAAATCACACGGCATCCTGATTTTGAACATATCTTGCCATTTTTTCCTGGGTTTCCCAAACTAACAATACATCAGAAACATCAACACCACAAATACGTAAAACACTGACCATCAAAAAAGTGGATGATTTACATAGATGTGGCCTTCTCGTTATAAATCACTCTGTTCATGCATAACCACAAATCATTTCAGCTATTACAAAACATGAGTACTACACATCAAAACACACAAGATTGAAGCTTAATGTGCTGGGGAGGGCCTTCTGTTAAAATGTCAACATTTTGGAGTCTATAGCAGTTAAGAGCATTCAGACTTACTCATTACCGTCAAAAGCAAAATAAGGCAGACACTGGAAGTCTGAAATAAAAACAAAGTG
The DNA here is from genome assembly GCF_030684315.1 of Stegostoma tigrinum. NCBI lineage: Eukaryota > Metazoa > Chordata > Chondrichthyes > Orectolobiformes > Stegostomatidae > Stegostoma > Stegostoma tigrinum. Next base: position 18,323,172 of record NC_081381.1, on the reverse strand, counting down.
CTTGAGAAACTCAGCATGTCTGGCAGCATCTATAATCACAGAAACAGTTAATACTATGACTCCAACATGAGTCTTTTTCAGTTGCTACCAGACCTGCTGAGTCTCTCCACACGTTCTTCTTTTCATACACATTATAAACTGTTGCTGGAATCACACAGCACATAGCACGGTCAATATTATTTCCTCATTGTTTGAAAGCAACAAAATTGGAAAGGAGGTCTGAGAGGAAAGCAGCAAGCTATGTATCGGCCAACACTCATTACTCTGAATCGTGTGGCAATACTGTCACTTTCGAAAGGGTATTTTGTCCTTGAGTTTTTTTGAAGAGAGTTTGTGAAGGCAGAGGTACTGAACAGTCTAGGGAGTAACAGTTTAACAGTGGAAGGGGAGTGACCAGTTCTCCCAGTTCAGTATTTTTCTTGTTTTTGTAAGCTCTAGCAGTAGCAAGATGTTTTGTGTACCGTAAGTGTTGCAATCTTCAATAAAGGATTCTTCTGACTTTCATGGAAATCTCTCTGGATGTTAGAGACAAAAATACTGCAGATGTTGGAATCCAAGGTATACAAACAGGAGGCTGGAAGAACACAACAAAGCCAGGCAGTGTCTGGAGGAAAGGAAGAGTCAATGTTTCGAGTCTAACCAGAAGGGTATGCTGCCTGGCTTTCTGTGTTATTCCAGCCTCCTGTTAGTCTTTCTGGATGTTTTTCCCTCCTGCCTTAAGAATCTCTGAATTTTCTATTTTGCGTGTTTATGGCATGTTACTACATTGGAACAGTTAATTAGTTAAGTTGCTGTATTGGGTCTGTTAGGTTTTCCAATAGTTAAGTTACTCTAAATTTCACTTTCTTTTGTTAATGTTTCAACTGTAGTGTTGAAATAAATTTGGTTTTGCTTAAAGCTGAGTGCTTTGAGAAGTTACATCACACCTGGAACACCCACTTCACATCTGCCTTTAAATAAGAAAAAGTTGGATCCAGTCAACCTTAAGATATTTTGAGGGTGTCTGGGTCAGGTCCAGATATCCTTTCAAATGTTTGGACAATATCTCTCTGAAACTGGGAGAATTTGCAAGAGCCTATATATATGGGAAAGGCTGTTTAACTTTTTTTTTAACAATTGAGCAGCTAATTGGTTTTTGGATGGGATTTTCTATTGGAATTAGGGACTTGGGACGGGGAAGTCCTGGTCACCGAGAGCAACCTGATCAGAGGCTGCAAGTTGCAGAATTCAAACATGACAGAGGATGCGGTACAACAAACTGTTACCTCCGGCATGATCAAGAGAAGAATAGTGAACACGTTGATTGGCTTGGAGTGGGGTATCAGCAGAGATGGTGGTCACACAGTTTGGAAACAAAGGCAGGAGGGAACTTTCTTCAGCTACTCCACTACTCCACTCAAACTGACAGCCTGCCCACCCTGGTTAATTAGTCAGGTTTGCTGGCCTTCATGTGTCTCACCTGGGGTTGAAATAATTGCAGCCTCAGTTGGGATGAGGATATGAAAAGTGAAATAACTTCACAGCCGCCAGTATTTTATTGCCAAGTCACTCCCTATTTGCACACAGTGAGTCCTTGCCACTGATCCAGCTCCCTCAGAACCAGCTCTCAGAATGAACAGGAAGTCTGATACTCTTGTTTTATCTGTCAGCCAGGGCTCCCTGATTGGACCAGGCTAACAGCCCCAATCAGGGAACTGACGTCGTGTGATGCCCATCTGGCTGACTTTGTTATAATCGCTACAAAGACCCTCAACTGGTAACGGGTCAACAAGATGGAGAATGGGCCTTCCCAAACCTGAACTGAATTTAAAGAAGGTCAAAGAGATGGTGGGTTCTGGTCTCCCACTATCTTATTTAATTAGATAAAAGCAAAACACTATAGATGCCAGACATCTGAAACAAACACAGAATGCTGGAGAAAACTCAACAAATCTGGCAGTGTCTGTTGAGAGAGAAACAGAGTTAAGGTTTTCAGTCCAGTGTGACTCTTCTGCAGAACTTAGGTCACATCTAATGAAGTTCCCTTTCTACTTCAGGTGCAGAAGATTCCATTGTTCATCAAAAGTCCACGGCTTTTTATCTATTTGCATGCAGAATGCATGACAGTTGTAATATATTAACACCCTCCAACTGACGATTATGACAGTAGTACATGTTAGATTTGGTATGCCAACTCTCCAAGTTGGCCCGGAGTCTTTATAATCAAGATTCTGCTTGATCAATGTCAGAGAAAATGGTGCTGAAACAGTAAAACAAAAAGTTGTACTCTTGTTTTAAAAAAATTCCGTTTTGCTGAAGTTAGAAAAATATTGGAGATGGGCGAAAAGTAAACTGTTTAAGTCAGGGGTCAGCTTCAATGAGCAACCAAGAGTGTGCTCTGTCAAAGTCAGCAACCCCATGTTTGATGTCAACCCTCATGACCATCACTCTCAAATTTATCACAACATGGGCAAGGTATATACAAACATGGGTTCCAGTTTCAGGCTTTCCGTTTGTAATACAGGCTGGTAGCCCAGTGCAGTTGTAAAGGCAGGGTGTCGGGGAGAGAGGTTATATGCCAATTTAAATTAAGTTAGTCTGTTTAGGTAGTTGTGAAGGGCAGTTAAGAGTCAGCCACATTGCTGTGGGTCTGGTGTCACACGTAGGCCAGGACAGGTAAGGATGGCAAGATAATAAAATGTGAGGCTGGATGAACACAGCAGGCCAAGCAGCATCTCAGGAGCACAAAAGCTGACGTTTCGGGCCTAGACCCTTCATCAGAGAGGGGGATGGGGGGAGGGAACTGGAATAAATAGGGAGAGAGGGGGAGGCCAGAAGCGTCAGCTTTTGTGCTCCTGAGATGCTGCTTGGCCTGCTGTGTTCATCCAGCCTCACATTTTATTATCTTGGAATCTCCAGCATCTGCAGTTCCCATTATCTCAGGTAAGGATGGCAGATGTCTTTTCCTTTTGTAAAGGACGTGATGGAACCAGGTGGGTAATTACAACATTTCACCAGTGGTTTAAAAATGGCTACTGTCAGGGCAGCTGTTGACTTCAGGTTTTATTGAATTCAAATTTCATTATCTACCGTGGCGGGATTTAAACCAGAGCTCACTGAATATCAACCCGGTGTTCTAGATTGCTAATCCAGTGACGTTATCACCACACAAACCACAGAATAGTTAGGAGGAGGGTATCTCATGATGATCTATGAAGCAAGATGACAGGAATGGAAACAAATGGTTCTGAATATGAGTTGTATCTCATATCTGAATCGACTGGTTAACTCTCTGCCTCTCTACACAAATACTGCTAGACCTGCTGAATTTCTCCCACATTTTCTGTTTTGTTACAGAAATGGACCAGATGGGCAGAAAGGTTTCATTTCTGCAATGTAAGATCAGTCATAAAAGAAAAAGAAGTTGGGAGATTTTGTCAAATAGCTCTACTGATGTCTGTAAAGGTCCTCAGTGTGCCAGTCCAATTAAGAAATAATGAACAGCTCTGGAGGAGAATAGTTGAGCTCTAATTTAATCATGGGCCTTGGACAAGGTCACAACCACAAACCAAAACATGGACGATTCTGTCAACAACTGGACCCCAAGCGTAGATGTTACAGACTCCAACTCACTCCGTTTACAGTTATGAGGCTTGCAACCTTTTCTTTACATCGTATGTTTCAATATTAACACTAGAGCTCACAGTCTGGGAGTTCACTCATGACACAAGGACATATCAATTCCATCCCCTATTCCCAATTCCTCCGCCTCCGCCGCATCTGCTCCCACGATGAGGCATTCCACTCCCGCATATCCCAGATGTCCAAGTTCTTCAAGGACCGCAACATTCCCCCCACAGCGATCGAGAACGCCCTTGACCGCGTCTCCCGTATTTCCCGCAACACATCCCTCACACCCCGCCCCCGCCACAACCGCCCAAAGAGGATCCCCCTTGTTCTCACACACCACCACACCAACCTCCGGATACAACGCATCATCCTCCGACACTTCCGCCATCTACAATCCGACCCCACCACCCAAGACATTTTTCCATCCCCACCCTTGTCTGCTTTCCAGAGAGACCACTCTCTCCGTAACTCCCTTGTTCGCTCCACACTGCCATCCAACCCCACCACACCCGGCACCTTCCCCTGCAACCGCAGGAAATGCTACACCTGCCCCCACACCTCCTCCCTCACCCCTATTCCAGGCCCCAAGATGACTTTTCATATTAAGTAGAGGTTCACCTGCACATCTGCCAATGTGGTATACTGCATCCACTGTACCCGGTATGGCTTCCTCTACATTGGGGAAACAAAGCGGAGGCTTGGGGACCGCTTTTGCAGAACACCTCCGCTCGGTTCGCAATAAACAACTGCACCTCCCAGTTGCAAACCATTTCCACTCCCCCTCCCATTCTTTAGATGACATGTCCATCATGGGGCTCCTGCAGTGCCACAATGATGCCACCCGAAGGTTGCAGGAACAGCAACTCATATTCCGCTTGGGAACCCTGCAGCCCAATGGTATCAATGTGGACTTCACCAGCTTCAAAATCTCCCCTTCCCCCACCGCATCCCTAAACCAGCCCAGTTCGTACCCTCCCCCCACTGCACCACACAACCAGTCCAGCTCTTCCCCTCCACCCACTGCATCCCAAAACCAGTCCAACCTGTCTCTGCCTCCCTAACCTGTTCTTCCTCTCACCCATCCCTTCCTCCCACCCCAAGCCATACCTCCATCTCCTCCCTACTAACCTCATCCTACCTCCTTGACCTGTCCGTCTTCCCTGGACTGACCTATCCCCTCCCTACCTCACCACCTATACTCTCTCCACCTATCTTCTTTTCTCTCCATCTTCGGTCCGCCTCCCCCTCTCTCCCTATTTATTCCAGAACCCTCACCCCATCCCCCTCTCTGATGAAGGGTCTAGGCCCGAAACGTCAGCTTTTGTGCTCCTGAGATGCTGCTTGGCCTGCTGTGTTCATCCAGCCTCACATTTTATTATCTTGGATTCTCCAGCATCTGCAGTTCCCATTATCACTGACATATCAATGGCGACAGTTTCAGGTTTTAGCATCAGAACCATTTGGGGGACTTGAAAAATTCAAAGCTCATTCCCACTGCGATCGTCTAATTTTCCAACATTTTTATTAATAACAAGTGAACCACAGGGTTCTGCATACTTCCAAATTTCAGGAGTGGTCTATTAATTAATCGGTTATCAGCACAGGAATAGGCTTGGGACCTTCAAATTCTCTTGTATTTGTTAGAAATGTGGCCGAGCCTGCAAGTTAAATTGATTGTTCCTTCTCCTGGTTCTGCTTCGGTGAAATCCAGATAAAGTGTGGATTTAGAGAATGGCAGTCAGTACAATTATTCACGGTACAGTGACTGGTTTAGCCTGTGAAATCCACCAACAGCAGATTCTTTCAGAATTACAGTACACTATATTTATCACAAATTAGCTTAGCACTATCAATAGGCTTCAGGACTGTTCCCAAATTAAAGGTTTGGACTGTAGAATACCAATGATGTGGAACGTGAAAATGTTACTCATGCATTCCAACTGGTCACACATTGGGAAAAACATGGGAATCCTGAATATCAAATTCATCACTGGGAGACCACTAATTCCATGCGTTAGCTTTAATTCAAGTTCTGTGTCACATCTTTCACGTCAGGGAGGACAGAGCTACACTGGGGGTGGCAATTCCAAATCCAAAAAGAGAGTTATGAGACGATGGGCGGAATCTTGCTCTGGCATCAGATACCCTCTGCTGGTCACATACCCATGAAGAGACTGGCACTATTTCTTTTCAGGAAAATGTGCCTAAACCACGGGCCTGTCAGAAGTGGAAGTCCTGTCTCATGAGCGCTTCGGGACAACTGAAGGCCAACAGCTCTTATATTCAACAGTATCACTGAGGAGGTTGTGAAAGGGCATCACACGCTTCCCACTCCAAACCAACCCTCTGGCATCTCAGGATTGCAGAGGACCCTGGCCATATGTGTTCAATGGGGCTGAAGGGGTTGGGGTTATCCACAGGGAGCAGGGGTGTTGGAAACAAAGGTGAGGGTGTGGCAGGGGAGATGTCTCCCTCAGGCCTTGGCTGAAGTCAAACACCTCATTGTGCCCCCAAAGTGACAAGTAGAGAGTGCTTGACCAATTGTGAACAGCACTGCAGCTAGATCAATCTCAGCCAAACTTGCCTCTTGTTTTGCAGATATTCAAAGCGCACATATGGCAGCAACTTCTGGAATCAAAAGTCAAAGGATTACCTTCCAGCAGCTGCAAGGCAGCATTGATCCGAGCTACAGCACTGCGAGGACCTCCAGTGGTCCCTGGTTGGCCATTTAAACTTGGCCTCAGTTGATGGAAGGGTGCTAAGGTCAACAATGAGCCTTCCAGTTCAGAACTCAATTCTGGCAGAGGGGAGAAGGCAGTAGTGTTTGGGTAGGACACTCTCACACCTAATTACATGTTCTTCCTGCCTCCAAGCTTCCCATTTCCAAGAGCAGGTGATTCTAACTATGGAGAAGCTTCCAGAAGGTGAAAGAGACTGGCGAGAGGTATCCATGTTTAATCATGGCATGAGAAGGGGAAAGTTCACCCATTGCCCAGGGTCAAGTCCCTGCAGGAGATCTGTTCTAGGATATTATATATGTATTATATGTACATATGGATCATTTTATTGAATCACTGGCTGATACTTGGATACTCTGCAGCACCAGTCACAACGACTTTGAAAGTGTCCAAGCTGGAGAGTGAGAATTTCCACACAATCGCTGCCACTCTGAAGAGATTTTTGGGTTCGCGACATGATATTTTGGGACAAATGAAGTCTGAATTTGAATCATACACTATGGGATGGAACTGCCTGGCCAACCGTAGCTGTGCCTGATCTCTGAAAGAGCGACCTAATTAGTTCCATTCCTCTGCACTTTCCCCACTGCTCTGCAATTTTACTCCCTTATAAAGCAGAGATCCAATTTCCTTTTGAAAGTTACGAGTGTGTTCTGGGGCCTCAAAACAATCAGCAATTTGGTAAAACAATAGCTAGTATTCTTTTTCTTTTGTCTTTTTCCTGGTGTTCATTTCTGGGAATACTTCTTTAGACAATATTTATTATTCTATGTGCAGTGCGACGTACACAAAAAGAAAATCACCTCATTTTTTTGTAACATTATCTTGTGGCTGTTTAGTGAGAAACAAAATCTATCAAAGTCTAGTGTGTGATAACACTCCAAACACAAAGCCATCTGTCCAAATGCGTTTCTCTCCCTTGCTGAATTCCTTGGTCCAGTAAAAAAATAAGTCCCAGAGGATCTCTCAATACAGAGAGAGAGAGAGAGAAAAATGGCTAGTGGTGATTTAACCTGAGGGTCACCACAGCTCAGGTAAAGGGAGGTGGAGACAAGGGCAGCCCTTCATGGTGACCTCAGCCAACATGGGAACTGAACCCACACTATCAGGAATCACTCTGCATTGCAAACCAGCCATCCAGCCAAATGAGCTAATAATCAGCAACCTTTAGTACAGTTTCTGCACATTTACACAGAGGAGTTAACAATCAGACTTACAGGAGATCCAATTTTGCACTTAGCTAAGCTATCAGGCCTGTTCAACTAGTGGGATTTTTCTTTTTGCAAGTTGGCGTGGTGAAGAATTTCACATAACAATATCAACAGATTGATTTATTGTTGTCACATGTACTGAGATACAGTGAAAAGTGTGATTTATACAGACAGATCATACCGTACAAAGTGCATCAGGGTAGCAGGACAGAGTGCAGAATACAGTGTTACAGCCACAAAAGGGGTGCAGAGAGAGGTCAGAATTAACATTTGAGAGGTCTGTTCAAAAAACCTGATAACAGTACAGAGCAAGAAAGATTAAAAATCCCACTGGAAGAAACAAGGGCCTGCCGTAACTCTACCCTTGCGGCTTTTGAAGTGATTTTATTCCTACATTCAAAATAATGCAGCATAAAATGTTTCTGGGAAACATCATCTTAATCTTGAAGAATGGATGGATGGATAGGAAAACCAATACTTTCTGTAGAACAGTACCATTGTGGAAGCCAGAGGCAAACAGCAAGGTTCAAAGACTCCTTCAAAGTCACCTCCCATAGTCAGCGGTCACGTACCCCTTTCAACAATGGAGCGTGTCCCCGGCACAGCTGAGAGGATCCCAACATCAAAAATGGCCACCATAGATCAATGGCCACCACATATTTGTGAATACAATGGTTTGTTAGTGGATTCAGCATTTGTAGATGCAACTGTTGTTACGCAGTTACCTGCACTGACCCTCAAACGTTTGAAAACTTCATTTGTGAAAGTGTAAGGACGCAAACAGATTTGTCAGTTCTGAAGTGTTCATCAAAGAAAAATACACATGTTCCTTCCTTAGATATCACAGTGTGGAGCTGGAGGAACACAGCAGGCCAGGCAGCATCAGAGGAGCAGGAAAGCTGATGTTTCAAGTCGGGACCCTTCTTCAGAAATGGCTACACTGTGTTATTTCTGACTCCAGCATCGGCAGTTCTTACTATCTCTGAATGAGTTATAACCCCACTGTGAAGTCCCTTCTAGGGATTCCTACCTCGATGAAGTTATCATCCTCCCTCTGGAAAAGCCCATTTCTGAAGAAGGGTCCGGACCTGAAACGTCAACTCTTCTGCTCCTCTGATGCTGCCTGACTGCTGTGTTCCTTGAGCTCCACACTTGTGTTATTTCTGACTCTCACTGGCAGTTCTTACTGTCTCATGTTCCTTCCTTGTTCTTTCCTGCATAACCTGCAGTAATATTAAACCAGCTGCAGTGAGGGCAGTTTATGGTTGCTGCTGGTAAAATAGCACATTGCTTCCTTACTCCTTTCAGATACTTGTGCCTGTGTGGGCAGAATTCCTGCATCATGCTGCTGCCTTCCTGTGTGTGCATGTTCAATCGCTCCTCTAGTGATGGTGTTACCTTTAAATATCACTTTACAACTATGACTGGCCTAACACTGTAACCTTATGCCAGGGTTTGGTTTCCCTTCCATATAAGCAATGGAGCAGGGACTAGATCTGCACTTGCCTGTCAGCAAGCCAATGTACTAGTTTTTCCTGCTTTGCTGACAACTTGATTGTTTTTCCCTGTTTGCCTCAAATTCTGTTTCCGAAGTGGCACATCAAGCCTTGCTCAGGTTGGTGTGTTGGGCTACATAATGGACAACAATCACCAGTGACCAGATACCTGTACAGCAGCGACTGACTCACCTCCTGACTCTCCAAAGCCTGCCTACCGTCTACAAGCTGCAAGTCAGGAGTGTGATGGAATAGTCCCCATTTGCCTGGATAAGTACAGCTGCAACAACACTTGATTGGCACCACATCCAAAAACATCCATTCCCTCCATCATCGATGCTCAGCAATGGTGTGTAACATTTATAAAATGCACTGCAGAATTCACCAAGTCTCCATATGCAGCACCTTCCAAACCCACAACCACTTCCACCTAAAACCTAGGGCAACAGCAGCAGATACATGGAACATCACCACTTGCAAGTGCCTCTCCAAGCTATTCATCATCCTGATTTGGAAGTATATTGTCATTCCTTCAGCGTCCTTTGGTCAAAATCCTGGAATTCCCTCCCTAACAGCACTGTGGGTCTACCTACAGCAGACAGATTGCCACAGTTCAAGGTGACTCACCGCAGTCTTCTTATGGCCAACTAGGGACAGGCAACAAAAGCTGGCCAGCCTGAGATGCCCACATCTTGAGTGAAAACAAAAACTGCTGTGGAAATCTGGTGTCAGGCACTCCACCTCCATGCCATGACCCAAGATGTCATGCCAGCTAGAGGGGTGTCAGATCCTGCTTTTGGTGCCAAACATGGCACTGACTCAAGTGTGATTGATGTGGAATATAATCACCCAGTCATCTCATTTGTGGTCAGGATTTGTCTCCATAGTTTTGAGGTTAGGATGAACACTGAAGAAGAAAACGATACAGCAGCGACATCAAACAAAGCATCAAAACACACCAGAAAAAGAAAAACCACAGTTCATTATGACATTTCCTCAGTTGTAGCAGTGCTCTATTGGTATAATTGTTTCAGAAAGCCCAGTTACAAGATATTGGTTTGATTGTCACAATGTTTTAAGTCTGTGCGTGAGCATATGGTCATAAAAAGCAAATCGACTGAGTCTTTCAATTTGAAACTATCTGAATGAAAAGTTCTGGATTTTACCAGGCCAAAAGTGAGAACTGGATCAGATTTACAAATGAGCAAGTTGCTGAAGGCTTTCAGCAATGCTGTGCAGAGAGATTTTCACTGTTTTGGAGGAGGATAGGGTACGAGTGAAAATCTACTGCTGTCAACAAAGTGCATTTTTATTTTCACACTTTTCCTTCACCCATCTCACCGTGATAGCTGATGGTAATCATAATTTCTCTTTTACTTTGTTCCTTTTTCATACTTGAGACAACGTCACCAAATGTTGATAAAGTTCTTGACCGTGGACACCACCAGATCCCAGCTCCCCCAGACACATACCCATTCCTGCTGTAGTTCACAGGTGACCAAGCAGGAGGGAGAACCTCAAGTGACAAGACTCATGGTGATGAGACAGGCCAATGGGAAAGCAAATGCAGGAAACGAGCCCATTGTTTGGGAGTGGCAGGATTTACACCTGTACTCAGAACCCCAAAATGGCTGGTTTAAATGTGCCACCACATGCTTACAACATCGAGCAGCCATATCTTTGAGGAACAAATATCCTGGTGTATTTTCTTGTCGATTTTACTTAGGGCGAAGCAAACCTAGCACAATAATTTCTCATTCCCTTTGATGCATGTACTTTGGTATCAAGCTTTATTTGTACAGAAGCTAATCTTGAAGGGCTTCTTATTAGCTTGGCTCACTGAGATAGTCAGCCATTTGGACTGAATTTTACACAGCTGGGCCTGCCCATAATGAAACTGCCAACTAGAATCCCAGCATACAGAATATACTCAGACTAATGTGGAGAAAAGTGAAATGTTATGGTGTCTCAGGTTTCAACATGTGGGGAATTGCGGCTACAAGATCCGCTAACTGGCTTTCACATAACCCCTGCCCTGCGTAGGTAGTGCTTTAACAAATGAGTTTTGCAGATAGCAACCACTACAGTGTCAGACTTCTGAAACAGCCTGGACATCCAACCTTAAGCATCCAGAGTCTAGGGTCAGGGCTCAAGGTTCCAAAGGTTAACATTGCCATTGCGTGACACATGCATAGTAATTTCAGATCACACAGAACAGAAGGAGGCAAGCCTTTGTCTCTAAGCAGCCAGAGAGACTGAGATTCAGTAATAATCTCCCTCAGATGCAAGAGCACAGTTGAAGCACCAACAAAGATATTGCTCCGACACAAATCTAGTCGCTGCAAGAAGCCCCTCTTTCAACTGATTACCAACAGAAATAGAAATTCTCAGCAGAATAGGTGCAAAGGGAGAAGGGTCGCCCACAAATAATAATTAAGCTCTCGTGATTCAGATCTATCAAATCAATTTATTTCTCTTTCTGACTCGCATTCAGCCTGAGATTTTGAAAGGCACTGACTCCATTAAGCAGCAGGGAAATATTTGCTCCTGCCTGCACCTCACTCCCTAACCCTCATTATTTGGCACTCCAAGCGGTGCCCTGTGTAACACCACAACAATGAGATAACAAAGAGTTCTCCATTTCAGTTCACTCATTCACGCAAAGATGGTGACTATTACATTTCAATACAAAGTCTGCCGAAGAGAGGAACCTAAAAAACCTTGCATTTATATAGCTACTTTCACAATCTTATGACATCCTGCTGTCTGCCACAGCCGGCTAACTGCTCTTTGAAGTGTACAGTGAAAGTTGCCAAAACCCAATTCGAGAGGAAAATGACTGGTGGTGAGTTTAACTTGAGGGCCACCATACCTCAGGTGAGGGGAGATGTTGAGATGCCCTTTGAGGTGACCTTAGCCAGTGTGGGAATTGAACCCACGCTGTTGGCATCACTCTGTATCACAATCCAGCCATCCAGCCAACTGGCCACTTGGGTGCACTCACTGTTGGAGGGTGGTAGTCCCTCAGAATGCAGATTCTGCTTGTTCACTGCACGAACCTATTTGTAGAGTATTGTTACAGGGGGAGGCTCTACACACTGAGTGACAATCAACTTGTTATGACCTTCCACAACAATTAAATCTTGAGGGATGTGGAAGACCAAGACCACTGGAGAGATTTGAGAATGATTGAGAAATTTTGTTATCAAAGTTTTGCTTGACTAGGAGCCAATGTACGTCAGCTGGCGCTTCCCATGTCACCTTGTTTCCCATGACACAATGCTTTGAACAAACCAGATATAAAGCAGCACATTCTCTAACTCTGAGCTCTCGGTGCATTGTTCTCTGGCATTTCAACACATGCAGAGTTAGAAAGTATGGGGCATTATCAGAAATAGCTTCATGGCTTCCTCTAAAAGACTAGAATGTAGCTCTGCTCTGCAGTGGGATTTGAACCCAGGACCTCTGGCCTGGAGGCAGGGACACTAACCATTACATGTTAGACACTGTTGCAACATTGGAAATACTGCAGTCAACTCCTGCACAGTAAGCTCCCATCAATAGCAAAGAGACAATAACCAAACACATTATTTTTCATGGAACTGATTGAGGGCTAAAATATTGACCACGATCCCAGGTAGCACTCCCCTTAAAAACAGTGCCATTCGATCTTGACCAGCCACTTGAGGAGGCTCTATTTAATATCTCATCCAGCACTGCCTCAGCACTGCGCTATCAGCTAAAAATCTGTGGTAAAGTATCTGGAGTTAGGCTTGTACGCAGGCTCCATGTACAATAGTACTGCTCACCAAGCCACAGGTATTTCACATGGCTTGCTACAGGGCTGTACACTGCTTTGGAGCACACTTAATATGTGTACTCAGTTAGCTTGCCTCAGTGCCCCCCAGGAAGCAGAGGGGAGCATATTTCCCCTATCACTGAAGGGCCCAGTCGCAAGAATCAGGACAGTTCCAGGACAGGTGCTACTGTGCGAATTTGCACCTCAGTCAGCCAATGCTTCAAGACAATGGGGAGTGAATTAGGACAAACGAACATCACTACCCTGGAAGTTCAATATTTACGTTGGTCTCAGTTGGTGTGGGGTATCTTTTTGGGACACATTTGGTGATGCCACAATCGTAGAGACTACAGTTGGCTTTGACGGTGGTGCAGACCTAACATGGACAGGAGGGGAGAAGGCAGTTAAACTGGAAATTTGTGTGCACGAATGGCCCTCCCTGGTTTGCTTTAGTTGATGGTTTCCTCACATGGTGCATTCAACTGCTCTCACATCACGGTTAAAAATGTATCTCAGATATAAAGGCATCGGTTTTTTATTGGACCGCAACAGGCCCCTTGTGCAGAAGCAGAGGAGCTCAGATGGACTCAGATTGGCCTGCTTGAGCTCCAGGTAATGAAGTGCCTCATTTTGATTGCGTCGGAATGGAACAGTTGATAGCTGGTGGAGCCTGAAACCTTCTCAGTTTTCCCAACCCAAATCTTTATAAGTACTTGCAGTGAATTAGGAAAATACTCGAGGAAGCTAAGTTTTCAATCTGCCAACTGAAACCCAGTTAAGAAGGCTGCCATGTTTGGGCAATGGAGACATTTACTTCTGAGAAGGAGAACAACCCTGTGGAGTGGAGTGGGGGAGAAAGGATGGAGAGATGACACAGTTGGGACTACAGGGGCAGGGATGGGATCTTATTAGGGTGGGTTAGAGAGAGAAATATATGGTAGAAGAACTGAGAGCGCCCAAGCTGTAGGTATTGAATGGTGTTAATTCCCTGAGACGCAAACCAATGTGAGCAACTGTGCATGGGCCCATCAATGGAGCAGAAGGCAAGTGCACAAGCACAACTGTTTCTGGCACTGGGCAGGCTGGCATCAAAATAACGCCAATGCCTGATGCCAAGTAATTTGATGAAAATGGATGCCTTCCATCAGACAAATCATGAAGCACAGTCAGCTTGCCAAGGTGCCCCAAGGCATTTCAGAGGCACACCACCCAGCCCTATAAAGAGACATGGGTATTGGTGGCAAACAAAGGGGTAAGCTTTAGGCAAAGTCCTAAAGCAGGAAGAGAGGTCTATGAAGGGAAATCTAGGCAACTGGCAGAGTTGGCACCATTGGTTCAGCAATGCAGACCAGGCGTATATAAGAGACCAGAACTATAAAGTATAGAGTAGATTGAGTACAGTCAGAGTAGAAACAGGCCCTTCAGCCCATCTCATCCATGTCAACTAGATATCCTAAATTAACCTAGTCCCAGTTGCCAGCATTTGACCCATATCCCTCTAAACCCTTCCTATTCATATTCCCATCCAGATTTCTTTTTTCACATGTTGTAATTGTACCAGCCTCCACCACTTCCTCTGACAGCTCATTCGATACACGCACCACCCTCTGTATGAAAAAGTTGTCTTAGACCCTACTCAAATCTTTCCCCTCTCACCTTAAACCTATGCGCTCTAGTTTTGGACTTCCCTCCCCTGGGAAAAACATCATGGCTATTCACCTTAATGTTGTTTAATTTAGATTAATATGAGATGCTGTATCTTGGAAAGGCAAATCTGGGCAGGTCTGTACGCTTAATGGTAGGGTCCTGGGGAGTGTTGTCAAACAAAGAGACCTTGAAGTGCAGGTTCATAGGTCATTAACAGTGAAGTTGAAGGCAGGCAGGGTGGTGAAAAAGGCATTCGGCACACTTACCTTCATTGGTCAGAGTATTGAGTATAGGTGCTGGGATATCACATTATGGCTATAGAGGACATTGGTTAGGTCATGTTTGAAATACTCCATTCAATTCTAGTAACCCTCCAAAGAAAAAATGTTATTAAACATGAAAGGGTTGAGGAAAGATTTACAAGGATGTTGCCAGGGTTGGAGGGTTTGAGATATATGGTGAGGCTGAATAGGCTGAGGCTATTTTCTCTGGACTGTCAGGGACTGAGGGGTGAGCTTATAGAGATTTATAAAATCATGAGGGGGTGACAGGATGGGGAACACCAAGGTCACTAGAGAGATTTGAGAACAATTGAGAACTTTGGTTATCAATGTTTTGCTCGACTAGGAGCCAATGTACGTCAGCTGACGCTTTCCGTGTCACCTTGTTTCCCATGACACAATGCTTTGAACAAACCAGATATAAAACAGCACATTCTCTAACTCTGAGCTCTCGGTGCATTTTTCTCTGGCATTTTGATACATGCAGAGTTAGAAAGTATGGGTCATTGTCAGAAATAGCTTCATGGCTTCCTCTAAAAGACTGGAACATGGCTCTCCTCCCCAGCTGTTGAAGCCTGGATGTAATAAAACACAAGTCAAAAGCCTGTCAGGAATCAATTAACCCAGCTACTCCACTCACAGAGTTTACTAGGGTAGACACTTCAGCCAGTAATTGAATCTGCCACATTAAACAAACAAAATTTCAGGAGAGAAATTGCAAGACAAATTCTGATACAAGTGGTATACATAAATAGTTGTTTTATGACTGGGCGGATGTATATTTAAGGACGGGTTCCACAGCATACAGCAACTGTAGGTCGTATTCACAAATGCAGCCTAACATGGCTTTAGAAGATTGTTGCACTGTATTGTGGATGTATCAATCCTCCTGCGCAGTATTCCGTTCCTGCTCCAATTGATGCTCCACATTAGACACTCAACCCAAAGCTTCAATGTCTAGCTGGGTTCTACCAAAGCCTGGATTTAAATCTTGATGCTATAGTGGCCAGCCTGAGGTGGCTGGACACATTGTTATTGGTCTCAGCACTCCTGAACCAACAAGCAAGTAGGGGGATCAAGGGTCTAGGCCCGAAACGTCAGCTTTTGTGCTCCTGAGATGCTGCTTGGCCTGCTGTGTTCATCCAGCTTCACACTGTTATCTTGGATTCTCCAGCATCTGCAGTTCCTATTATCACTGATACAATGTCCCTAGCCAGATCAGGGTTCTGAGAAACGACAGAATGAATCAGTAACATCCGAGGGAGTGGGTTCAGCTGCAGACCATCCTCCTAGTGACTTAAATTTTGCCAAACAAAAGTCTCGGTGCACTTTTCAGATTGTGGTGCCTTTGATTTGAATAACAGGGCACGGCAGTTTATCAATTTAGTTGACGATTCATGAATAAGTGGTTCTGAGTTAACATCATTTTTGCTTTTTGACACTGCAAGTAGAAGTGTCATTGAACATGCTGCCTCTGAGCAGCATGGAAGCAGAGAATTCAATAGGAAATTGGTTGGGTTCTTGAGGACAATGAACTTGCAAGGCTATGGTGACAGACCGTGAGAATGTAAGTGACTGAGTCGTTCTACAGTGAGCCATCAATGATGGACTCCTTCCGACCCATAACTGATTCAAATAGAATTAGAGAATCCCTACAGTGTGGAAGCAGCCATTTGGCCCATTGGGTCCACACAGATCCTCCGAACAGTGTCCCAGCCAGACCCACTCTCCTACCCTATCCCTTTAGCTCTGCATTTTCCATGCTAATCCATTTAACCTACACATCCTTAGACACAATTGAGAATGGCCAAACCACTTAATCTGTACATTTTTGGACTGTGGGAGGAAATCGGAGCACCCGGAGGAAAACCATCAGACACGGAGAGAATGTGCAAACTCCACACAGACGGCCACCTGAAAGGAAAAATCGAACCCAGGTCCTCGGTGCTATGAGGCAGCAGTACTACACATTGAGCCACTGTGCTGCCCCGTACGAATTAATACATTTCACCCATGAAGTCATCATTGCATGCCCAGAGTTCAACCCAGCATTTAGTCATTTTGTTTTATTAGCTCTCTTAAAATGCAAGCATCAATTTGCTATTTGAAGGTTTATATTCCTCCATGTCCACCATTGTTCCTTACCCCAATATGGAAAGACCTCAACAACAAGAACTGGACAGGTGCATGCTGGGATCCTAAACTTGGACTCTCCCATCTCCAAACATCCTGATGGGGGAACATTTTAACCTAAATGGAATTGTTTCTTCAGCAACAAAACAAAACGGTCAAAATTGTCAGGGTTTTCTGAAAAGCAATTCTCAAAACACTTCTCTTATAGGCTGCTCGTGGCCATTTCCAGTAGAATTGTTTTTTTTAAATCCTGGAAGCTTTAGGATAGTCTTGGAGGAGTTGGCAGGAATCAGTCCAAGGAGAACACCTACCAAGACCAGCTTTGGGCAACTCAGATCAATAAATGCAATCTTGCCAGCGGGGAGCATACTCCAAGTATGGAGTAATCTAGTTTCAAGAAACTGGAATATGGAACAATTGAGACATTTCTGGGTTGAAGAGGTTTTATCATATGATTCTTGGAAATACAGGTCAAAAGTCACACATTTGGGAAAAGAGCCCAACAGGGGTTTTGAGAGATGAGGTGAACTTTATGGCCTTTAATTGTTGGACAAACAGATTTGAAAAACACCTACGATCTATGCTGTTCATTGCCCAGCAACCGTGTCTGGACTGGGGTGCAGATTGTTTTTGCAGAGCCAGATGAGAGTTTTAGGAGGAACTTACAACAGAAAACAGTCCTTTCTCTCTCTTAGTAAAAGACAAACCTTAAAACAAAGCCAGCTAAAAACTCTCTCTGTCTCTCTACACGAAAAAGAAATTTGAAAACCTGATAAAGATTCAAATATCAGGACTCCTAACTATTTCCTAAATAAGTCTGAAATATGAAGACCTTTAATCATTCTATGACTGTCAACAATGTAAATGTGCCAACAGGGAAATGAAGGAACTGTAAGAAGCTAGCCCATCATATTCTTGACCAAACGGGGTGCTGACTGTTTTTATCTATCTTCTTTTTGAAACCCGTGGTATCTCTGTGGAGCGTTGTTCTCTGAATTTGTTTGTAAAAATGTGCGTTTGTGTTTGGGATTAAGGGGATATAGTCTGCTTAGTCGATAACTAGTTTTGCCACTTGTTTATTTTAAACATACTTATTCTTCAGGTAAGTTGTTTTTGAGTTCATTGATATGGAGATCAAAAGGAAGATAAAACAAAATTGACCATATTGGTGAACAAATAAAACATTTACACTTTAAGAACAACTCATGTAGTGGATCAATGCAATTCTCCTACCGAGGTTGTAAAACAAGATCAAACAGAACTTTCACCCTACACAGTATTATGGCCCAGACCAAAACCCCTCAAAATATTTTAAGGAGATGGCCTAGACTCCAATTTTTCCTTATTTTAAAAGGCAAGTTTGTTCCGGCTGGAATTTGATTGGTCAACCTACCAGGTTTGAAGCTTGAAGCTAAACAGACTTTATTCTTACTTTATTCCCTCTTGTGCACTCACTCTCTCCCTGCCCCCTCACCAGTTAAAATACAGACAAAGTAAGAATTTAAAAAAAGCTTAACTGTAACTCTATCAAAATACTTATCAAAATAATAAATATGTTAACACTAGTGATTAGCTGTTCCAAGATACAAATGTCCCATAAATACACCACTGGAAAAGACAAATTCAATAAAATAGATTGTCTCATATGCAATATTTCTCCAGTCTATGAAGAAAAAATATCAAGAGAAAACTCTGAGATAGTGCGAGAGCGTGCCTGAGAGTGAGGGCGATAGAAAGAGAGAGCACAAGGGAGAGTGAGGGGGCAGAGTCAGAGAGAGAGAGAGAGAGAGAGAGAGAGAGAGAGAGAGAGAGAGAGAGAGAGAGAGAGAGAGAGAGAGAGAGAGAGAGAGAGAGAGTGTGTGTGCAGGGAGAAGAGGCAGAGAGTGAGGGAGCGGGGAGTGAGAGCAAGCGAAGGGGGGTGAGAGAGAAAGAGAGAGAGAAAAAGGTGCAACAGAGTGAGTGAGAGAGTGAGAGGGAGAGAGCCTTCAAGTGTTTTGCTGTAGCAGGGAATGATAGCTTCCAGTGCCCAGCTATTGAAAGTTAAACTAATCTCCTGGTACTGTTGGAGCTTGACCCAACCCCTTCAGGCTGCTTCTATTGTTCCAACTTAAAAAAAACCCTAAGGCCTCTCAAGCTGTTTACTTTGTTGGCTTGAAACAGACTGCTCTTCTCTTCTTTCTCAATGTTTCTTCATACGATAAAGGGACAAGATACATCTCTTAAAAACATTATAATTGTCACAACAGCGATGTACTCCAAGGCTTAAAGGAAGAAAGGGAAGGTGGATTTACTTAGAAATTGTACCTGGGTATGTGTTTATGAGGAACTTGTGTTTTAACAGTAGATTATAAATGGATGGGATATGATTACATTTCTGATAATCTGCTGTTCCTCCATTGCTTGACACATTAGTATTTCAGGTCCATTTCATCAACTGAGAAACAAGATGTTGTAACTAGTGAGAAAGACTCAATGGGCTGGAATTCTTTTCCTGCAGAACGGAGAGTGGAAAGCTAGTCTGATCATCTTTAAGAAAATGAAAGGGTTTGAAGCACAAACATGGAAAATCATTTCCAATTGTGCAGCAGACCAAAAACTCACTACAATAAATATTTTGAGAGTCACTCAAGAGTATGGGCAGAAAATGGAATTCAAGGAAATGGAACATCTTTGGGCTGTTTCAGGGTAGAGAAGGTCATGAGGCACCGATTAGTGTCCCTGCCTCGGAGCCTGAAGGTCTGGGTACGAGTCCAACTCCTGGGCTTGATGTTTGGGGAAAGTGTGCTCAAAGCAAGGCCAAATTGGACACTCAGTAATGAAATAGGCCAAAACTAGTTTGTGACTCTTTTGCATCACATTCCAATGGTAAGCAGTAAGAGTTGGAAGCTTTCCCATAAGACCAGGCTGAGATAAACAGATTTTTAATCTGTAAAGGAATTGAAGGCTATGGGGAAAAGGCAGGAAAGTGGAATTGAGGGTCATCAGATCAGCCATGATTTCAACGAATGGCAGGGCAGGCTTGATGGGTTAAGTGACCTGCTTGTGTTCTTACATCTTATGGTCTAATGGGAAAGAAACTCACATCATCTCTATCCACAGCTCCAGACTACAACCTGCATGTAAAAGTGGGTTTCAGGTTGCTGAACCCAAGTGCTAACTCTCGGTTACACTCCACAGATGCTGCCAGGTCTTTTTCCAGCTATTTCTACTTTGGTTTATGATTCCCAGCATTTGTATTTCTTTGATATTTACTGTGAAATGCACGCTGCAACAGGAGTGAATTGTGGCACGGCACCACCCCTTCAAGCCAAGTACATCTGGATAAAATGAATATTGAGGTGGGGGAGGAGTATTCTGACAGCGTAGACGTTGAGTAGTGCCAGGAGGCTCATATGGACCATAGAACACCAACAGAAACCAATTGGGCTGAATGGTCTATTTCTCTGCTGTAGACTTCCTGGAATGTGTTTGTGTGAGAAGGAATGACAGATAGACAGCCAGGGACTTTTTCCTGGGGTAGAGGTAACTATTACAAGGGGGCATAGTTTTAAAGTGAGTGGAGGGAGATACAGGGGAGACGTCAGAGGTAGGTTCTTTACTCAGTGAGTGGTTGGGGTGTGGAATGCATTGCCAGAGAGGGTAGTGGAGTTGGCCTCATGAGCGGCATTTAAGTGGCTATTAGATAGGCATATGGATGATAGTATAAGGTAGGGGTGGAGGTTAGATAGACGTTAGGTTTAGGGTAAAAGTTCGGCACAACATCGTGAGCCGTAGAGCCTGTACTGTGCTGTACTGTTCTATGTTCTGTAGAGATGCACAAAGACAAATGACTAAATGATAGAGATGAATAAGGATATTACAGAGATTGGAATACACAGACATGCACACGCACACGCGCACACAAAACCGAATTGCAAGCTTGATCTGAAATGTTTGAAATAAAATCCCTACAACCTTTCCCATTGGGGAAGATTAATCTCTAAGGGAATTGAACAGACAGTTCTGCTGGAAGGTGTTACACAGGATTGCCAAAGTTCTGTTCCCATTAATCAATTCAACGTAAAGCAGCAGAACAATATTTGAAACAAATGAAGCATAAAACTGACCCGTCATTTCCAAATTAAAGATATTTCTAGAAGTTTAACAGAGTACAGGTCCCAAAAAGCTGAGATAACAGAAACTTATATCTGTCCCACACTTTATTAATGCTCTCAAGGGACCCCATATGTTTCTCACACACAATGAGTTAAATGAGAGGTGGTATAACTGTTGTTTCCTAGGCAGAAATTGACTTAGAATTTTTCCACTGATAAGGGAGCAGTGAAGATAACAAGCCTTTCCTGATAGCCAAGCTCAGGAAATCCTAGTAGACAAGCCAGAGGGCAAATAGAACAACGGTGTTGATGGGGCTCAGTAGCTAAACAAATCGTGGCTTAAAAGATCACCAGCAGCCTTCAAAAGCTAAATTAGAATGGTCAACAGGATCAATATGGGAATAGATCATTTAACCCATTGAGATTGGTTGCCATTCAATCAGATCATGGCTGATTTGTACCTCAATTTCATTTATGTCCTTGCTCCTTATCTGTAATCTCCTCACCAAATAAAAAAGTGCATTGATTTCAAAATTGCTTGTTTGTCTGAAGAGAGGTCAAAAGAAAGTAAAGCGAAAAACAGACGACTGAATAAGCTTCAGTCCATTCCCATTTTGGCAATACAAATCTGTTACAAAAATTATATATAGAAGTCAGTGAAGATAAAACACACAAACTTACACCATGGGGGAGAACATAGAATGTATCCCTCTGCATAAATAGAAAAGAAGCATAAAGAATGGGCTCCTTCTTTGCCTTATTGAAAACATACGACTGGGAGTAGGAATAGGCCATTCAGCCCCTCGATCCTGAGCCATCATTCGATAAAATCATGGCTGATTCATCTCAGCATCAACTCCACTTTCCTGCCCGGTGTCCAGAACCATTCAACCTGTTGTTATTAATTAATGATCCATTGATCTCCTCCTTAAATTTAATCAACGTACCAGCATCCATCACATACTTGGGGAGTGAATTCCACAGATACACATCCCTTTGCGAGAAGCAAATTCTTCTCATCCAGTTTTAAATCTGCTACCCCTTGTCCTAAAAATATGACCCCTCGTATCGGATTGTCCCACACAGAAACATGCTTTCTATGGATACTGGATCAATTCTCTTTAGCATGTCGTATACCTCAATTAGATCTCCTCTCATTCTTCTAGACACAAGACAGTGCAAGGTGAAACTGCTCAATCTTCGTTCATAAAACAAATCATTCATCTCTGTAATTAGGCTAGCGAACCTCCTCTGAACTGTCTCCAATACAACGAAATCTCTCTTCAGTACCTCAGTACTCCAAGTGCAGTCTCACTAATGCCTTGTACAGGCATTCAGTCCATCAAGTCCAGGCTAGATCTTCATTGAGCAATCCAATCAGTTCTAATCTCCTTGTTCCATTCATGTAGCCCTGCTGGCTTATATTCTTCAAGTGGCCAAGCAATTTTCCTTTGAAAACATTATTCATCTCAATTTCCACCTGTTCAAACAGGAAGTTTAAGGTCATCAATTCTCACATGCCCTTCCTCACAACCACCTCCACCCACTGCATCTCTTGGTCAATGCTTTATATTTGGATCCATTAGTCCATGTGCGTACTTTGGAATAGTTTCTCTAGTAGTAGATGAAGCCCTGTTGTGGGTCTAACTCATGCTCAGTAAATGTAGAACTGCCCCAAACCAGTTCACCCACCACAGGCGCTGGTCCCTTAAAAACTCAACAATTTATGGCATTACTCTTGGTCTTGGGGCACAGAACAGAGGCTTCCCTTACAATTACGCCAAGGACATTCCGCTCACCATTCCAATTGGAATTTTGTGTTCAAGTCTGACCAAGACAGCTAGCTATGCCTTCCTGAAAGGGGGATTGCTCTGTCAAGGGCACAGAGAACAATAGGAACGAAACTGATGGAAACCAGGCTTCCTCGGTTACCAACAATAGCAAAGTCAAGAGCAAGAGTGTAACTCAGACAGAGAGAAGGAAGGATCCAAAATCACTGCCCTCTCACTTTTCGGTCGAACTAGTCCAAGCTGACCAACTTTCCCAAGCTAAACTAGCCCCACTTGCCTGCGTTTGGCCCATATCCCTCTAAATCTTTCCTATTCATGCACCTATCCAAATATCTTTTAAATGTTGTCATTCTACCTGCATCTACAGCTTGGTCTGGCACTTCATTCTGCATATAAACCACCTTCTGTGTGAAAAAGTTTCCCCTCATGTCCCTTTTCAATCTTTCTCCTCTCACCATGAAAATATGCCCCCTAATTTTGAACTGCCCTATCCTAGGGAAAAGAACTTGGCTATTCACCTTCTCTATGTCCCTCATGATTTTCTCAGCCTCTATAAGGTTGCCCCTCCACCTCCTACGCTCCAGTGGAAAATGTCCCAGCCTATTAATCCCTAACTGTTTGTATTAAGCTTTCTTGATACCTCCTTCATGGGAGCCATTCAAAATGTTAGTAGGTTTGAAACTGGTAAACTACAACATTCAAATCATATTTTAGTTTGAGATAACACGGTGTGAAGCTGGATGAACACAGCAGGCCTAGCAGCATCAGAGGAGCAGGAAAGCTTGACGTTTCAGGTTGGGACCCTTCTTCACAGTCCCGGACCGAAACGTCCTGCTCCTCTGATGCTGCTTGCCCTGCTGTGTTCATCCAGCTTCACATCATGTTATCTCAGGTGCTCCAGCATCGGCAGTTCCTACTATCTCTGTAACATACTTTAGTCTAAATGGTTTACAAATAACAACACGAGGCAACACTAAGAATTTCAATTATTGATCACTCTTAACGCAAGTGTTTTCCTTGATATCAGGCTTCCTTTGAAAATTGTTCCTCAAACCTTGAAACCCGCACCAGTTCTACATTCATTAGGTCGGACCAACATTATAATTATTGGAATAGAGTAATTGTGATGTAAAGTCCACCAAATGAAAGCAATTACGCATTAAAAGATTCAGCAGTTGTACAATAGCAATTTCGGAGCTATTGTCGTGCACAGGAAGCTGATTCGAACGATCAATTAATTATCCAGAGTCTTTTACAGGCTATGTATGTCATCTTCTAAGGTCACTTCATATGATGCTGAGTTTGAATGCGCAGATTTCAACACTTTTGGGTCGGCGAGAATCATTTCTGGCCATTCCTGATGCACAAATGTGATATGAACAAATTGTTCATATATAGCAGCTTTAAATGGCAAACATCCCAGTATTGCTCTTTTACAGGATTTTGTGAGAACTTTGCACTGGGTGACAAAAAGGGATATCAGAATTGATGACCATAAAAGCGGTTGCAGAGGTACAGGGTGTTTTCAAATTCAATGGTTTGTAAACATAATCGAGCTGCACAGAAGTCTTCAGAGCAAATATTCAGTCAACACTAATTCTGTTTTTGTTCCTCCTCAGTCACGCCAATTTAACTGAGGAAATGGGTTAAATTAGGAAAATTGAGTAACAATCACCTTATGTCCCTCTGGCTTCCGACTCCAATTTTTAAAACAAAATGGTAATTTTGAAAGATAAATTATAACTCCCATGAGGAGTGACAAGGTATATAATGCAAACATGCTTAGGGTATTTCTTAAGGAGGATCTACATTGTTATGCGAATAAAAGTCATCACTTGTTGCTACATGGAAAGTAACTAAATAGTTACAAAGAAGGATCTGCAATTTTCTGTTTCATAAAAAGAATTGGTACCACGCTGTTACTTTTAAGAATTTGAGAGAAACGGCAGCAAGAATCCTCCCTGTACTGTCGGCGGGGGGGGGAGGAGGGATGAATCATTGGATAATACAAACAAAAGGAGGTCACTTGGCCCAACAGTTCAGTCCCATTCCCTCATTCCTTGTCCAAGCCCTCGCAATTGTCCTCACCTTCAGGTATGTACCCAAGCAGTTGAAAACTATAGCTGAATCCAGATCCAGCCTCCTACCAGGCAGTTCATTCTAAATCCTTGATTACTTGCTCCCTAACAAGAAAAATGTTTCTCCTCATGTAAACACTGCTTCAGCAATCACTTAAATTCTTGATCTCTGGTTATTCGGTCGTCAGCTGTTCGATACAGTCTGCCTTTTATTTATTCAACTGACCCATTTGATGATTTCAGACAAATGAAATTCCTCTCTGGTTTCTCTGCTCTGACTTTCTCCATTTAACTGTAAGCTGTTATTCCTGTGGCCATTCCAGCTGGTTTCCCCTGCATTCTTTCATAAACATTCACGGCCAGAATTAAACACAATGCTGCAGCTGGGGCCAAACAAGTGCTTTAAACAGGTTTAGCACAGCTTCCTGTTTTCTTCTTCTCCTCTGTGCTATTATTTATAAAGCTCAAACTTCCAGAAGCTTTACAAACTGCTTTGATAAGGTGGCCTGCCAACTTCAAAGATTTGTATACAGATAGCCCCCAAACAATCTTTTAAAATTGTAGCATTTAGTTTTGTCTCTTCTTATCCTAACAGAATTCGTCACCTCATGCACTTCTGCATTTAACTCAAGCCATCATCTGTTTGTCCATTCCATTGCCCTGATTATATTTTCTTGAATCATAGAATGCCTACAATCCACACCAACTATCTAGGGAACAGCCCACCTCGACCCACCTTTCATGGCTAATGCACCTAACCTGCACATCTCTGGACTGTGGGAGAAAACCTGCGCAGACACAGGGACAACATGCAAACCCGACACAGCCACCCAAGGAAGGAATCGAACCCAAGGCCCCTGGCGATGTGGGGCAGCACTAACCACTGAGTCAGCACACCACCCTAAAGTCTATTGACTATGTCCTCAGTGTCTGCCACACTTTGAAAAGTCACATCAGATGCAAACTTCAAAACCGCGCCCTGCACTTCCAAGTTCAGGTATTTTAAAAAGTGGTCTTATTCGCTGAAACTTGTGTGACATCTCCCTTCAGTTTGGGAGAGGGAAAAAAGGCATTCATTGCCACTCTGTCATGTCCTTCAGCCAATGTTCTCACTGCACCTTACACTCTCCTGGAGCTCAATTCTGCAAATAAGCTGAAGACATGATACTTTATCAAATAAGTGTTGGCAGTCCATACATAACACCAACTCCACTGCCCTCATCCTCATTAGAAAAATCAACCACCTCAGTCAAGCACAATTTCACCATAACAAACGCTCTCCTTTATTAGTCAATGCTTGTCCAAGCTTGTCAGTCAAAAAGAATAATGATAATGTTTGCAAAATCAAAAGCCAGGTGCAAGCACAAAATGGGGCTCTCCAACTTCTGTTTAAAACTATTGATGGTAGGCATTTAATTTCACTTGTCTGTAGGCTAACTCATCCAATCTAAAGTAAACTCAGGCAGACACTGAAGGGTGCAAAGTGGTCAGTGGTCAGCTCTCAAAACATTGGCTCACTTAATGTTCAGACTGTGAAATGCTCAGATGCTTGCACATTAGTAGAGAATGTTTTAATTAAATCTCTGCATCAACTCTTTATTGAAAAGTGCACGGAATAGAGAGAACTCTTATACATGTTCAAAAGGCCAATACATACCATGTGCCAACATTTTATTCAAAAAAGATATACCAGACACCCTGGCACCTGATCAATCAGACAGGTTCAGACTAGCAAAGTCAATGTCCTTCCAGTGAGTCAGTGAGTCAATCACTTTGTCGGTAATTTCCCTGGGACACCAAAAGAACTCTCACTTTCAACGCCTACAGAAAATAAGGAACTGTACTACTTGGTTGTGGGCTGTACTCTTTATAGCATCAAATTCTCGCTTTTGCAAATCCTCCCAGCAATGTTCAAGCATTTCTGATAGACAGCTGTGGTATCCTGCACTAGATGATACCACAAGTCATTCCAAAGAGCAATCCCAGCTGCTGCTGCTGAAGCTGTGTAGATGGATGGTGGAAGTTGCCTCAACTATACTATGGAGGAGGGAATTCTGCTCATGCTTCAAATTACTTTGAGAAAATAAAATCACTTCCCAGGTTAAATGCTGTGCAAATTTAATTCGACAGAAATCTCTTCTATCCATCGTAGTTGAACTTTTCAAGTGCCGATGATTCAGTTCAACGCACATGGAATATTCCTCTGCACTCACACACGCAGCCTCCATATATACACAATACACACAAATATTGCCCATCCTCAATCTGCCCTGGAGAAGGTGATGGTGAGCTACCTCCTTTAACCTTAGCATTTAGATGCAAGCACATTACGCTGTTAGGAAGGGAGTTCCAGGGTGGCAACACAGCTACGATGAAGGCACAATTACATAATTCCATGTCAGGATGATTCGTGTCATGGAAGGGAACTTGAAGGCTTCCTATGCATCCTCCGTCTTTGCTCTTTCAGATCTTGTGTTGTCAAAAGTGTTGTCACAAACAAATACAAACCTACAGTAAAGCGCTCACCCTCAGTTTAATTGGGCAGTTTGTGAAGTGACATGGTGTGGGAAATGGGATGAATGTCATAGTCGAGTTGCACCTGGGATCTGCAACCTGTGCCCCTGAAGCTACGTGAGAAGTCATTTGCAGCTCCCAAGTTATCAGTCAAACCCATTTTGAGGGCAATTAAATAATGTGCTCTGATTTTTTAAAACTTTTATTAACAATATACTGAAGAGAAAGAAACAATCAACAAACTTTGTGTAAAAACCTTTAAACCATCCCTGCAATGTATCTCTGGTCTTGCATTTCATTATTATTGGAATTTCAATAAAAGCGCTACTGTTCTTCAAATTCTGCACTTTGCACCACATTTATAAAGTAGATCCTCTTGATTTTAAGGTCATCGACAGAGTAGAAAGGTCACTCTGCCATTAAACAGTGTCATTATCCAACCTCCAGATGCCAGGGAGCACCCGGCGGCGAAGGGTTCCATTCTCTGCAACATCTCACCTCAATAGATACAAGTTGGCTGTGAGGGAGAATGTGTATATGCTGTAGCTGTTATAGAAAGAAGGCCCTGTTTTAAAAGCACCCAAGGAAGAATGGAGGAATTGGCAAAATATGTGAAAAGGATTGACATCAGGAGAACAGCAGGTCACATTTAAAGAAGATAGCCTAAAATTGAAGCCACAAGTACAACCACAAACAGCCACAATATCAAAACTGGCTAGGGATACATCTAGATTAGAACTATGCCTGAATTTCACACCTACTTTTGGAGAGAGTCTGACTTCATTTGATCAGCCACGTGCCATCTTGCAACAGAAGAGGGCACTAAACCCACCAGGTTGTGCTTCGAGTCACTTCTTGCCAAAGTCAGTGAGGTGTCGCACTTAAATTTCACAAAGGTGTGCATACGGCATGAGTGTGGGAGGAGCAGCCTGGCCCCTAAAGTTCAGGATTGGGATTAAGATTGAGCATCAATGATCACATTCATTCCAAACTCCCACGTCAGAAGAAGCAGGTGATACAACGGTTACCATGAACATGTTAAATATTTCATGCTAAACATTAAACGCAATATTATTCTGTTCCTGAGACACTAATTTCACTCAATTTCCAGTGCAGGTAGAATCAGTCAAAGCAGATATTGGGGATTAACAGGTTACCAGTCCCAGATGGCTTTATTCCTAGTGAATACATCACGGAATTCTTGCCTCCAGTTTGCTGACACTCTGCCTATTATTGGTTGTCCACCGTGTCCATCCTGACAGTGTTACTATCTCCCAATTGGAAAGCTAACAGACTTTGATTTTCATCACAACAGAGCATCTTTTAAAAACCTCATAATTCCTGCCTCCACTTCCCATTTGTGGGTGCATTTACCAAGACAGCTGGTCAACTAAATTCCCGTCTGCCTCCAATGAGCTGGGATTTTGTAACTTTGGAGTGTGAAATCAAAAGCGTGCATATTAGACCTGGTAAGAGCAGACTTAAAATGTGATCATTCATTTTGATAAGCAGGGGACCCCTTTGGAAAGGCTAGATAACCCGTTGGTCCCAGGAGACCTTTGGAGAGGTAAAGTGATCAGCTCAATTGCTAACAGCAGAAACAAATGTGATTAAAAAGGTACATAAACTATATCCTGTCAAGCTGTCTCCAGTCACAAAGCCAGCCTCCCCACTGGGCAGCTCTCATTGGAGAGTTGGGGGTACTGTGCCGATCAGGGAACCCGGCTATCTTGGTACGAAAATCCGACCTTCCATGACACTTTCTCTCTGCCCAGCACTGGGCAACATCTCTAGAGTGAAAATCCAATCCTCCATTTATTGTGTTAAACGGCATTCTTAGAGCCAAAGTGTCAAATGATATTTTTTTCTAAAAAGCCTAATGGTCTTTCCCTCTATCTCTGCTCGAGATTAAATTTCCCTGAACAGGCTGTGATTTAATTGGGAACCTTTTGGAGTTTAGAATTAGAATAAAACATGAGAAACAAAGGTAGCTGGTTCTAGTAGGTGCCATTTCATCTCGAAGCCAGACATTTGCCTGTCAAGAGACTAAATGCAACCATTAGCTAAGACAAGCCTCACTATTTGCAGAATCATATGCTTTGCCTCTGTCATATCCCCTGTGCCACTTCAGACTGGATTTCACTCACACAGATCTCCAGTCATAGTTGATGAACAGAAATGGAGCGTGACTGAACTTTCAATCGTTCCTGTTAATAGCTTTTCCGAGGCACTCCCAAAATGGACAACTGTAATTTCTCAAGCCAAGCGATAGACATCTTTCAGGTCCAACAGTTATCGAGTTGCAGTCACAGCGACATCTGAACTCATTGACTCGACCCAAAACGTTAAATCCGATTTCTCTTCACGAGTGCTGCCAGACCCACCGAGCTTTTCCAGCCATTTCTGTTTTTGTTTCTGATTTACACGTCCGCAGTTTTTTTTAAAACATTGAGCAGGAGAAGTGTGCGCTTGTCACAAGTTCAATGCAATACGAAGGGAGAAAGCAGGGCAAGGTGGCGTGGCAGTAGGGGTCATATTGGTCACATTTTCAAATTTCCCACATTGTCATTGAAATCGCAAGCAAAAAAACCAGCTGCACCATTCTCCTGACACCAAAGTGTTGTACGGTTTTGTTTCTACAAATTCACAGACCAATATGCAATCCTGCCACAGTGGGGGGTGGGAGAGAAGGAAACAAAGCTTGTATGATAAACCAAAAGGCCTCCAACAGGTCTTTCCTACACAGGCAGGGCAAAATTTCAAAGGACTCAATTTCGCTCAGCTGGGAGAAAAGAGAAACCAGGGATCGAGCTGCAGAGTCAATGAAGTAGATTTCTTTATTCATTTCAGGCACATCCACGAGTGGTGGCACAGCAAACATAAAGTAGTGAGAAAGTGCCAACACGCCTTGCTCCTTCCCCTGTCAAAACCTTATTGTGCATGTTGCAGCCAATGTTCTCCCCGGCTACTGCAGCCATCTTTTGCCTTTCAATAGCACATGCAAAGTAATAGATAAAAGCTGAAATTAAATTTTACATTATATAATGATCAACATACTCTTCCAGTGTGCCCAAAAATTAATATTTATGCCTTCCAGATTTGAAAGCAAGACTTGCTAAAATAGAAGTGATGGGGATTTTTTAAAAAAACCGAAACATCAAAGCTGTGTTCGTCAAAGTTATCGAGCTTTCAATGTCCTTTGAACAGGATATAATTATTCCTAATTATATGCATGTATCTCATCCCAATAAATCAGCATTTACATACAAAATTGGCTTATTAGGACAGTACAGAGCATTAGCTGTTCAACAATAAACTGCTGGCTCAGGAAGTGATGAGTTGACGCAGGAATCGATGCTTCAAATTAAGCTAGCGAGGAAAGAAAGAGACTTGCATTTATATAGCGCCCTTCACACACTCAATAAATCCCACTGAACTTTACAATGATTTATGTTTTGAAGCACACTCAGTGTGGAAACATAGGAAACAGCTGCATCCATTCTTCCCGCACCAAAAGTGTCAGACAATTTTGTTTCTGTCAATTCACAGTGTGTACAAAGCAAGCTCCCACAAGCAGAAATATGGTAATGATCAGATACTAGGTTGGACCTTGCAGTCATTAGTTGAGCTGTGATGCTCGCTGATGACTTCAAAGAGGCTGCCCAAGATAATTACGATGAAATCCGAAAGGACTGCGGATGCTGTAAATCAGGAACAAAAACAGAAAGTAGCTGGAAAACCTCAGCAGGTCTGGCAGCATCTGTGAAGAAGAGGGAAAAAAAATCAGAGTTAATGTTTCGGGTCTGGTGACCCTTCCTTAGAACTTACCTGCAGTGACGTAGACTTGCTTTTCCAAAACTCTGTTTAAATCTGGCCCCAGGTGAGGGGATCTTCAGGCATCCAGCAGCACTGATGTCATCAAACAGGCTAAAGATCCAGTCAGAATGGCATAATCACACACAAACAGCAAAGACATGTCCACTGACCAACACATTTTTGAATTAGAAAGCAATGATCTCAAGTCCAACTCTAAGACCTGAGCTCAGAAGTTAAAAGTTGACATTCAGGGACATACCAAGGGAGTGCTGCACTGTCGTAGGTGCTGAGATAACAAGGTGTAGAGCTGGATGAACACAGCAGGCCAAGCAGCATCAGAGGAGCAGGAGAGCTGACGTTTCGGGCCTAGACCCTTCCTCAGAAATTCATTTTCTGAAGAAGGGTCTCCGCCGGAAATGTCAGCTCTCCTGCTCCTCTGATGCTGCTTGGCCTGCTGTGTTCATCCAGCTCTACACCTTGTTATCTCAGATTCTCCAGCATTCGCAGTTCCTACAATCGCTGTTGTATGTGCTGTTTTTTAGATAAGTTGTTAAACAAACTCCATCAGTTCTCTCAGGCTAACATAGGCAATATCTCCCAATTATTTCAAGGAAGTGTCCTGGCAAATATTTATCCTTCAATTAATATCTGACGATCTGGGCATTAATGCATTGCTGCTTGGAGGACCGAGAAGCATAAAAAATTGGCAGCCACATTGTAAAACTCAAATATTTCGTTGGCTGTAAAGCGGCAATGGCGCAGTGGTGGTGAAACGCGACCAAACACACAAAACCCCAGTCTATTGTTCAACTTATAAAAATGGGGATTCCGAGAATGTAAAACTGCAGTTATGAAGATATATTAAACAAAGTGGGATTGTTCCTTTTAGAGAACAGGTGGCTGAGAGGAGAGTTGACAGAGGCTGGTTTTCAAAACCATGAGATGGATATATAGGGCAGAAAAGGGAAAAGCTGTGCTTGCTTGAAAAAGGGAACAAGAACTAGAGGGCACAGATTTAAAGTGATCCACAAACAAACCAATGGTTCAATGTTTTGCACACTGAGTGCCCCATCTAGTGAATGCACTGCCTGGACATACGGTGCATTCAGGTTCAAATGAGGCATTCGAAAGGGCATTGGGTGGTTCTATGGTGCGCAGGGATACGGAGACAAGGCAGGAGATTGGCACTAAGTCATAGGGTTAGGCAGGCACGATGGGCTGAATGGCCTTCTACGCTGTAACAATTCTGTCATTCTGTGAAGTGTTTGGCAGCAGAGTTTCAGGATAAGGTAGCAAACATTTGTGATGGAGAACTTTAGGAAATTCTTCACTCTTGAGTGTTGTGAACCTTGGAATTTTCTATCCCAAACACCAATGAATGTTGCATTGTTGAATACAATAGAAGCTGAGATAGACAGGTTCTTGAAGTCTCATGGAATCAAGGGATGTAGGCAGTTAGCAAGAAAGCAATTTGATGAAGAAGATTAGCCAGGGATGCACTAAATGGTGGAGCAGGCCAGCAGGCTCAAAGGTCTATTCCTGCTCCTATTTGTTCTGCTCTAACACTCCATTTCCAGTTATCAAATGTTAGCCAACAAAACACTCAGATTTAATCCACGCAGTTAATCAGTTTATTCTTGAGTGCATTATGCTTGGGGACATTTATTAAAACAGAACGGAGTCTTTTATCTTTCTTCTCCATGTCTCTTTGCCTCACATTTACTCATGACGGATTTATTCTTCAGTTCCTCCCTTTGAAACCTCGAGCTTTCTGCCTGTCTCACAAATTATTTAATTCAGTTAGCAGAATGGGCAAAGATATATATTGTGTCACTTGTTTTAATTTGGTATCGACACAAACACTTAAAAAGCCACAGAATTATTATAGACAGGATTCTGATTCCACTCCTCAACCCAAGCACTTGCCATTAATGGGTTAAAAGGAAGGAATTGGGCACAGTTTCTCATTCTTTAGGTCAGTATGAAGACATTTCTTCAGAAGTAATTTTCCTGACCTCACACACGCTCACTCACACAAAATTCCTTTTCCATTTCCTACCTAAACAATTAGCCTTATCGATGCGAGACAAGGGGCTTGGTTGCAAAGCCTTTCACAGCCGCAGTCAGCTTCGACTGGTGACGTTCTCACTCCAGATTAGTGTGCAAAGTGCTCGACATTGTGCAAAGGATATTTGAACCAGCGGGAAATAAATATGAATACTGCTTTCAAAATTATAACAATTCCATACACAATGTGAGCAGACATCCAAAAGCAAGTAGTTTCCTGGCATTCAGCCAGCAGTTACTGAACCAGAGTAAGTCCATTAAAAAGCAAGAGCTCAAAAAGATAGTTTTGGTAGCTTCAACTCCTATTCAGCTTGTTGTGCGATAACATTGAGTAATGTGGCTTCATGACTTTCTCATATCCAACTGACTCTATTTGATATGATCAAACAGACAAGTCTCATCTTTTCTCTTCGCTGCAAACCTTTCCAGGAATATTCCAAAGTGGTAGAGATTTAGAACAGGGAGGAATCGCCTCAGATGCCTTATAATCAGCAGTCAGGCACCATTGTCAGATATTGTGGTTAAACCATGGGAATGTTCAGTAAGCTGCAACATGTACATCTCAGCCAATTACAAACCTCATTGAGGGATGTCCACCAAGTAGGCATGAAGTGAATTAATGTACTTGATCTTTTGCGTAATAGAAATGAGGAGGAATTAACATTTATATAGCACATCATTGCAACATTAGGTTGCCTCTCAAGTGTCATGCAA
This sequence comes from Stegostoma tigrinum, assembly GCF_030684315.1. Lineage (NCBI taxonomy): Eukaryota > Metazoa > Chordata > Chondrichthyes > Orectolobiformes > Stegostomatidae > Stegostoma > Stegostoma tigrinum. Next base: position 18,289,185 of record NC_081381.1, on the reverse strand, counting down.
CCTTAATTGATTTTAAAAGTGCAGTCACTGGTCTCACTTCAAATTTGTGTGCTCACAACTGGAATGACTGATATTCTGGAGCAGTAATATCACACAAGGTGAAAGTACCTGCGAGATCCTTATTAACAAAACTAAATTCATCACAAGATAATAAAATGTGAGGCTGGATGAACACAGCAGGCCAAGCAGCATCTCAGGAGCACAAAAGCTGACGTTTCGGGCCTAGACCCTTCATCAGAGAGGGGGATGGGGGGAGGGAACTGGAATAAATAGGGAGAGAGGGGGAGGCGGACCGAAGATGGAGAGTAAAGAAGATAGGTGGAGAAGGTGTGGGTGGGGAGGTAGGGAGGGGATAGGTCAGTCCAGGGAAGACGGACAGGTCAAGGAGGTGGGATGAGGTTAGTAGGTAGCTGGGGGTGCGGCTTGGGGTGGGAGGAAGGGATGGGTGAGAGGAAGAACCGGTTAGGGAGGCAGAGACAGGTTGGACTGGTTTTGGGATGCAGTGGGTGGGGGGGAAGAGCTGGGCTGGTTGTGTGGTGCAGTGGGGGGAGGGGATGCACTGGGCTGGTTTAGGGATGCAGTAGGGGAAGGGGAGATTTTGAAACTGGTGAAGTCCACATTGATACCATATGGCTGCAGGGTTCCCAGGCGGAATATGAGTTGCTGTTCCTGCAACCTTCGGGTGGCATCATTGTGGCAGTGCAGGAGGCCCATGATGGACATGTCATCAAGAGAATGGGAGGGGGAGTGGAAATGGTTTGCGACTGGGAGGTGCAGTTGTTTGTTGCGAACTGAGCGGAGGTGTTCTGCAAAGCGGTCCCCAAGCCTCCGCTTGGTTTCCCCAATGTAGAGGAAGCCGCACCGGGTACAGTGGATGCAGTATACCACATTGGCAGATGTGCAGGTGAACCTCTGCTTAATGTGGAATGTCATCTTGGGGCCTGGGATGGGGGTGAGGGAGGAGGTGTGGGGACAAGTGTAGCATTTCCTGCGGTTGCAGGGGAAGTTTCCGCAACTTTCCCCCCACGGTGATTGAGAACGCCCTTGACCGCGTCTCCCGCATTTCCCGCGACACATCCCTCACACCCCGCCCCCGCCACAACCGCCCCAAGAGGATCCCCCTCGTTCTCACACACCACCCTACCAACCTCCGGATACAACGCATTATCCTCCGACACTTCCGCCATTTACAATCCGACCCCACCACCCAAGACATTTTTCCATCCCCTCCCCTGTCTGCTTTCCGGAGAGACCACTCTCTCCGTGACTCCCTTGTTCGCTCCACACTGCCCTCCAACCCCACCACACCCGGCACCTTCCCCTGCAACCGCAGGAAATGCTACACTTGTCTCCACACCTCCTCCCTCACCCCCATCCCAGGCCCCAAGATGACATTCCACATTAAGCAGAGGTTCACCTGCACATCTGCCAATGTGGTATACTGCATCCACTGTACCCGGTGCGGCTTCCTCTACATTGGGGAAACCAAGCGGAGGCTTGGGGACCGCTTTGCAGAACATCTCCGCTCAGTTCGCAACAAACAACTGCACCTCCCAGTCGCAAACCATTTCCACTCCCCCTCCCATTCTCTTGATGACATGTCCATCATGGGCCTCCTGCACTGCCACAATGATGCCACCCGAAGGTTGCAGGAACAGCAACTCATATTCCGCCTGGGAACCCTGCAGCCATATGGTATCAATGTGGGCTTCACCAGTTTCAAAATCTCCCCTTCCCCTACTGCATCCCTAAACCAGCCCAGTGCATCCCCTCCCCCCACTGCACCACACAACCAGCCCAGCTCTTCCCCCCCACCCACTGCATCCCAAAACCAGTCCAACCTGTCTCTGCCTCCCTAACCGGTTCTTCCTCTCACCCATCCCTTCCTCCCACCCCAAGCCGCACCCCCAGCTACCTACTAACCTCATCCCACCTCCTTGACCTGTCCGTCTTCCCTGGACTGACCTATCCCCTCCCTACCTCCCCACCTACACCCTCTCCACCTATCTTCTTTACTCTCCATCTTCGGTCCGCCTCCCCCTCTCTCCCTATTTATTCCAGTTCCCTCCCCCCATCCCCCTCTCTGATGAAGGGTCTAGGCCTGAAACGTCAGCTTTTGTGCTCCTGAGATGCTGCTTGGCCTGCTGTGTTCATCCAGCCTCACATTTTATTATCTTATACAGCTACATCTTGGTTTATACAATAATTGTATCTTCACTTCTTTCCGAACATGAACTTTAACCCAAATCTCAAATGCATCAGAGACAGTTTCCTTACAAAGCCACACATATCAGCTGCAACTAAATGACTGAAATGGCAGATTTTTGCTGAATTAGGACATGTTAGTGCAGTGGACCCATTCTCATTGCAACTCACAATGAGTCAAAGGTCTACAAATTAACTTTAGCTGGAGCCTGAAAGAGAAGCAACAATCCATAAAGAGAATGAACAGGAGACAGAGAAGGACATGACAGAGTTTTCAGGTGAGTATGACAGAAATGTAGATGGGACAGACACAGAGACCCAGAGACAGAGAGAGAGAGAGGGGCCTGAGGGAGATGGATAGATCAGAAGAGGGAGTTGAAGAGTCAGACAGAGGGGCAGAAATAGTGGATGGAGACAGGGGCTAGGCACAGAACTGGGTGAAGGAGGGAGAATGACAGATAGGAACTGAAGGTAGGAGTTGGACAGGAAGAGGAAAGAATAATCTACTGTGAGCTAGAATTAAACCCACAAGGTGAATAAATAAGAGAATATTTGACTTTATTTACTCTATACCTTTAAAAAGAAAATCAACATAAGTACCAACATTTGTTCTGCAGTCTGCTCAAAATGCCCATTATTTATTTTTCAAACAAGTTCAAGAATGTTATGGATACAGTTGCAAGCATACAGTGGGTGATCACAAGTTGTAATGCTACAGCAAGTCTAACCATTTCTCCTTCAGGCAAATATAATTGCAACCAAGGACACATTTTACTGCTCACAGCAAAGAGTTCAATAATAGACACATCAGCTTTGGGTCAATTCCATGATTGCCATGGGTCAGCATTTCTCATATTGATACCTCTCACTCAATGTCAGACTCACAAACTTCAAGGACTGCAGTTTTAATTAGGTTAAGTGTGGCTTCTTCGGAAGAAATATTTCAACACACTTGGATAAAATCCAGAATTTCAAGATTCTGGTAAACACACTGAGCTGATAAACAATGAAGCAAATTTTGTAAATCTAAGCCACTGGCATCAGGCAGCTCCCACATAGAAACAAAAGCCCATCTGTAAACACATACTGTTCAAACGATAACCTGCAGCAAAAATGATTACCCTCCCACACATTATCAGGTTTTACAGCAAAAAGAAACTAGATTATCAGGACAACCTTAAGAGGGTCTTGAAGAGTATTCTGAAGAAGTGTCACAGGATTCAAAATATTAACTGTTTTCTCTCCACAGATGGTGCCAGACCTGCGGAGTTTCTCCAGCCGTTTCTGTTTTCAAATTTGTCTCAAGGGGGCCTTAACCTGGGATTGTTAATCCTGATGGACTGTTCTGGATAATCCAAGAATTAAACCGAAAAATAAAGAGAAACCTTAAGGGAGATAAAAATATATTTCTTCAAAGAAAGATTGAAATCACATTAAAGATGGGGGTGAAATAATTTGTGCAACACTCAAGATCACTCCAGTTGGATAACAAAGTGCTTGTCACATATTGGCAGTGAGGAAGATAGGGGAATTGGAGATTTGACCAACGGTGGGGGTGTGGAAAGGGGGCAGGGTCAAGGAAGACAGTCATGGGATTAAACCTCCAGAAATAAAACCAGAGTTGGCAACTTGGAAAAAGAAATCAGTCATACAGAGATGTACAGCACAGAAACAAACCCTTCAGTCCAACTCATCCATGCTGACCAGATATCCTAAAGAAATCTAGTCCTATTTGACAGCAATTGGCCCATATTCCTTTAAACTCCTCCTGTACATGCACCCATCCAGATGCCTTTTAAATGTTGTAATTGTACCAGCCTCCACCACCTCCTCTGGCAGCTCATTCCAAACACACACCACCCTCTGGGTGAAAAGGTTGCCCCTCAGGTCCCTTTTATATCTTTCCCCTCTCACCCTAAACATGTGCCCTCTCGTTTTGGACTCCCTTACCTTGGTGAAAAGATCTTCGCTATTCACCCTATCCATGCCCCTCATGACTTTATAGATCTCTATAAGGTCACCCCTCAGCCTTCGACACTCCAGGGAAAATAGCCCCAACCTATTCAGCCTCTCCCCATAGCTCAAACCCTCCAACCTAAACAACGTCCTTGTAAATATTTTCTGTACCCTTTCAAGTTTAACAACATCTTTCCTATTGCAAGGAGACAAAACTGAATCTAAAATTGGCTCAAGTAGAGGTGACAGAGGGTGGTGGTGGTGGAGGGTTGCTTTTCAGACTGGAACCTGTGACCAATCATGTGCCTCAGGGACTGGTAATGGGTCTCTGATGCTTTTTGTCATATGTATAAACGACTTGGATTTGAATAAAGGACATATTGTTAGTAAGTTTGCAGATGACACCAAAATTGGCAATGTAGTGGACAGCAAAGTGGGTTACCTCAGAGTGCAACTGAACCTTGATCAGATGGGCCAAGGTGTGGCAGAAAGAGTTTAATCTAGATAAATGCAAGGTGCTGCATTTTGGTAGGGCAAATCAGGGCAGGACTTATAGATTGACAGGGTGAAATCATGGGTACTTCAAAGGTTGGGGCCTCTCCATTTTCAGGGCCCAATTTCACTATCAGGGGTTCCCACCCAGTGAATTATCCAAGAGTTGGAAAAAAATTAAGAGGCTGCTTAAGGAACTGTCTAATCAAAGGGATATACCCTGCAGCCTCAAGAACGAGCCCATTTGAAGTGCCTGGGTGTAGGGACAATAACAACAATGCTGTCCGTAGAGCTGGAAGAACACAGCAGGCTAGGCAGCATCAGAGGAGTAGGAAAGTTGACATTTCTGGTTGGGACCCTTCTTCAGACCCGAAATGCCAACTTTCCCACTCCTCTGATGCTGCCTGGCCAACTGTGTTCCTCCAACTCTACACTTTGTTATCTCTGACTCCAGCATCAGCTGTTCTTGCTAATCCAACACTCAATCTGTCTGGTTCAATAAGTCAGATATCCACAAAGGCCCAAGGCAGTTGACATGATAGCCAATCATATAATGGAATCACATCCCTATCCTCAGAAAGAAGAGGGTAAATTGAAAGCACATGGAAATGGGGAGGGGTAGAATTGGCAGGCATAATGTTTCGCTCTCTCTCAATCTTCTATATTTCCACCTCATCTGGTCTTGGGAGATCCTGTAGCTGCACTGGGAAGGGCAGGGGGTAAGCGTGGTATGGGATGGTAAAAGTGGCTCTATTTACCCCAGCAGCATTTCTGCCAACTCCACTAGCAAAGTCTTTTTGGCTCAAATACACCACATACCGCCAACCACTCCAACCTGACACAGTAAGCCCAACCATGTCGAATTTCAGATACCTTTGAGTTTTGTTTCCTGGAGTTAATTATGCAAGTCTAGAATGAACCATAGGGTGTAATCCTGGCCACAGGGCCTGTAGGTAGCAAAACAGAGAAAAATCTAGACCAAGTCATGGTTTCCAAAAGGTAATGCAGTTATTAGCAAATCCTCAGCAAGATTCAGGCCTTTTGGGTCAGGAATAAGATCACAGTCAAGTCTGATGTTTATCTCATTTAATATCTACCATTGGCAACTGACCAGGAACGGTGAAGTACTCCAAGCAGTGTCAAAGTCAGTTTCAATCTCTAACAATCACACAATGAAGACGGGGGAATATAGCCTGAGGATTTGAGGTTGGCATGCCTTATAATGTATGGGTGCAAAATGTTTGCACGAGCTGTATTTTCATGAGGAAGTTCAACCTTCATCTGATCAGACCTACACTGCTTACAAAAGAAAGGGCTTCTGATAAAATACATAGGGAGAGGTATTTCCACTAGCTGGAACGGTTATTATCAAAGAACACAGTTTCATGGCAACTGGTAGAGAAACCAAAGGGGGCTGTGGGAAAGAGAAAGAATTTTTTATATTGTAACTTATGATCCAGAACAAACTGTTGAAAGCACAGTAGAAGCAGATTCAATAGCAATTTTTAGAAAGGAATGAAATACATATTTGAAAAAGGGAGAAAATTAGAGGGCCATAGGGCCGATTGGACCTAATTGTATGGCTCTTTTCAAACACCAGCACCAGCATAATTGAATAAATGGCCTCTTCTTGTGTTGCACGACCATGATTCCAGCAGTACATTTATAGAATTGTTGCAATTTAACTGCAAATTTATTCCCTTAGTACACTTGTAGTGACATGCTAAAGATCGGCTAATGACAGTACACATACAGCTGCCCAAGGCACTCACTTTAAAATCAACACTAACTCAATCAAAACCGGTAAGATTCAAACAACATCGGGGCGAAATAAAAGCTTCCCGACTCTTTAAACTTAAAAGAAAAGGCTCAATTACTCAGGACGTATCAAGTCGTAAGCTAAAAGTGAGAAGGTGAAGACAAATTGGATTACCAGTCTGCGATACAATCAGTTAGCCAGTCATCTCTGAATGAGAATCACAGAATCTTTACAGGGCAGGAGGTGGCCATTCAGCCCATCATGCTTGCACTGCCTCTTCAAACAAATATCATTGTGCCAGTCTCCAGCGTTTTCCCCTGTTATACACTATTTCTGCCCTAACGATCATCCAATGCCCACTTCAATATCTTCATGAAACCTGCCTCCACCACATTCCCACGGCATGTCTTCAATACCCAAACTAGTCTCAAGGCAGCACGGTGGCACACTGTTTGGCACTGCTGCCTCACAGTGCCGGGGACCCAGGTTTGAATCCACCAGCTGGTGACTGCCTGTGTGGAGTTTGCACATTCTCCCTGTGTGGATTTCCTCCCACAGTCCAAAAATGTGCGGGTTAGGTGGACTGGCCGTGGTAAAAATTGCCCTGTAGGGTGCAGGCTAAGTAGATAATCTGTGGTAAATATGGAGATAGGGCAGGATGCTCTTCAGAGGACCAGTGCAGTAGATAGGGCTGAAGGGCTCTACCTACACCATAGGGATTCTATGATTCTATTCAGTTTCTCAATAAGGTCTTTTGACGTAGTATCTTTGCTTCTTTCGCACACTTTGCACAACAGCTACTCCCTATCTATTTCTGCCCAGCCTGCTCATAATTTCTTGAAAGCCTTTTACAAATCACCCCTTAGCCTTGTTTTCTGCAAGGAGGATCATCCCAGCTGCACCAATCTATCCTCACAACTGAAATTTCTCAATCCTAGAACTATTCTTGTAAATTGCTTTGGCAAACCAGCTGTAAATTAGTTCCTCTCCCCTGCCCTTGCCCCATAGCCATGCAATTGCTTTTCAATTTCTACTTTTCCACTTAAATGAGGGGCACTGTGTCTGACGTGATGTTGCCTGGGAGAAGGAATAGGAAAATGGGCCAACATTATCATGATTCACCACTATCCAGCGACTTCCATACCTGGCTAGGACAGACTGGAGCTTCAGGTGTGAAGATTTTTAACCAGTAAGTGGGTCAAAGGTGATGGGGAAAAAGGCAGTAACGTGGAGATGATCAGATCGGCAGAGTAGACTTGATGGGCTGAATGGCCTATTTCTGCTTCAACACTTTATGGTCTTAATCTGCTACTCAAAGACGGGACAGCTGTCATCTCTTACTAATCTGCACTCATTCTTGTGGTCACTTGAGGACGTTCCAACTGAGAAAAGAGAACCCTTGAGGTTGGGGGGCAGTGTGTGATCGACCTTCACTAATACAAACAAGTCCAGAAAGCTTCCTTGACCTGCCCTACCCTTTACAGGTCACAGATACATATCAGCCTCTTGTGATATGCCTGCAGTGCCAGGAAGGACCAGGTATCAGCGGAAGCAAGATTGGATGATAAAACTGTGGAAAACTTGATATTTTACACGTGGTAGACAGAAGTAACCTCTAAACCTCTCTGAAAAGGCTGTAGGGAGATTGCACGAGTTTAGTTGAAAGCAGTGGGGGCAGGTGTTTCTGTTAGTGAATTTCAAATTCCCCAGTGTGGTGCTTGGAACAGTGAATATTCAATCTGGCTTTTAAACTACTATTCAATGCAGGTAATTACCAAACCAGTGTACTGAGAGCTTGTCAACACAGGTCCCATCCTACATTCCTTTGTGGAATTAAGCAAGTCAAATACCATGCTTCATCATGTCTTTGCTCAAGACAGGTGGAGTTGGTGTATTTGCAGTGGCAATTTGAGTGACAATCCCGTGTTTTGTTTTAAAAAAACAACTTTGAAAAGGAGTGTACAATGTGGATTAAAGATCTCGAGGGCAGGGTGGGGGCAGTGCTCTACTATCAGGGCATGCTGACTTCCAGATGAAAGAGTAAGCCAAGGCTGCATGTATGCTCAGGGGGAGATCCCAGACAACAAAATGTGAGGCTGGATGAACACAGCAGGCCAAGCAGCATCTCAGGAGCACAAAAGCTGACGTTTCGGGCCTAGACCCTTCATCAGAGAGGATGAAGGGTCTAGGCCCGAAACGTCAGCTTTTGTGCTCCTGAGATGCTGCTTGGCCTGCTGTGTTCATCCAGCCTCACATTTTGTTGTCTTGGATTCTCCAGCATCTGCAGTTCCCATTATCTCAGGGGGAGATCCCATTGCTTTATGTTGCAGGACGGTAATAGCCTGAATGGCCTAGCTAGAACGTACCCCTCAGTCAAGATCACAAAAAGAACAGATTACCCGGTCATCACACTGCTGTTTGGGGGGGAAGTTTGCTGTGTGTAAATTAGATGCTGTGGAAGCTGGGGAAGAGGAAAGGAGGCAAATTAAGGGGTTGGGCTAACAGGGTAATGAGAAAAATGAAACTGAGATCATGATTCTCTCACATGCGTTGGGTGTTAATGAGCAATGCTATGGACTCTGTCTTTCACTCGTGCAGCCCCACATCCCACCCTCAAAATTCATTTCAGATTTAGGTCAGCTCTGCTTTTGTTCAGAAGGCAACAGGGTCACGTCGGAAAATAGCATGTGAGCCCTTCATTGGCCATGTGGTCAGTCACTCCAGCTGAGATCATAAAAGGTGGTCTCAGCACTTTCAGGGGTGGAAGAGAACAGAGTCAGAGGAGAAAATAATGACATCTCTGGTCCTGTGGCCATCTCCATATTTCAGAATGTCACTTCGATGACTACTGTTTGCCCCTTGAAGTTAAGGCATTGTTTGCTAGATCTTAAATGGATATTTGGGTGAGAAACTGAATGATTCCTGGTGTTTGTGAAGCCACAAAGGAGAGTGTCTTTGGGAGCTAAGAGGTGAAAGTTACAAGAAAATGCAGCTTATGAAATAAAAGAACTTTTGACCTCTCCCAATTCATAATTGGCACAAGCACTCAAAAGGAAAGTATTTCTGTAATGTCTGACTGTAGCATGAATCCAATTTTTATTGACTTGGGATCTTTGAGGAAGATGGATCATTAAGAAGAGGCAGATAAAGTAGCCTTTTTTTTTTATAAATGCACTTTTCTGTTGGGACACAGGGGAAACATCTGAGCTAGAATCACTAAGTTTAATGAACAGATTGAAAACAAAGTTTCCACTCCACATCACAATAATAAAGCACTTGAGATGTAGGGCAAGTGAACTCATGCCGTTCATGCCCATAGGAGGATACACTTCAGAAAGGAACTGCCTGGAGTTTCACTGCAGAACTACTTGCATTTGCTTGTCACATTTCACAGACTTGGCATGTGCTTCACAGATGACAAACTTAAAAGAGCAGAATATCACAGAATCTGACAGCTCAGCAAGAGACCATTTGGCTGAATTTCTCAATGTCCTGTGCAATTTCGTCCCACATCCTAGCTTTCGCCCCATAACACTACAAACAAGTCCTTAGTTCAGTGTAGGAAACTTGGTCATCATGGGTGAGTTTGGGCCAAAAGGTCTGCTTCCATGCTGTATGGCTCTTCAAGAGCAGATCATTTTATTTGTCCTGGTTAGTGGAGAATCTGCTTCTTGTCAGGTTGCTGCATTCAAGATCAGACCTATTTGCTGGTAAAATGTTCCTAAGCTCTTTTGTTAATTATTTTACACGATAAGCCAGTGTGCCTGCAAGGTCCTATAACTGCAATAAGTGAAAAGATGATCAATTTTAGAGGCACTGATGGAAGCACAAGTGCAAGCCAGCAAACTAGGAAGCTCCTCTCCCAATTGGGGAACCAGTGGAAAAAAATCTCAGCGGGCTGGAGTCATTTCTAGCACGTGGAAGATGGTAGTGGTTATTGGAGATCAGCTCTAGGACATGTCTACAGGAGTTCCACAGGTTAGCCTCCAAGACCTGAACATCTTCAGCTGCTTCAATGATTTTTCCCTCCATCCTAAAAAAGTCAGAAGTGGGGAGGTTCAATGATGACTGCACCATTAGCAGCACCTCAGAATTCAGTCCATGTCCAAATGCAACAAGACCTGGATAATATCCAGGTTTAGACTGGTGAGTGGCAGATAATATTCAGATCCCATAATTGCCAGGCAATGACCATATCCAATAAGAGAAAACATAACCATCGCCATCGCTCCTTTGACATTCAATCGTGTTACCATCACTCAGATGCCCACTATCAATATCCTCAAGGTTACCATTGACCAGGAACTAAGTTGGGCTGACCACATAACTACAACGGCCACATGAAGAGGTCAGAATGTGGGACCCCTACAGAAATCAACTCACACCCTGACTCACCAAAGCCCATCCACCATCCATAACAAGTCAGGAATCTGATGGAATACTTCCTACTTGTTTGAAAGGAGTGCAGTTTCAACAAGAATCTTGACAACTTCCAGGACAAAGCATCTCAATTTGTCACTTCCACCACCATTGATGGCAACGATTTGGAGGAACCAGTGGTGGGATATGTTCGATAAAGTCAAACATCACACGACACAGATGGTCAGTAGCTGTGGTCTGAGTTGTCTATGAGATGCACTACAGAAATTCACAATAAGATCCTTAGACAGCACCTTCCAAACATATGATCAATATCTCCAGAAGGACAAGGGCAGCAGATATATGGAAAACCATTGCTATAGGTGCCTTTCCAAGCCCCTCATCATCCTGACTTGCAAATATATCCTGCACTGTCACTGGGTCAAAATACGGGAACAACCTCCCTAACAGTACTGTGAGTGTGAGAGTACCTATACCCCGTGGACTGTAATGATCAAAGAGGAAACTCATCGCTACTGTCTGGAGGGCAACGAAGGATGGATAATAAATGCTAGCCCCAATGATCCCTTGAATGAATAATATTTTCTAAATAGAACTAGGGAATGCTATACAAGCAATCGGGGGCTTCAACTGAGGACCAACAAGCATCTGGGATCTGATTTTAATATCTCATCCAAAAGATGCTGACTCCTGGACAGTGCAGGACTCCATCGGTGCTGCATTCATGTATTAGCCTAGATTTTGTACTTCAGTGGAAATCAATCCTTTAACTTATGACTCAGAAGAAAGTTTTACCAATAAACTGCAATGGAGGGCTTACCTGAAAAACATCACAACCAAGCCCAAAGTTGCCAAGCAAAAGGCTTACTGGGCTCACCAGGAGCATAGGACAATGTGGCAAAAACCTGGGTCTGGGAGATCATGGTACTTATGCAACTAACATTCCCAAGGGGTGGAATGACACACCACGGGCAATTCACTTTATGAAACTTTGACTATTTAAAGGTAAAATGAGTTAATGGCTGACTGACTACACCAATCTCTAATGCTAGCTTCATTTCTACGGATTAATTAAATATTCTTACAGTCCCTTTGGGTCCAATTGTCTTGGTTTCTAAGCCTTCACAGATTCATTTTTCCTCATTAAGCAGTAGACCATAAATCACAGAGTAAATTATTTGCTCAGACCCAGGACGCTAAAGACAGACACCACTAAACCATGTCAAAGCAATTTCCACTGTTGCTGGTTAAAGTTTTTCAGTGAGTTTCACTTTATTGATTTACTCAGTATTCTCAACTGTCCATTTTCATCAGGGGTGTCAAATCCAGTCATAACTGTGAAGACACCGACTGCTTGGAGTGTCAGCATCCCCAAACAAAACACCGACCAATCAGAGAGCTTGCGATGGTATTGGGTATGAGCATCTTGCGTACATAGAGAGTAAAAGAATCGGATTGTTCTCCTTCTAGCAAAGGGAGAGAGGAGCAGATATAATCATGACATTCAAAATTATAAGACATGATTGGGAAATTGACAGATGACACAAAAATTGGCCAGGCAGTCAACAGGGAAGATGACCACAGTGGTAGGTAATCAGAAATCAATCTGAAGAAGATGCAAAGTTATACACTGGACAGGGCCAACAAAAGGGGAATGCAATGGCCTAGTGGTATTTATCACTAGACTATTAATCCAGAAACCCCAGTAATGATCTGGGGGCCTGGTTCAAATCTCACTATTGGAAGATGGTTGAATGTGGGTTCAATTAAAAACCTGGAATTGAGAGTGAAGCGATGACCATGAAACCAATACAGTCCATTGGGAAAAACCCATTTGGTTCACTAATATCCCTTGGGAAAGGAAACCGCCATCCCTACCTTGGCTGGCCTACATATGGTTCCAGACACACAGCAATATAGCTGATGCTTAAGTGCCCTCGGGCGTGAAGGAATAGGCAATAAACAATAATAGGCAATAAATGCTGGTCTAGCCAGTCAGGCCCACATCCTTCGAATGAATTGCGGGAGTGGGGGGAGAAAAGGAAAACCACTATGTAGGAAAGTTTCAACATTGGCAGAGGAAGTGAGAAGCCTTGGAGAGCATGAAGGAGCAGAATAAGTAGATAAAGATGGTAAGGAAAGTTTACGGGTCGCAAGAGCAGTGGTGTAATGTGGAAATTATACAAGGCACCATTAGATTAGATAATGAAATGTGAGGCTGGATGAACACAGCAGGCCCAGCAGCATCTCAGGAGCACAAAAGCTGACGTTTCGGGCCTAGACCCTTCACCCGAAGGTTGCAGGAACAGCAACTCCATAGGTTCCGCCTGGGAACCCTGCAGCCCAATGGTATCAATGTGGACTTCACCAGCTTCAAAATCTCCCCTTCCCCCACCGCATCCCAAAACCAGCCCAGTTCGTCCCCTCCCCACACTGCACCACACAACCAACCCAGCTCTTCCCCTCCACCCACTGCATCCCAAAACCAGTCCAACCTGTCTCTGCCTCCCTAACCGGTTCTTCCTCTCACCCATCCCTTCCTCCCACCCCAAGCCGCACCTCCATCTCCTACCTACTAACCTCATCCCACCTCCTTGACCTGTCCGTCTTCCCTGGACTGACCTATCCCCTTCCTACCTCCCCACCTATTCTCTCCTCTCCACCTATCTTCTTTTCTCTCCATCTTCGGTCCGCCTCCCCCTCTCTCCCTATTTATTCCAGAACCCTCACCCCATCCCCCTCTCTGATGAAGGGTCTAGGCCCGAAACGTCAGCTTTTGTGTTCCTGAGATGCTGCTGGGCCTGCTGTGTTCATCCAGCCTCACATTTCATTATCTTGGATTCTCCAGCATCTGCAGTTCCCATTGTCACCATTAGGTGAGAGTTTTGTTTATTGTTTAGGTAAGCACATTAGAAGGAAGGGCATATTGTTCTTGAAGGAGTACAGAGGAAATTTACTAGAACATTGCAGAGGCTTGAAAATTGCAGTCATAAGAAAAGTTTGGATAGGTCAGAAGGTTTTTCCTTTAGAATAGAACAGAAGAGGCCAAGGGATGACCTAATTGAGATGTAAAAAGTAATGGAGCTTCGATAGAGTGGGCAGGAAAGACCAGCTTCCTCTTGGGTAAGTCAATTATAAGGGTCTGGAGGGAATGCAGCAAAGATATACCAGACTGATTCCTAGGAAGGCAGGATTGATGTATGAAGAGAGATGGGATCAGTAACTAATACATTCACTGGAGTTTAGAAGTATGGGGGCAGGGGAGGAATCTTATTAAAACCTCTCAATTTCTAACTAGACTAACTGCCACAGAAAGTAACGAGACCAAAACATTGAAGGTTTTCAAGAAGGAGTTAGATACAGCTCTTAGGGATAAAAGGATCAAAGGGTATGGGGGAGAAAGGATACTGAGTTGGACAATTAGCTATGATCATACTGAATGGCAGAGCAGACTCGCAGGGCCAAAGTGCCTACTCCTGTTTCTTTTTTTTTAATGTTTCTATCAGGTGGCACAGATTAAAGGCCACGACCAAATGAAGGATTAAAGGGGAAATGAGGAAAGACATTTTTGTCCAGAAGGTTGACGGCATCTGGAATAATGAGGTGAGAAACTTTACCTCCATTAAAAAGGAAGCCAGGTCTGTCCTGAAATATTGAAACTTCAAGGCTCTTGGCCAAGGTCCTGGAACGTGAAATTAGAATGGGCAGCTAGCTGGGCACAAACAATGGGCAGAATGGCCTCTTTCTCTAATGCTGTAACATTTCTGTAGTTCTTTTTGGCTGTAAAGGGGGAATACTATTTTCATTGTCAGGAGTGTCGGTAAGCAGAGGACACAGGTTTAAAGTAATTGGCATTAAAAAAAGTGATGTGATTGCCTGGAGGAGAAATGGGAGAAGATTCAATAAGAGCTTTCAAAAAGCGATTTGGACTTTGCATGAGTAAACACAGCCTCCTATCCCTTGCACAGTGTGTTGTGGGAGACAGGCTGTACCCTCTCTCACCATGGCATAGGTAATGTTGTCATTATCTACCCCCCTTTCAGGTAGGGATCTACATAGTCTGCTTGGTCAGATGTGGGAGAAGAAAACCACTTTGCTGCCTAATGGGGAAGGGGCTCTTGTCTTAGATAAAATGTAGTTTATTGTAGTCACATGTTAATGACTACCAAGTGTAAATTACACTGACACAACAGAGATGGTTACAGAGGCTAATGAGGAAGGACCTCTTTGTTAAGACCCACTGCTAAGCTGCTCTCTCATCTAGTCTCTAATGATATAGTGGGTTATGCTCAAGGCATTGCACACCATTAACCCTTTCAGACCCTTGCATAACAGATCCCTACTTAAAAAGGGAAAAAAGGAAATGCAAGACTGTGGGAATAGAGCACTGGAGTGTGACTGAAGAACAAATTGCTGGAGAAACTCAGCAGGTCTGGCAGTGGTTTAAAAGGCATTCAGACAGACACGTGAATGGGCAAGGAATAGAGAGATCCAGACCACGTGCAGGCAGATGTGACTGGTTTAGAGTTGCATCAGAGTCAGCTGAAGGGCTTGTTCCTGTGCTGTACTGTTCTACGTTGCATGTTCATCTGTGGACGGAAAATGCAGTTAACATCCCGAGTCCAGCGATCCTTCTTTGGGACCCTTCAGAGGAAGAATCACTGGACTCGAAATGTTAACTCAGTCCTCTCTTCACACATTTTGCCAGACGTGCTGAGTTTTTCAAGCAGTTTCTGTTCTTGTTTCAGATTTCCATCATCTGCAGTTCTTTGTTTTATTGTAGTAGAGCGTGACTAATTGGATTGTCTTAACTGAGAGGCAGAATAGACCCCAATGGGCTCGTGTGCTGTATGATTCAAGTCTGTCAATGCTTAGTCTAGCCTTCAGACTTGTTGGCTGGCAGTTGAAAAGAACCAAGACAAGTTGCCCAAACTGATCATTTTATTGTTTTAGACAGCACTCCCTGCTGAATCCCAGTCTGCTTTTCATTGTACGAAGGGTCTTGAAGTTGCACATTATTAGCAGCTTTCAGATGTTGGATCACAACACAAAATATTCAGTGGCTATGAACCTTAGAAATGAAAACTTATACTGATTTAGCACTAGGCACAACATCAGGGTGTCCCCAAAGTGCTTTACAGCAGTACTTTAGAAATACAGTTGTAGAGCAGTTGCCCAGGGAGGGCTCTTCATGTTCTCTGTGGTCAGAATTCAAACAGTTTTACACATTTCCTTCAAGCAAAGCAGCTACAAATTCTGAGGCCTAAAATAAGGAGAGGGACCTCATTTCCAAAATGGACAATGATTTTAATGGGGCAAGATTCAGGATCACCAAATCCTGCATAACCCAGATGTTTGCAAATGCATAATTTGCCATATGGGGCTTTTACCTGGTACTCACAATGCTGGGTGTGCAACTATGTATGCGCAGATGGAACATGCCAGCCATTTTTAATAGTGGTGCTTTATCACATGTTGCAAAACACCTGCACGCAAACACACGCTCTGTAAAACACAACAGCAGATTATTCAGGTAATTTGCCACCTTCTTAAATAGCAAGATTGCTTCTGCACACACCGAAAAAAAACCCATGGGTGGTACCAGACCACGAACTGGGACTAATAAAATTTAACTTTACGTCAGCAAAGTAAGAGCTTTAAAAACTGTTCCCAACCTTGCAAGCAAACATTCAGTACCCAGCATGCTGCAAGTGTCAAACTAAAGAGAAATTCCAAATGGTAACACCCAACAGCTCTGTCGTATCATTTAACCACTTTTAAATCTACAACTGTAATATCACAAAATGCTTCAAAACGGGGCTCGCCATACCATTTTCTCTATTAACCTCTAAAGAGATAAGTTTCTTCGGTCCCAACATCATCAGCTTTGAATGTTCACCGGCTCACTATCTCAAAAAAGCTTAGTGAGAAAATCCATGTCTAGTTTTCGAACCATTAAATCAAGCCTCCTCTAACCTCTTACACCTTCCTCATTCTAATCCTGGATCAGTCTGTCTGTCTGCATAAGGAGTGGTCAAGTAGATTAGGCCTGTACTTGTTGGAATATAGAATCACGAGAGGCTACTTTATTGGAATATACGAGATTCTTTTGGGAGTCAGCAGGGTAGATGCAGAAAGGTTGTCTCTCCTTGTAGGAAAGTCTAGGATGGAGGGTCTCAGAGTAAGGGGTTGCCCCATTAAGACAGAGATGGTGGGGGGGTGGGGGGGGGGGGGGGTTGAAGTGGTGGAGATTTCTTCTCTCAGAGGAGAACAGATCTGTGGAATTCTTTACAGCAGAAGGGTAGCAACACTGGGTCAAAAACTATATTAAAGACCTAGATAGATTATTTTTAATCAGTAGCGGAGTCAAGAGCTTTAGGAAAATAGACAGAACAAGGGAGTTGAGGATTACCAAATCAGCCAGTGATTTATTGAGAGGTAGAGCAGATTCAATGGGCCAAATGGCCTCCTTCAGTGTTGCAACAATTCTGTGAAACTAGCCATTCCTCTGGACTTTCAGGAAGGCGGGTAATCAGACCAGGGGCAAGTGGAGGCAGTTATGTAGCTCATATTTGATCACTTTAAGGGTCTTAACAGCTGGTAGATCAAAAAGGTCCTCAATGGACCTCTTCCCGAGCACTTAATTGCTTGGTGTGGCGAGCATCCTTCCAGGGCTAATTTGCCCAATTATTTAACTTTCTAGGCCATCTCTAGATTGTGGAAACTACACTCAATGGGT
Organism: Stegostoma tigrinum; assembly: GCF_030684315.1. Taxonomy (NCBI): domain Eukaryota; kingdom Metazoa; phylum Chordata; class Chondrichthyes; order Orectolobiformes; family Stegostomatidae; genus Stegostoma; species Stegostoma tigrinum. Next base: position 18,271,654 of record NC_081381.1, on the reverse strand, counting down.
CAGACAGCCTCTTTCCATGATGTATGATTTGATGAGTCAAAAGGAAACTCCATTCCCTGGATTAAAAATGGTGACCATTAATCTTGTTGAGAATTCTAAAGAGCGCGTGATGTTTTTCAGACAACTTTAGTTTTGGCAGAAGTGCTCAAACATTCTCACGAATCCCTACATGCACGTGGGAACATATGGGGGTTTTGTATATCCAAAACTTTCCGCTGGTAGCTTTTCCTTTTATAAGAAACACTAGTATTTTTTTTCTGAAATTGTCGCCTCAGCTGCATCCTCCTGTTGGTCCTTTTCCTGGTTTCACAGCTGCAACAGAGAGTTGGGGCAAGGAAAGGAATTCTAAAAAGCATCTTGTCAATGTATCACAACATCTTGAGTCAAGGGGTTGGGGGCGGGCATTGATCTCAGCAGAATTGTTTTCCAGCAAACAAGTGCTGATTCCAGGAAATCCAGATGGCAACTAGATACCTCAAGTGACTTCCAGAAGCTGCCAACTTCCAACATGCTAACTAAGCAGAGAGGCAGACTAGCTACAGGGGGAACACACACACACACACAGACATCAAGTGTGCAGCTTAAGATCAGGTAACTGTCTACTGACACATCTCAACAGACAATGCAAGCTCTTCATTTGCTCACATCAATTTTTGACTAAGTTGAACTGAATCCCCTCAAACTGTATCCGGAAGGCAAAACCAGCATCTTTTACTAGGCTCAGGTTGAGGATTGATGTCATTTGAGAGTTAGGAATAGAATTACAATATTCCTTTCAGATTGTCACTCATTGATGTAAATACTGTGCTTCACAGATCTGTTCTTTTGGCTCGGAGGCAAGGAACACTACCCTCTGAGCCACAAGAATTCCTAAAGCACAAGCAAGGAGGAGTCTTCATGTGAAGATTGTATTGGTCTCATTGCTCATTGGAAACTGATATAAGCAGCTCAACATCCTTCTGCAAGTAATACAGTTTTACAATATTATCGTTTCCTGCACTAATATCCAAAGAAAAAGGTTTCTTTCTTTCCCATCCCCATCGCAGTTTCTCTCTCTCTCCACGCTTTCTAACAGTCTCCCACCAAAACAAAAACAGGCTGCACGTAGCTCCTCTCTAATTTGGGGGCGTTCTGGTTTACCAGAGCTGTAAAAGCCAAGTGTTGCCCAAACTGTGGGTTGCGACCCGGGACAGCATGATGGGAGTCTGTATGGTAACCAGGGAGCATTGGGCCACGTTGGTCAAACTGTAATATTGTTACATCCCACAAAGATCCTGGCTGGTTATCACAAAATTGGCTTGCTCTTAGGAGCTAGGCCATCAACAGGAAGGCAGAAGTGTTTCTGATACAGATAGCTGCGTTTTATAATGCAGCCTAAATTCTAATCACCCATTCCCTGCGGGTACCCGAATACCCTCAGCATCTCCTCCGTCCCCACAACACCCCACCTACATCTTGCTCTCAACAACACTCCTCTTCCACGTCCTCATCACACTGTCTAATCTGGGGCCACATTAACACAAACATACTGAAAACAGCACAGTGGGAAGAATGTTACATAAGTCCAGAGTTAGACTGATGCACTTTCAGATGGAGCTAATGGGTTCCATGGGATAATCTAGAATGGGAGCAGGAAGATGTCCTCACCAATGTTTAACCTTCAACCAACAGGACTAAAACAGAGAATTTTGTTATTATTACGTTACTGTGTGTGGGAGCTGATTTTCTACATCTGCACTTAAGACACTTCAAAACTTCCTTCCTCAAAGAACGTTTGAAAATCCTGAGGTCATAAACGGCAGAACAGTGGCTCAATAGTTAGCATCGCTGCCTCAGAGCACCCAGGGACCTGTGTTCGATTCCAGCCTTGGGCAACTGTCTGTGTCGAGTTTGCACATTCTTGCCGTGTCTGTGTGAGTTTCCTCTGGGTGCTTCTGTTTCTTCCCTCAGTCCAAAGATGTGCATTTTAGGGTGGATCGGCCATGCTAAGTTGCCCATAGTGTTCAGGGATGTGCAGGTTAAGTTATCGCAGCCATAGGGAACGTGGGGTTACAGGGACAAATGGGTCTGGGTGGGATGCTTTTTGGAGGGTTGGCGTGGACTCAAACAGGCCAAATGGCCTGCTTTCACACTGTAGGGATTCTAAGATAAATGGCACTACATAAATGACAGTCTCCCTTTGCAACTGAACAGGATCCAGGATAACAAAGTGTAGAGCTGGATGAACACAGCAGGCCAAGCAGCATCAGAGGAGCAGGAAGGCTGACATTTCAGGCCTAGACCCTTCTTATCTCACATTCTCCAGCATTGAAGTTCTTGCTATCTCAGGATCCTGGATAAAATGTGTATGTTTTCCAAATGAATATACTGAGCCCAAACATTGAATATTCAAAACAAAGGCATACTTAGTTAATGTTGAGATGCGCAGGATGGATTTTTAATTGTGAAAAAGGTACATTTCTGCATTTGCATGTGTGGTGGAGAACTGAGTGTTTTTAAAAGCTCTGCGCTTTGAAGAAGCCAATTTAACATCATCTAAAAAACTGACTTCATTAGACCCTGCCCTGCTTTGAATTGAATTGAATTGAACAAACTTTAATGAGGGGGGGGAAAGAAAGGAGATAAACACATGGAGGGAGAAGGGGAGAACACAGCTGGAGGAACACAGCAGGCCAAGCAGCATCATAGGAGCAGGTAAGCTGATGTTTCGGCCCTAGACCCTTCTTCAGCATGTTGATGGGTTTGGATGAACAAGAACAGGAGGAATTTCTGCGGAGAATAAACACCAGCATGGGTCTCTACTGGCCCAAATGTTGGGATTAAGGAAAGCCAGATTTCCAAGATTTTTAGTGCAGAAGTTTATGCTAACTTGAAATCAGAGATGAAGGAAATAAAACAACAGAAGGCAACATTGAATAAAAGAGGCAGATTCTCCACACAAAATCTCAATTCTCCCTGTGGCGTCGAAATGAAACAAGACACTGTATTGAGTAAAAGTAGCTGATCCGAACCTGGGGCTAGAATCAACAGACTCAGGATAATAAAATGTGAGGCTGGATGAACACAGCAGGCCAAGCAGCATCTCAGGAGCACAAAAGCTGACGTTTCGGATGAAGGGTCTAGGCCCGAAACGTCAGCTTTTGTGCTCCTGAGATGCTGCTTGGCCTGCTGTGTTCATCCAGCTTCACACTTTATTATCTTGGAATTCTCCAGCATCTGCAGCTCCCATTATCTCTGATACTATTTAGACTCAGGATAAACACAGTTCTCAAATGGAGTCAATACAAAGAAAGAAAGGGAGGAGTTTGGTTTCCTCTGGAGCACACAATGGCACTTGTCTATGTAACATGTTCAAATGATGCTGCCTTGACACAGGTTGAAATAGCTGTGGAGGAACCTAGCTGACAAGCTTACAGCATTCTCCTTGGGGTGGGGGGAGGGGGGAGTGGAAGAGACTCGAGGCCCAGATTTCAATTTTTAAGAAAACTCTTCACTGAATCCACATGCAATCGGAATGGGGAGCAACATTGCATGGAAGAAATTCCTAACACCATTATCCTTCACCTCGATTAGCATAGAGAGAAAGAAAAAGCAGCATCAGCTGAAAGAAATGAGAGATATAAGACAAAGACATCACTCACAGACACGCAGCTAAAGTATACAATGACTCTCACAGGGGTGCCCCAGCTCTGTCATTCAGCACCATCTCAGTTCCCACAGATTTACCAACATCAGTGGCTGGAAAAAGTCATCTTTTCAAAGACAGTGAGTCTGTGGTAAGTATAAAACTGCACGAACCTGGCCAACATATCAATAGCAACAGAATTTTGGGCTACTCAATAATTAGGGCAATCTTGCTTCACATGCCTAGTTATGAAGCCCATCTAGAACAGATACAGAGTGCATCAAAGAAACAGGGGTGACGCAGAAACATCTTTGCCTCAAATTGGGGAAATTACCATGTTCAATGCTTGATGGCTCATCTGGTGTCAGCTTTGAACAACTATTTTATTAATGCTGACCTGGATTTTTATTCATGGTCTGAGAAACAGGTCTCAGCTCTCTGCTGGATGGAGGTGTGTGAATGCTGTGAGCTCATTCACAGCTCTTGGAGAAGTTAGTGCTGTAAGGATGCACCAATGTAAAAATATGGGCGGCAGAAGGATGGATTAACCCTTTATTTCTTCTTATGCCAGACCAGACTCAGATTTGTTAAAGCAGTTTTTTATGCATGCTTGAGAGGTGTACACATCTGAAAATGGTGAACAGCTCAAATTATTATGACAAGAACTAAAGGTTTTATGCATGCTTTTCAAAAAGAAACTAGTTTCCAATCAAGTATTTTTATAGATAGTAATTCCCAAACCGACACACATTTACACGTCCATATCTCTATACAACCATGTTCACAGAGTCTATATTCCAGGTTAATATATATGATTCCATTTTCCAACCATATCAAAGCAATCTTTGCGATCATTTATCCAATCATATCACAACACATTCACATCTTTTAACTTGTGGCAGCTTGGCGCTATCTTATCTGTACCTGTATGGTTTAAAAGGACCTCCTTTTAAAGTGCAAATGTATGGGGTAGGAAGCCACACTGGACAGAATAAGACACACAAGGTGAGCCACATGAACAAACAGTCACACAGCTGCAGCATTATTCAGATAACAAGTGAGTCACTGAATGCCTCGAAATGTTGTGAACGTTGAAGGCAGATCCCTTGGAGGAAGCTATATTGTTGCTGCTAAGTAGATTTAATTGTTCTGCCTATTGCTGCCTGAGCAGCCTTTGATGTAACTACAGGAGTATAGTATACACCTGCAGGGCCAGTTTGGTCATGAACCAACACCTGCCCAATTGTTCACGCATTTAAACCTGCCCAATTTGAAAGTACTAGCATCCTTTCCCTTGCCTTGTATATTTTAGGAGGCTGTAGACAGACGTAGATCTAGCTCTGGTGAGGTAGTAGGGGCCACAAGATCACTGGGACACCTAAAGCTCAGCAGTTAGCACTGTTACCTCACAACGCCAGGGACCTGGGTTCGATTCCAGCCTTGGGGAAACTGTCTGTGTGGGGTTTGCACATTCTCCCTGTGTCTGTGGGTTTCCTCTGGGTGCCCCGGTTTCCTCCCACAGACCAAAGATGCACAGCTTAGGTGGATTGGCCATGCCAAATTGCCTCTAGCATCTGGAGATGTGCAGGCTAGGTGGTTAATATAGGATAGGGTAGGGGGCTCGGGCTGGATTTGGATGGGATGCTCTTTGGGAGCTGGTGCAGATGTGATGGGCTGAATGGCTTCCTTTTGCACAGTAGGGATTCTAGGATTCTCTGTTTCAAGAATACTTGTGAAAAGATGATATGAAGGTCTTAAACATTGTAATTTCCCATCTCGAAATCAGAGGGAAACAGTTACATCCACCATGGTGCATCACCAAGCCCATCAGTAACTACAGCTGCTTAATAACGTGTTCACCCGGAACTATGAGACACCCAGAGAGGTGCCACACCCTGTTTGATAATTATTCCTGTGGACTACCTTGGGGGATCTAAAAGGTGCTACAGAAATGTAAGTTGTTACTGTCGGTATAGATGCAGGTTTTAATTTGTTACCATGATTCAAGCAGCAACGCACGAATATAACAGTGTGTGAACAACACATACTAAAGGCCATTCACACAGGGCTGCTTTCAGGGCCTGAACTGACTTTCTGCTCAGCGTTCTATACCTGCCTTTCAAATGAAACATGTTTGAGCATTCCACAGTGAGCATTTTGTCAAGCTGCTTACACATGTGCACCAGATGTTCCACAGGAAATCCCCACTCCTGGCTGGTCTGAATCTTCTAGTTCATTCAGAAGCAGTAGGTTTACGCAGCGACTCTTTGCATCACTACTAGGCAGTGGGTTCAGTAAAACCCAGGAGTCTCATAGCCAAAAGGCCTTGATATCACTTGTATTGACTTCGCAAACAGGTTTAGACATGACAAGGATATCAGAAAGTTGACAAGAATAACACAACACACTCACTGAATGTAGGGTTTGGTTATTATCCCAAATCTGGTTAAAGAAACTATTGTGGTATGCAGAGTGCAGTACCAGGGAGCTACATCAGGGTCCAATACCCGAGGCCTTAGGGAGCAATCTGTGGTTACATTGGAGATCCAAGGCAGTAGCAGTTCTGTCACTTGTGATTTTTACTCCTGGCCTTCCCACCACACAGTTAGAAAACAAAGACCACACCAAACCAAAACCAATCAGGGCTGTAGTCAAAAAGCCTTTTGCTTTAATGCAAAAACCAATCTCTAGAGGCAGTCAGTCAATCATCAAAACCTTGGCACATCTCCTCGGATTATAAAGTCATTACATATTCGACAGATGAAAAAGCCCATCCATAACAAGGTACCTGGGATCTGAATGAGCAGAGAAACCAACAGTGCAGCAAACAATTGGATTTAAGGACTGGGAATGAAAGAAGAGAAAGGAACTATATAGAAAGGAAGAGAAATAAAAGGAGTTTAAAAATAGGACAGAAAAACACATTACATAAAAGTTACAAAATTTTAAAATCTCTTCAACAATTGACTGCATCCAAAAATGAAACTGTTCAGTTTCAATTGTTCTCTTTGTGTCAGAAGAGATGGACTGGCATTACAACAAAAATAATCAACTTCTTTGGAAAAAAGTTCCTACACTGACTGAATTTTAGCAAACTTTCTACAGCCACTTTAACATACAAACTCAACCAATTCCTAAAAATAACATCGTGCTAGGGACAGATGCTGTTCATACAAAACAATTGATGGAGCCGAGCCATGTATAATTTGCCAGCCAGGAAATTTGCAACTCACAAGTATCTCTCAATCCAGAGTTTGCTCATTAAATAATGACATTCATCATTAACATCCGCGTCAATTTTCTAATGATCCCCAGCACATGGCATTTCACCTAGCTAGTTGCCATGAAGGGTATTGCAGCAAAATGCCAATCATGTTCTGATAAGCTTTCATACACACACACACACATTTTGGAGGGAAATTCATTGGGTTGGGACAGGAATCCTAGCTTCATCTTTTCCCTTCTATGTCCACAACCTATTGAAGATGAGTTTCATTTATGTGACTCAATTGTTGCCGTGGCTGAGAAAAAGTGACCTGGTACAGAAATGTCTGCAACATTTCCACATCTGTTATTATTCACAGATCCATCGGGGAGCAGGAACAGTATTTGTTTAACCCCAGATATATCTGCTAGACTAGTTAAGAAAACCTATATTAGCTGGTTGTCTTAAATTTTCTTTACAGGTCCCATTCTGATCACGATAAGTCTTCCCACAGCAGGAGCAAGCTTTTCTTTATAAATTGCATACAAAACCTTTGAATTGCTTCTGTAATCTAAGCTTGGATTCAGCACAGCTGTTAATAAGATTTGGACCCAACATGTCGAAGACTTGATTGAGATAGACTGTGTTACATAGACATTGCACAATTCAGAGCATGCGTGTGACAGCAAGCGAAAATGGGACCAAGCTGCCTGAAGCGTTGCATAGAATTTACAGCAAAGAAACAGGCCATTCTAAGCAACTCACCTTGGCCAGTGTTTGTGCTTCATACAAGCCTCCTCCCACCCCTTCATCTAACCACATCAGCCCACCTTTACAATTCTTTTCACGCTCATCTGCTTGTCTCGCATTCTCTTAATGACAAATCACATCAAATGCTCCATTTGATATGAAATCCACATTCTAACTACTCTCATATTGGACTTACACTGCAGATATACATTTATAAATCCTGTATTTGGATTCTCCCACAAGTCATATTACACAGGAAACCATTCTGCCCATTGAGTCCATGCCAATGTGGAGTTGGCTCCTCTAAGTCTACCCTAGTAAAATTGTCAATGAGTTTGCTATAATCCCAAGTAAAATGGTAACACTGGATAAATCAGATCCCAGAAAACAATTTGACTTGATAGAATACAAGTTTAATTTCAGCAGCTGGTACCAAGGTCATCAGTTACTGAAACAGAAATATGCAAGATTGCAGAAGTTAGTTATTTAACAACAGAATACAAGTTTAGTACACAAAAGAAAATCAACATAGTTCAACAGTTGGAAAGATGTTAAACATCAAACCAAAGATTCAGCCTGTTCCCTAATATTATCCAGTACAGACTCAAATCTCATGGAAATGTCACTCTTATCTCCTCTTTTTAAAAATTACCCAACTAATGCTTTTGTATTAGAGATAATGGGAACTGCAGATGCTGGAGAATCCAAGATAACAAAGTGTGAAGCTGGATGAACTCAGCAGACCAAGCAGCATCTCAAGAGCACAAAAGCTGACGTTTCGGGCCTAGACCCTTCATCAGAGAGGGGGATGGGGTGAGGGTTCTGGAATAAATAGGGAGAGAGGGGGAGCCAGACCGAAGAGGGAGAGAAAAGAAGATAGGTAGAGAGGAGAGTATAGGTGGGGAGGTAGGGAGGGGATAGGTTAGTCCAGAGAAGACAGACAGGTCATGGTGGTGGGATGAGGTTAGTAGGTAGGAGATGGAGATGCGGCTCGAGGTGGGAGGAAGGGATAGGTGAGAGGAAGAACAGGTTAGGGAGGCAGAGACAGGCTGGGCTGGTTTTGGGATGCAGTGGGGGGAGGGGATGAGCTGGGCTGGTTGTGTGATGCAGTGGGGGGAGGGGACAAGCTGGGCTGGTTTTGGGATACGGTGGGGGAAGGGGAGATTTTGAAGCTGGTGAAGTCCACATGGATACCATTGGGCTGCAGGGTTCCCAAGTGGAATATGAGTTGCTGTTCCTGCAACCCTCGGGTGGCATCATTGTGGCAGTGCAGGAGGCCCATGATGGACATGTCGTCTAAAGAATGGGAGGGGGAGTGGAAATGGTTTGCGACTGGGAGGTGCAGTTGTTTATTGCGAACTGAGCGGATGTGTTCTGCAAAGCGGTCCCCAAGCCTCTGCTTGGTTTCCCCAATGTAGAGGAAGCCACACCGGGTACAATGGATACAGTATACCACATTGGCAGATGTGCAGGTGAACCTCTGCTTAATATGGAAAGTCATCCTGGGGCCTGGGATGAGGGTGAGGGAGGAGGTGTGGGGCAAGTGTAGCACTTCCTGCAGTTGCAGGGGAAAGTGCCGGGTGTGGTGGGGTTGGAGGGCAGTGTGGAGCGAACAAGGGAGTCACGGAGAGAGTGGTCTCTCCGGAAGGCAGACAAGGGTGGGGATGGAAAAATGTCTTGGGTGGTGGGGTCGGATTGTAGATAGCAGAAGTGTCGGAGGATGATGCATTGTATCCGGAGGTTGGTGGGGTAGTGTGTGAGAACTAGGGGGATCCTCTTTGGGCGGTTGTGCCGGGGACGGGGTGTAAGGGATGCATTGCGGGAAATGCGGGAGACGCGGTCAAGGGCGTTCTCGACCACTGCGGGGGGAAAGTTGCGGCCCTTGAAGAACTTAGACATCTGGGATGCGCGGGAGTGGAAGGCCTCATCGTGGGAGCAGATGCGGCGGGGGCGGAGGAATTGGGAGTATTATTTTCTTACTTGAACTGTAGTGTCAATTTTACGATTCAAATCAGATTCCAAAAAGGTATGAAGTCTTCACAAACTGATAGCCTAAAATGTTGCATTTCTACAAACTTTAAACATTTTTATCCCAAACTCTCCTGGTTTGGAAGCAGCAAAACTGAATATTACTGTGACTCATTCCCCTAAACTCAGCTGGGGAAAATAAAAACCCTCCTGTTCAGGGAAAGCCTTTTCTCTTCTGAGCTAAAAACTTTTTTGATGCCTTTCAAAACAAAATTAATAGTTATATTCATTTACTTTGCATGTCATAAATTCAAAAGTTATAAATATCTTCTCCATTAACACTGGAAAGGTCTGCTAGAAAGTCAATTAAATTCATGCATCTTTTTGGAATTGATGTGCTTGGCTCACTCTCTCAGAATGAATTTCTGACCATTTTTAAAAGAGAAAATCTTCATAGGACAAATGCACATCCATCTGCTTCATTTTCAAATCTAGGAGCTAACTCATACAATACATATTTAATCACAACCTGTATTCAACCCGAGGGCCTCAGCTTGTTTAGTCTTTCATTAGCTCTGGCACCACCCTTGCAAATCTTTTTTGCATCCTCTTCATGTTGCGTACTCTGTCCCCCGTGCAACCGAGAAAGAACAAGGTGCAATATATCACTGACCCAGACAGACTGAGGAGGTTAGACTAGCACATGTCATCACACCAACCTGGTTCCATATTGAACAGGATACATACTTAGCTGTATACTAAAGGAATTAGACACACATAGCATCACGGGTTTAAAAGGTACCTTCATTGGAAAAATGAGAAAGTTTGCAAGATCTTTTGCTGGCTATCTCTGCATGTTATTCTGATAGTTCAAATATATGTGGAGTTTTTTAGTTCATTAATGGGATGAGGGCATCGTCGGCTAGGCAGCATTTATTGCCCATCCCTAATTGCCCAGAGGGCAGTTCAGAATCAACCACATTGCTGTGTCTCATGTAGGCCAGACCAGGTAAGGATGGTAGTTTCCTTCCCTAAAGGATATTAGTGAATCAGGTGGGTTTTTCCAACTATAGATTCATGATCATAAATAGACTCTTAATTCCAAATTTAGTTATTGAATTCAAATTCCACCATCTGCTGTGCCACACGCCCAGAATGTTATCTTGCTTTCTGGATCAACAGTCCAGAGATCATCACACTGGGCCATCATCTCCCCAAAGATATCCACACAGAAATGGACAGAATGTGCAAAATAAACCCAACATCACCGATACACAAACCTTTTCTTTTATTCATTCACAGGGTGTGGACATGGTTGGTTAGGCCAGTATTCATTGCCCTACCGCCAATAACCCAGAGGGCATTTATGAGTCAACCACATTCTTCTGGGTCTGGAGTCACATGTAGGCCAGACCAGGTGATTTCGTTCAGCTAGTCAGATGGGCTTTTAAATCACAATTGACAATCATTTCATGGTCATCATTATTTCCAGTTTTTTTGTTAAATGAATTCGAATTTCACAATCTGCCGCAGTGATAGGAGCACTGGTACCAAGAACATTAGCCAAGTTTCTGCATCAAGAGTCCAGTGATAGTACCATGAGGCCTTTGCCTCCCTAAATTAGATTCTGTAGATTATGCCAAAGAATTACAGGAGATTGTGCTTGCCGATGCTTGGTATGAATTACGTTTAAATAGTTTCCAATCCTATCCTCTGTTGTACTTGGCAATACTGCAGCCATCAGCTTAATTGAACTGCTCCATTTAGCATACTTTACCTCCATTGTGCAACAAAGGCTAAGTGAAAAATATGAGGTTCACTTGCTCTCTGTCTCTCTCAAAAGCATTGTCGATGTTGCTTAATTGAAACCCTCTAGACTGTGATAGGTAGAGCTTTATTGAACAAGGATATTAAGGAATACCGATCAGCAGCAGTGGTCAAATGAGGTGGTGAAATACAGATCAGCCATGATCCAAACAGTTTAGCTTGAGGCCCTCAGAATCCCTACAATGCAGAAGGAAGTCATTCAGCACAACAAGTCTGCACAGACTCTCTAAAGAGCATCCTGCCATGTCCCCAAAACTCCACCTTTACCATGGCTAACCCACCTAACCTGCACACTACGGGCAATTTAGAATGAACAATCCACCCAACCTGCATATCTTTGGACTGTGGGGGGGAAGCACGGCACCTGGAGGAAACCCACACAGATATGGAGAGAGTGCAAACTCCACACAGACAGCCAATCACACACCCTGGGCTGGAATCGAACCCGAGTCCCTGACACTGTGAGGCAACAGTGCGAAACACTGTGCAACCTAAATATTTCAATGGTTTGTGTTCATTAAACTCTCCATTCCATTCCCTTTGCTGCAGGCTTTGAACTGAAGCTAAATCATTTTTAATTGCAATCAGTTTATTCTTTACCCTTTGTGATGTGCTACCACTTTCATTGCCACACAGAAAGCAATATTACAAATGTAATCTGACCACTAGATTCTACTGGAACTAGGCTTCCGTCAAGGAACGCAACATAAACGTTAGTGCCTGGGGGACCCTAATTTAGAAGAGACCAACGTGGACAAATAGCCTGAGACAATTCTTGGAGGACACCCAGCGGCAAGAGAGAGAGAGAATGGGAAAGGAAGCGGAGAAAGGAATGCCAGTGAACCCAAGGCCAAGGGCCAATTTTCACCTCCTGGGAATACCTGCCAAATGCATGGTCAGAGATCCGGCTCTCGGATCAGAGTCATCAGCCACAAAAGGACCCATAGAATCCATAGTAGGTTAAGGGGCCAAAAGATCTACTCCACAGCCTGCAGACACATTTTCTGATCACACTGTTGATTCAAGCAGCCTATATCTGTTTTGCTGCACTGTTTGCGTTTGGAGTTTGTCTACTCGCCAAGGTCCTTTCTAATGCTGAATGCAATTTCATTAGCATGCAATGTATATTCAACCAAACTATGTACGATCTGATACAGGGCCTGAAATAATGAGTGCGTATGTGGTTTTCCTTTGGCAGGACCATGGCAAACAAGACCAGTGTTCATTTTACTGGGTGAAACAGGGTGACGACCTCATAGGCAAAATTAGATAATCTTACACACAAGGCACTCAGAAACATCCCTCGTTTATACTTCATAATTTTAATGTTGATGAAGTTTCAACTAAACAGGGAGGGCAAACGGACTTGAGAGCTCAAGCTCCAGGCAGTTCATTCTGCATGGCTCCAGTATCAGATTTAGCTGCAATTCTAAATCAAACCTGCATTCACATCATCATTGCTATGGGAGATCAGAATTGTGAAAACATAAAAAGAATAGGCTTTATACAACTGCGAGCCTCTCCCTTTTCAGTGAAACCTGTTGCAAAAAGTGACAATAATTGTTGAAGGCGGGATCAAATAAATGCACCCATTGTGTAGGTCAACACAAACTCAGAACCTTGGGGTAGAGAGAAGTGGGGGTTGGGAGAGGCAAATGGGACAATGTTTGAGGCACCTCTAAACAAGTGTCAACAAAGGTAGTACAACAAAAGTCTACAAGCAAAAATTGTCTGATTGCTTGCTTTGGACGAACTAGAAAAAGAAGGTGATCACTATTATTTTGTAAGTAAAGCATACGATGAATTTGGGTCAGAAAGCAGCTACATAAAAGTCCCTCTTTTAGAAAATGTTTTTACTCCCTCAACCCCGACACCACTGCTTCCAACATCAACTGAAGCATCCATAGAGTTGTCTGGACACGCAAACCTCAAAATGTGCGAGCAATAAATCTTAAGTGTGCAACAAACATTGTGTGTGATGTGTAGGAGTTACAGGTTCCTCCGCACATATACATGTGCACAGAGTGTTAGAAGGACGAAACATTTTGGGACTCAAATGGAAGATTGCCTTTTTTTTTGGAAATACGTTTCTTATAGGAAAATTTCAGAGACAAATACCTGTAAGAGACATCAGGCAGCAATCAGCCTTTGCCAATTACACTTCCACATTTCCAAATCAAGCATGCAGGTCCCTTAGACGAGGCATAATGTTTGAACCGTGCAAGTTACTCTTCTCCCTCCTGCTACAATTAGAATCCTTCTAAAAACAGTCCAGATGTCTAACATAGCCCTTATCAATATTATTTCCAGCTGCAAAGTTAAGTGGGAATCCTGGAGCTCTGACTCTGGGAATGCACCATTCATTCACTGAAAATTAACCAAACACACCAGAATTGAAATCTTCAAATGTCCAAGAAGGATGTCATGGATTTGCCGGAAACTGCTCCCAAAGGGGCAGCTTGGAACCATAACACCGGAAGAAAGGAAGAATTGGAAGTTATTGCTCAGCTGCTGAGCTGTTCCCTTGGGGCTTGTCCTCTGGTCCTAGGATAACTGTGTAGTTTCTTTGCTGTACAACTGCAAGTTTAAAAAGAAACTTCAAAACCAAAGCTCCTGAGGCAAAAATCTTATTTATTGTCAAATTCATAACTTTGAATAAAGCACACGCTGGCACAGGATCCATTAGTGGAATTAAACCAAGTTAATCTAACTAAAAAGATCCATCAGCACTTTGTTAAAAGCAAATTATAAATGCAATCCAACACTTTCTGTTAATTTCAGTGATGCTGTTTCAAAATTACTTGTTACAAAATGAGCTTATAGCTTTTTATAAAATATAAAACAGCAGACTTGAGGGAGTAATCCTGTTTCACAAATGCACTTCTGAGGAGGGCTCACCTCGACCCAAAACGTTAACTCTGGTTTCTCTCCACAAATGCTGCCAGACCTGCTGAGCTTTTCCAGCAACCCCTATCTTTGTTTCACAACTGTGGTGTTTGATATGATTAACGGCCATTATATGAACGTACTTTCTGAAATTCCCTCTAACCAGCCACTTTGCAGCATCTCGTCCCAGGATCCGACTGATACCAATGGATAATCGACATTTCTATGTTAAACCACTTGATGGAGGATCAGAGTACAGAGGAGGCACCCAAGATGAATGGGTCTTAATTTACAGTTCAAAATAAGTTAAGCCTAACAGTTATTCTACCATTGATTATGGTAACAGTGAGGTTTGGTGTGGAGAATCACACATAATTCAGACTCAACTTGTCATCTTTCCTTCCTTGTCCTGCTGGCAATCTAGTTTACAGTAAATGGGCCAGTGCACAATACTGAATGGATATGGTCATATCTCCAAGTGACCCTTCCAAGGCATCGGCTCAGACACTGGTTATGTTCAAGACAGAGATCGGTAGATCATTAGACATCAACAGACATTAAAAGGATGTGGAGATAATGCAGGAAAATGGTTTGGGTCACATATGATCAAGTAACATTCAATTGGCTAAATCGCCTACTCCTGCTTCTATTTCCTAAGTTTCCATGTTTTTATGCTTCATAATGTCCCACAGAATGGTTCAAAGCAAAAGCATATATACCACAGGTTATTGCATGATCTTCTGCTCCGTTATCACCAAATCATAAACACTGATGACATCAGGCCAAGAGTGGCCCCCTCACGACTGTTCCATTACATAAAGAAGTCTCAACTGATCCATAACTTGTACTTCATTGATCTACCTTTGCTATAAATCCCAAAATGCTTATCAAACAAAAAGTCATCAACCATTCTCCCTTGCAGAAGTCAATTTAATCTAGCGTACAATTGCTTATTCAACACTTATGCTAGCCTTCTGGTCACAAATCCTTTCGGATTTTACTCTGAAATGATCTCACGCTAAATTTAAAGTTTTTTCCATTCTATTCCGGAGGCCTCCAAAGAGGAAACGATTTCTGCTTCTACCCTTTCATACACTTTATTTTATTGAGCACTTCAATTAAATCACTCATCAACTTTCTAAACACAAGGGAGTACAAACCAAATTTATGCAGCCTGTCATTAATTACAACCTTTTAAACCCTAGTATAACTCTTGGCAATCTACATTGTATTCTCTCCAAGGCAAATATATCTTTGCTAAGATTTGGTGCTCAGATAAAGATGCATGATGCTAGCCGGGGTAGG
Organism: Stegostoma tigrinum; assembly: GCF_030684315.1. Taxonomy (NCBI): domain Eukaryota; kingdom Metazoa; phylum Chordata; class Chondrichthyes; order Orectolobiformes; family Stegostomatidae; genus Stegostoma; species Stegostoma tigrinum. The sequence continues at coordinate 18,256,088 of NC_081381.1, read as the reverse complement.
ACCAAGGCACTGTAAAACTAAACCATCTTCCACACATTTGAAATCTAACATGTGATCTAGGCCAATATCTTCTAAATTGTGCGTATTTATATATATGTTTATAGCCTAAAACTAAAACAAGAGAAGCACAGCACAGGAACAGGCCCTTTGGCCCTCCAAGCCTGCGGTGAACATCATGCCCCGACTAAACTAGAAAAACAAACCTCTGCCCTTATTCAGTCCATATCCCTCTACTCCCTCCCTGTTCATGTAACCATCCAGAGGCCTCTTAAAATGTCACCAATGTCCTAGCTCCACCACCTCCTCTGGCAGTGCGTTCCAGGCTCCTAGCACTCTGCACAAAAAAACTTTCCTTGCACATATCCCTTAAACTTCCTCATCTCACCTTGAATCTGTGCCCCCTTGTAACTGAAACTTCAACCCTGGGAAAAAGCCTCTAACTACTCACCCTATCAATGCTTCTCAATTTTATAGACTGCTACCAGGTCTCCTCTCAGCCGCAGTCTTTCGAGTGAAAACAATCCTAGACTTTTTAGACCTTTCCTCATTGCCAATGTCCTTGAGGCTTGGCAAAATCCTGATGAACATTCTCTGCACTCTCTCCAAAGCTTCCACGTCCTTTTGGTAATGTGGCAACCAAAACTGCACAAAGCACTCCAAGTGAGGCCTAACAAGGGTTTTATATAGCTGCAATATAATTTGCCAACTCTTGCACTCCATGCCCAGGCCAGTGAAGGCAAGCATGCCATATGCCTTCTTAATCACCTTGGCCAACTGTGTTGCCACTTTTAGGGAACTGTAGACCTGCCCAGATCCAGCTGTATGTTAATGTTCCTAAGGATTCTGCTGTTAACAGTAGAATTCACACCTAAATTTGATTCTCCAAAATGTATCACCTCGTATTTGTCTGGATTGAACACCATCTGCCATTTCTTGTGCCCAAGTTGCTAATTTACCTACATCCTGTTGCATGGTTTCACAATTGTTGAAACTATCAGCAACTCCAATCTTCATGTTATCTGCAAACGTACTAATCAGACCACTCATATTTTCGTCCAAATCATTTATATATACACTACAAATAACAGAGGGTCTAAGACTGATGCCTGTGGAACATCAGTAGTTACCAGTTTCCATTCTGAAAAACGCTCTTCCACCACTACCTTCTGTCTTGTATGACCAAGCCAGTTTTGTATCCATCTAGCCAGCCTGCCCTGAATCCCATGTGATTTTAGTTTTTGATTTTGTATCAATCTACCATGTGGGACTCCAGAACTGAGAAAGAACTCCAATTTGTCTTTCACAGATACAATGAGAAAGACCTTCTCATGTAAAACTTTTCTTTGACATTGGTAAAACTATCTAAATACTTAGGCAGTCACTAATTGACTCAATTCTCCCATCTACACAAGTTACTCTGCAAACTAATGTGGTGCTGGTTTGTTCCAATGTATACAATAAAAAGCTAAAACCTCTGGCAATCTAAAATATTTTAAAATCAACCTGTTCGGCTTGATGACTGATTTTTAGTCACCATGTTACGACATATCTGGAGCTGGCGGGAGAGGTCACTGGGTTCAAAACATTGGCTCTTTTTTCTCTCTCCACAGATGCTGCCAGAACTGCTGAGTTTCTCCAGCACTTTATTTCAGACCTCCAAGTTCTTTGTTTTATCCTTCTGGCTCAGAGGTCGGGACACTAACTCTGCATCACAAGAGTCCGTCCCAGTGGGTAAACCATTGGTCACATCCTGTTGCTCAGAAGCGAGGGTATTATCTTTATTCTCTGTCCACTGACTGCCAGCTGATTAACAACCATGCAACAGTATTATCACCAAATTCTATGCACTTATGCTTGCCTTCAATATTGTGTGGAACATTACCAATGCCTTCTGGAAGATAATATGAGCAACAAATGCTAACACTATCCTATCTATTAACGCGGTGACCTCTTAGCCAATTAGATTAGCTAGGAGCCACATATCCCAATTCCATTCTCTCCCTAGCCACCTAATGTTTTGTCAAGTGTTTAGTACTCTGTCCCTGATACATGTTCTATGGCTTCTCCACAATCGATGTTATGTCAGACTCTGCAAGTCAACACAAACCCAGATTTAAATCCTGATCTGTGTGGCTGGCACTTCATTTACCCACTAACCCGTTGGGAATCTGCATTAGTTCCTCATGAACCATTATCTTGTTGCAAGCCCAATGAATACTGACTGTGGTTTGAGCATAAAAGATAGTCAATTCTTAGCCAAACCCATGGGTACAATTGTGCAGTGTGTGATACCATTCAGAGTCAGATCACAACAGAACAAAAAAAAGAGAATAAAAAGGACTTAAACTTCATTGATGAGAATGCTATAACTGTATTCCCCTACACCACCAGCTCCCCCCTACAACTCCTCAAAAATTGCTTTGAAGTTGATTGTGATAAGTCTGGAAGAATGTTAAAATGAGGGTCTTTATTTAAAAATGAATAGCCAATTCATTCAGTTACAAAAAACGCTTCTTGACTCACTCAAAGTTTTTTTTAAATAGTCACTAAAAATGGATTCTGAGAAAGACAGATTTTAGAATTCATTTGGGGTTTGGAGCACATGAAGACAAACCTCAGTGTCTCTGTTACTGATTTCACCACATTTCAGATAAAAGAATTATTTCTGAAGTTATTTGGTATGAAGCATCCATACTATAAATACTTGACACTGTCATTAGATTCCTTAAAGAGGTTTTAAGTTAATTACAAATGAGGGTTTCCAATATTGCAATTCAATACAGTTCACTGAGAGGAGTGCCTCATGACTCGTAGAAAAAGTAAAAAGATTTATGTATGAAATTAAATGACCAAATTGATCTGCATTTAGCAGCTTGAAAGCAGGAGAATTCATTTTGTGCTTAACCTATCAATTGCAAGATGACCGGTCTCCAGCTCCAAGTGCAGGATGGGGAAGTGGTTCTGAACATCATTACAAATCCAGTCTACGTTTGTTACTATAGCAACAGTCTAATGGTCAAAAGGTTTTGAGCTTGGCAACTGTCATCCTTTAAATGCTTGTAGCTGCTGTTAAAATGCCTTTCCAATCAGTTTTCAAAAGGGCCTACTCTAAAACTCCCAATTAACCAGGAGTGGGAAAATTTGCAATGCAGCAAAATACAGTGTATCACACCGTGAACTTTTTCTACTGTGGCGCTCACAGTAATCAGCAAAAACACATTTGGTGGATTAGAGCATTACTTTTTGTTCCCATTTCCAAAAGAAATGGAGAACATGTTTTTTGGGCAATGGGAGCATGCATTGAGAGCTTGCTGATAGTTCATTCAAGCCACAACCTTTACACATGAGCATATATCATTACCAACTGCTGACTTGGAATCCTGTCACTACACTCCATAACCTGCACGAACCAGATCTGCAAATGTTCCAGAAAGGGACCATGGAACAATTATTGCAGCTAATTTTTCCTTTGTTCCAGCCCAGAGACTTGGGTTAGCCCAAGGTTAATCCCACTTCAGAAAAATCAGCTAATTCAAACTCACTGTTATTCAGAACCACAGTCAGAAGTACATCTGAGACATTTAGCAAGTGGAATTCATTTGTTTTACACAGAACAAAAGACTTTTAACCACAAAGCTTTAAATTTGATGTAAATCTGGCCCAGATTTACATTCTAAATTGACACTATGGTTGGAGACACTCTTAAAATGGTTTAAACTAATTTTCATGCGGATCCAGAACCTCCCCACCTCAAAAACCTGTCAGCAAATAAATTAAAGATGATTTAACAAAATATAGGCACATAACAGAGCACTGTTCTGTAGCACAGAGTACAACGTTACCCTCTGCATTGTCGGCCATGGTCATTTGCAGTATTTCAAGCTCTGGCCCAGTTGCCAAAGTTGACATGTTTTGCACAATACACTCTGAGATGACATATTGATTTTGCTAACTTTCAGATAAGACAAACAAAATTTTCACTCTCCAGTGTCCCCCTCAGTGCCTAAGTAAAGTCACTGTACGCCCAGGGGTCCACAAGACTGCTCCCTCATGCGAGAGAGAGGGCGCAAGTGTGAGAGAGTGAGAGACAGAGGGAGGAAGTGACGGAGAGTGAGAGAGAATGGGAGAGTTGAACCGGAGGAACACCACACCAACGACAAGGGGAAGGAGGTTGTGAACCCACGTGGTAACCTCAGCCCATGCATGAATCGAACCGAACCCACACTGTTGGTGACACTCTGCATCACAAACCAGCCCATTCCAGCCAACCGAGCAGTGTTTGTTTTATTATTTGCAACACAAAACCAAATCAGCTGGACGTTAGCTCATTACTGTTTCTGGGAGCTTGCTGCCAGTGATCTACACCACAACAATGAACACATTTCAAAAAGAAGTTCTTTTGCTGTGAAGTGTTCTGAAATGTCTTGAGTTTGAGAGGCACTATGGTCTTTTGTGAAAAAAAATCTAGGTACCTATATAATTACACAGAAAGCCTGGAGAAATTGATAACGTTTAGATCATTGAAGTATTCCACATTCTAATCGCTGACAGTTAAACCTGCAGATACACACACATTTTGGGGCGCTCATGTCCATTCCAGTGAGGAGAACAGAAGGGACAAGGAAATAGACTAGAAACTGTACCCTGGATATCACAAGGTTCGTTTCTACTTCCTAACTGGGTCACCACACATCCAAACTGACTTCGGAGAAACTGGGTGTGGTAGGCAGCCAGAGAGTGCATATTTTCATTAATCACAGGACGCACTTGATGTTCAGGATCTGAAGATGCGTTATGGGTGTGGCTGCAGCATTTCACCAATTGCAATTTGTAAAACCATTCTATTTTAGGAAGTTAAAAATTCAATGAGGGCAAGGACAGTCCCACTTTCCAGATGTGACATTGGAGATCTGTAACATGGCTACTATGTAATCATTGCCAACAAACATCCATTACAGTATGTTTCAGCTTATGTGGAATATCAGCATTCATATTGGCAGCAAGAACATGTTATTGGACAGAACCGATCACCCTCCAATCTACCTTCCCCTTGGCCTCCGACCACAAAAGAATGTTATTCCAGAACTACTGCAAATCTAAAATCCTCAAAATACATTTCCTTTCCAATAGGAAGAGGTGAGAGAGAGAGAGAGAATGAGAGAGAATGGAGTGGGAGAGAATGTGCACACAAGAGAAAGGGAGAGAGGGAGAAGGGGGAAGGAGAGGGAGGAGAGCAAGAACATCAAACAGCAAAGAGTGTGATGAGAGAGAATGTGAGGGTGTGAATGAGAGAGGGAGAGATACAGCGTGACAGCGCAAATGAGAGAGCAGGTGGGAGAGAGAGTCAGAGAGTGAAAATGTGAATGAGACAGAGCATTTGCTGTATCTGTTCATTGGAAGTGCTTTAAATGAACTGGTACAGATTGAAATTTTATTGAAACTAAATAATTTTTTTTTCTTGTTAAGAGTGAACAGAAAACATTCCTGCAGTCAGTCCTCATTTCCTCTCAATCTACACAAACATATCCAAAAACATTGCACAGAGAAAACAATACTATCCCCAGGCAGAATGCTGTAAAATGTCATAGACTTGCACAGCATTAGAACAGACCTTTCGGTTCAACTCATCCATGCCAACCAGATATCTTAAATTAATCTAGTCCCATTTGCCAGCATTTGGCCCATATCCCTCTCAATCCTTCCTATTCATATATCCATCCTGATGCCTTTTAAATGTTGTAATTGTACCAGCCTCCGCCACTTCTGCTGGCAGTTCATTCTATACATGCACCACCCTCTGCGTGAAAAAGTTGCCCCTTGGGTCCCTTTTAAATCTTTCCCTTCTCACTTAAAACCTATTGCCTTTAGTTTTGGACTCCCCCCACCCTGAGGAAAAGACCTTACCTACTCACCCTATCCATGCCCCTCCTGATTTTATATATCTCTGTAAGGTCACCCCTCAGCCTCTGAAACTCCAGGAAAAATAGACACAGCCTATTTAGCCTCTTCTTATAGATCAGCTCTCCAACCCTGGCAACATCCTTGTACATCTTTTCTGAAATCTCCCAATTTTTCACAACATCCTTCCAATAGCAGTAAGAACAGAATTCCACGCAATACTCCAATAGTGGCCAAATCAATGTCCTGTACAGCCACAACATGTCCTCCCAATTCCTATATTCAATGCAATGACCAATAACGGCAAGCGTACTAAACACCTTCTTCACTATCCTGTCTACCTGCGACTCTACCCTCAAATGAATTGTGAGCCTACACTCCGAGGTGTCCGAGTGGCAGTAACATGGTTACGGTTCAGGAGGATATACAAAATTATTGTTCCATGTTCCATTCCACCAGGAAGACAGTTTTAAAAGAAAATTTAGTACAGGTTTACAAAGGGCGCACAAAGGTTATTTCACCTGGCTTGCTAATCCATGACCTGGAATTATTAGAAGGACAAAAAAGAATGGAAAAATCAGAAGACAGACATCACAGAGGATTGTTAGAACAGAAAATGTTTTACCATATACAGGAAAACAATATCATTTGGAAAGGAAATTGGATAAGTATTTAAAAAAGGAATATTAGAAATGGCACTCAAGGAATAACAGCTATTTCACAACTGGTTGCATCGACAGCTTGATTTAATTATTCCACTGTATTGTTGAGTTCCGTCCAGTGATTTAGTTTTGCATGATTCCTTCATCAGAAGTTGGATCATTCGCAGAATTGTCGCTAGTTTAAACTCCTCTTGTTTCCCATCACATGTTTGGTGAGCCAGGTTATGATGTTGTATTACTGTTTCTTGATCCTCTATCCAAGTAGCCTCTCTGACACACTCCAGTTTATCTTTTGCCATGAATCTCAAACATCCAAAGCATCCCTCGAGGAGACAGCAACAGGTCTTTAAGTCTACTGAAACAGCCAGGTGAACTGACCCTGTCACGCAAACTCACAACAATTGTTTCTGCATACTTATTCTGCTGTTGCTACTTGTCAAATCCAGCAAGATTCCAGAAATTGCTTAAAAAAAAGGAGGCCAAGAAATCGTGGCTGTCCAAAATTTGGTCCATGCATATTCCAGTGTTGTCATTGTCAGTGTGACACATTCAAATCATAAGATTCCGGATTCAAATAACTAAACTAGACCTGGAGTACAAAAATCATAGATGATACTACAGGATTCTCGCTGTGTCTGCGTGGGTTCTCTCCAGGTGCTCTGGTTTCCTCCCACAGTCCAAAGATGTGCAGATTAGGTGAATTGGCCATGCTAAATTGTCCTAGCTTAGGTGGGTTATAGGGGGATGAGTCTGCGTGGAATGCTCTGAGGTTTGGTGTGGGCATGTTGAGTCAAAGGGCCTGTTTCCACAATATAGGGATTATATTAGAAAAAAAACAGTGCTGAGAAAGAGTGCTGCACTGTTAGAAGTGTCATCCTGTAGATGGGCAATTAAATTACTGCACCATCTCCACAGCTCGAGTGGATGCACAAAATTCAATGGCACTATTGTGAAGAAGAGTGGCAAAGGCTTAATCAAAACAAAAATGATCCGATCATCATATTGCTGTTTACAGAAGCTTGCCGAGTGCAAATAGTTTGCCAAAATTCCTGCACAATGCCAGCAACAATACTTCACTAGATATAAAACACTTGACAGCTCAAAACATTTCATAAGTACAAGTCCTTTCTGTCTTTATTGTTTAGTTTAATTCGATACCAGTCTGAATCCTAGTAAATTTCCTCCACACTAATCAGGGCTAGTCTGAATACCTCAGAAACCTGGTTAACCAGATCATCTCTGCCAGCACATTAGTTCAGGGCCAAGGTAGGGGTACGGAATTTGACGGGTTTGAAGCAGGATCCAGGTAAATTTATTTTGTCCTTCTACATGTGATCACAAGTAGTGTTTCAACTTGTGGTCTCCCGCGCAACTGTTTAAATTAAAATTGAATTCTGTCCTATCTGCTTCGCATTTTTAAAACCAGCCAGCATTCTGTCTGAAAGGAGTGCCAGTTATAATCCAAGATAATAAATCCAGTTCCAGATGAGAAGTGGACTGGATAAAGAACCACCTTTTAGCATCTTACCAACACTAGCCATTTTCCACATTGACGAACATGGGTGTGGTTAACCTGCTTCTATCCTTCTACACAGGACACCAGGTTCGATCACTAGTCTACCTTATGCAGATTAATCTTCAGTCTCCATCTATATTTATAACTTCTACTATTTATCACTAAAATAACACCTTTCTATTTATTCCTCTTTTTTTCCCACTTAAGATTTGTACCTAGGTAACAGCTGTAACAATCAACAGTGTAAAACTTTTCACTGGACTCTTATACTTCTGTATTTAAGTATATGTGGCAATAAACGATGGTCTATCCTATTATGTTCACTCTCCCCTTCATTCTCACTCAGCATCATCCCTGCAAATCTTTTCTGCACCCTCTCAAGTTTAACTATGTCGTTCCTGTAGCAGGTTGACCAGAATTAAACACTACTTTCCTTAAGTGACCTCGCTAATAACTTTATGGGTGGCACGGTAGCTCTGTGGTTAGCACTGCAGCCTCACAGCGCCAGGGACCCGGGTTCGATTCCAGCCTCAGGTGGCTGTCTATGCTGAGTTTGCACGTTCTCCCCTGTGTCTGCGTGGGTTTCCTCCCACAATCCAAAGATGTGCAGACTAGGTGGGTTGCCCGTAGTGTTGAGGAATGTTTAGGTTTAGGTTAGGTGGGTTAGACATGGGGAAATGCAGGGGTAGAGGAATATGTCTGGGTGGGATGCTTTTCAGGGGGGTGGTATGGCCTGTTTCCATGCTATAGGATTCTATGATCAAAAATGTTTCACCAAAAAGAAATGCTCACTAGCTGCTGTGATGGGATCAGACATTCACTGCTGGGTGGTTCTGCGTATGTTAATCAGTGTGCCAGCACTGTTCCAAACACTGACTCTCAGTTTCAAAGGCCTCTTCTTGTGTACAAATCTCAAAGGTCCCCAGGGCAGAAACAAGCCAAATTTGAAGCACCATTGGTGTGATCAGAACCAAAGTGATCTATATTTGCAGCAATAGGTAGACCCTGAATAGGCCGGGGCTTCTCCCCCTGGAGTGTCAGAGACTAAGGAGTGATCCGATAGAGGTTCATAAAATCATGAAGGGCATAAATAGGGTGAATGACCAAGGTCTTTTTTCCCAGGGTAGGGGAGTCCAAAACCAGGGGGAATAGATTTAAGTTGAGAGGGGAAAGATTTAAAAGGGACCCGAGGGGTAGCTTAGTCATACAGGAGGGCGGTTTGTGTATAGAACAAGCTGCCATAGGAAGTGGTGGAGGCTGGCACAATTACAACACGGGTGGCACAGTGGCTCAGTGGTTAACACTGCAGCCTCACAGCACCAGGGACCCAGGTTTGATTCCAGCCTCGGGTGACTGTCTGTGTGGAGTTTGCACATTCTCCTCGTGTCTGCGTGGGTTTCCTCCGGGTGCTCTGGTTTCCTCCCACAGTCCAAAGATGTACAGGCTAGGTGGGTTAGCCATGGGGAATGCAGGGTTACAGGGTAGCGGAGTGGCTCTGAGTGGGATGCTCTTGGGAGAGTCAGAATGGACTCGATGGACCAAATGGCCTGCCTCCACACTGCAGGGATTCTTTTCAATAAGTATGGGATTCTATGAAAAGGCATCAGGATACATGAATTGGAAGGATTTAGAAGGATATGGGCCAAATCTGGTGAACGCGACTAGGTCAGATTGGAATGTCCTTTTGGCACATATGAGCTGTTTTCGTACCATGACGGCAGTTAACCTGTTAACTTGGTGGAGCAATGCCCCATGATTTTAACCAAACGGTGTGAAGGGCTGAACAAGAATGTAGGTTCCAAGAGGGTGGAGAGCGTCAGGTTCCTCTGAGTGAGGATAACTGACAACTCACATAGATGTGACAGTCAGGAAGGTACAACAACATCACTTCTTCCTCAGGCAGCTCAGGAAATCTGGCATGTCGATACGGCCCCTCGCCAACTTCTACAGATGCACCATTGAAAACATACTGTCTGAGTGTATATTGGCCTGGTATGGCAACTGCTCTGCCCAGGACACTAAGAAACTACAGGAGGTGGTGTGGACACCGAGACCATCACAGAAGACAACCTCAATGCCATTCTTCCTACCATAACCCTTGATCCCCTTCCCAATCAAGAACCTATCTCGGTCGTTAAATACAATGACTTGGCCTCCACAACCCTCTGCAGCAATGAGCGCCATACAGTCACCACCCTCTGGTTGAAGAAATCCCTCCTCATCTCAATTGGGAAGGGTCAACCCATCACTCTGAGGCTGTGCCCTCAGCTCCTAGTCTGTCCTACTCATGGAAACATCTTCTCAGTGTGTTGGAGTGGGAAAAGAGTTACCAAAACACATCAGAAAGGCTGCTCCTGGAGGATAGTGGCCTTACTAGAGTGTTAACTAGCTTTGGCAAACAAACAATCAGCCTCTGGAATAGAGGGAGAAAGTGAGCATCGGTTTAAGATTAGAGATAAAAGAATAAAGCAGCCTGGGCAAAGGAATAATAGCATGGTTGAGTATAAAATATAGGTTGATGTGTATAGGCTTGGAATGGCCACCTTAGCTGAGGCCACTTCCCGATGCAAATAGCTGAAATCACACTGCTCTGTCTGTTAAAAAGTGTTGGGATCCTGTTCCTGTTGAGCAACACAAACTATTCAGCCTCTCTCTAGATAAAGGAGATCCCCCAGGACACTTTTACTCTCAATTCACAGGAAGGAAAAATATAGAGAGATAAGTTCGCCTCCCACTCGCTTCCCAGCCTTATTGCTGGGAGAGGAGGTGGGGAAATGCGGGTAGTGGAGAAAACTGTAATCTGATCAAATGCAAGTGAACGCAGTGTGGGAAAAGATCTATAGTCCTGTTATCATGAAGCACAATTATGCAGCTGTGATAGCCAGTCCATCTCGAGGCAATGAGCTTTAGATCGCCCCTTATTCCCCTGTGTTCCATTGTGCGCACTGACACCCACACAGTTTTCTCTACACAATGTCAAATTGATAGGGCTGGCAGTTGTAATGCAAGACTGTTTGCAACACAAGGACATCACACAGCTGGACTACATGGCTAAAGTCAACACTGGCACTGTATTGAGTCTGAGCTCCTTTGCTGGAATTTGCCACCATGAAACATCAATGAAGGCCAAAGGCCAATCTTTAGATCTCCTGACATCATGTGATGACGCAGGTTTCTCCTGACAAATGTTACAATTATTTGCCTTTAATTGGCCTCAGTCAAAGCTCTCAAATAAAGTTGATCTGCTCACCATTCCATGGGCTGCTGAGGTGCCCTGCTAGATTGGGAACTCTCTGCAAAAGGATAGACTGAGGAGAGACAGTGTTAGAATCAGGCAACTACACAATCAGTATATAGGACTACTTCTAGCACCTACCCATCTTCAATCCAGACCCCGGCAGCCTGGTTAACAAAAAAAAAGCAGTGCGCTGCTAAAAACCTGCATTTATCATTGGAAAAAGATCAGTCCAAGAACAACTGCAAGAAAAAGGAATTGTCTCAACACTAAAGTGCCCAAAGCCTCCATCTTGGTGAACAAGGTATTGCAGATCCACGGATGTGTGGGTGTGCACCAGGTTCAAGTCATGGATTTCAGTAAACTAAGAGAACAGGCCCCACAACTTTATACCCTAGGTCCCTGTTGTTACAGAGCTAGAACCCAGCACTAACCAACAGTGGCAATAAGAACAGGAATAGGCCATTCAACCCATCAAACCTGTTCCAACATTCAATAAGATCATGACTGATCATTTATCTCCATGCCACTTTCCCCAATTCCTTTGATGCTATTAACCTCTAGAATTCTGCCTTGGCCTTAAAAGCAAAATACTACAGATGCTGGATATCTGAAACAAAGCCCAGGAATGGTAGAGAAATTCAGCAAGACAGGCAGCGTCTACGCACAAAGAAACTGCGTTGGAGTCCAGTATGACTCTTGCTCAGGACTTCCTGGTTTCTGCTGCATTTCTCAAGCATTTTTGGTGTTTGTTTCTCTGTCTTGAGCCTGCTCATTGATGGAGCTCCACAACTTCTCGGTATAGAATTCCAATAATTCACCACCCTCTGAATGAAGAAATGCATTCTTATTTCAGTGTTACATGGTCTAATCTAGTCCTGAGTTAACATCCCCTGGTTCTCAACACCACCTACCAGGGGAAACATCTTACCCATCTTATTGTAAACTGTACAAATTTCGAGAGTTAGAATGAGATAGAATACTTCAACTAAGGTCTAACAAGTGTCTTACACAAACTCAACATTGCCTCCATATTCTTGTACTCTCTGCCCCTATTAATAAATGCCTTCTGGCTCTACATTACAGTGGAAGTGCCCACCATCTTGGTACCTGGATGCCCACAACAGCAGCCAATGCGAAATAACCAGCTTGGTAAAAGCAACACAGATCTGGCAGCGAAACGATGTGAAAGTGTCATCAGATGTTCTCTCAGATCTGTTTACAGGTCACCATGTTTCAAAGTAACGGTATGCAAATATGAGAGACCACAGGGCAGTGTTATCTAGGTGGTTGCATCGGTCAAGTTGCGACTAACCAGTTCTGCTGAGCCCTGCCCTATACCAGACAAGGAATGTCAGGAACAGCCTTCACCAGCTGGGTGTGGCTTTGCAGAAGAGGAAGATGCAGTGAACAGCACTTATAGCTACCGTGTAGAACAAGGTAAGGCGTGCATGGCAGTGATGCTCACCCATAGACTGACTCTTTTTTTCTGGCGACACTCCTCTGAGAAGCCAACATCTTTACCAGTACCCAAAACTAGAAACTGGTTAGCGAGAAGAACCTCAGGTAACTCCATCACCAGCTCCCGGGTTGCCTGCTGGTCAACCTTCCCTTTCTGTAACCATGTCCCTAGCCTGTGGCAAAAAATGTTACACTGATATGGCTCTAAGCCTCACAGATGCAACACAGTGACTCAGCTGCCGCTTGAGCTCCAAAACCCAGAGTTCTATTTTCTGGGATAATAGGAACTGCAGATGCTGGAGAATCCGAGACAACGAATTGTAGAGCTGGATGAACAGAGTAGGCCAAGCAGCATCTTAGGAGCAGGAAGGCTGGTGTTTTGGGCCTCTATTTTCTGGAGCTAACAACGCTTACTACACATTTGGTTGTCTAGGTCACCGGTAGCTTCATACATATTCCCACATACTACAGGAGACACATTCCATATGACTGAGATATAACAGGAACTTCCAATGCTGGAGTCTGAGATAACAATGTGTAGAGCTGGATGAACACAGCAGGCCAAACAACATCAGTGGAGCAGAAAAGCTGATGTTTCGGGTCTGGACGCTTCTTCCAGGTGATGAGCTGCTCTGCCATGCCATAACTTTACTTCAGTTATATTAACTTTATTTTACTTGGCCTTATATTAATAAATCTAGCTACTGGCAAGCCTTATAACTAATGGTAATCTCAATTTATACTTAACACACCTTACTGGTTGCAATAAACTATACTTAACACAGCTGACTGCGCCAAATTTCCATATGAACCTCATTTGCTACTCACCTGGTCTATGTCTCAGGCATTGTTTCACGATGCTATATCCCTTACTGTTTTCAAACCATGCATTCGATTTGTCTCGTTTAAGGAGGGTCTGATAACCTCTTGGATTAGCTGCTTGTTACGTAGTAATTAGCACATAGTGAATCAATATTTTCATCTTATTGATAGATAACTGTCACCACCAGGCAATTTCCAGTTTAGATGTTTTTAAAATCAACCTGGCCAGGTATATGGTGTGAAGTAACAGCACAGAGGCGCTATCCTGTCACTAGGTCACACTTTATTTACATGTTCACTGTACATGGGCTCTGCCCAGCCAGCTCAAAATCAATCCCTAGACTGAGGGGACCTTCTGAATCTCCCGTCTATATTTGTCAGCCAGGGAACCCTGATTAGCCCAGGTTAACAGCCCCAATCAAGGATCTCACACAACTGCAACATTTAAAAAGGCATCTGGATGAGTATAGGAATAGGAAAGGTTTAGAGGGATATGGCAAATGGAACTAGGTTTATTCAGGATATCTGGTCAGCATGGATGAGTTGGATCGAAGGTTCTGCTTTGTGCTGCATATCTCTATGCTTCTAATAAGGCTGACCTAGCCATGGTTCCAATCACTATGTTATAAGAGGCCTGGATTCTACAGGAGTCCCCATTGTTCCTATGTGAACGAAGCAAACTAAATTACTTTAAAAGGTTGTTAGTTCCATCTCAGAAACTGACACTTAGTCTATATTAGATCAGCAGCAATCTGAAAGGAACTGGAAAGAAAAATGTCCCACTCATCCCCAAAACAAGGTAAAATACTGCAGAACATGGAAATCTAAGATATAAATACAGAGCACGATGATAGAAACGTTCAGACAATACCTGCAGACAGAGGAAAATAGGGAAAATTAATTAAAACAATGGCTTTTCCTCAGAACGTCTGCTGAAATCGTTTAGAGTAATGCTTTACAGAATGCAGAGCAATTAAATCAGATGATTGCTCAAGGGGAACACATTAAAAAAGTTTTTATTTAGATTGAATATTTAGACGTTGGCTGAAGATGTGATTCTGGTTCCATGCCTATTAGTGGTTTTGAAGGCAGCTGATCTCATATCCACCTGAATCAAGATAAATTGCAGGTTTGGGGTCTTCAAGTGAAAGCTTGCTGCTGCAAAATAAAACAGGTCTTAAAAATACAAAGTTTGTTTCTTTAGTTGTGTGTGTGTGTGTGTGTGTGTGTGTGTGTGTGTGTGTGTGTGTGTGTGTGTGTGTGTGTGTGTGTGTGTGTGTGTGTGTGTGTGACAGCACCTCCAGATATAGAAAACAACAAAAAGACAGAGAAAACAAAAGAAAGGAAAAGGAATATAAATTTGATGGCTGTAAAAAACAAGAAAGCATTTGGGGCATTTTGTGCTTCCTGCCCTCCACTGAAAGGGAGGGTGTGGAAAAGATTCAATACAGAAGGGTCTCTTGAGTTGTATCCTCTCTGAGCTTTCATGTACAGGCAGACAGAAGAATGAAGCTCATCGAGATGCAGACTGCATTCCAACTGATCGTTCAATCTTCACTCAACGTTGCGGATGCTGCTGGGCTGGGGGAGGGGCAAAGCAAATGCAGACTTCCAGTTTGCTCCACATTCTTGTGAAGCCTGCCTTTGTATGCTAAGTGGGAATTGTTTCACTTCAATAGCAAGCCTCCCAACCCCCATCCCAGACCCCAGTGCACGCACCTCCACCCATACCCCTTCCTCCATACTTAATGATGCAACATTAATCTTGTACAGCAGTGATGGTGCCAGCTGTATTTACCATTACTCTTACATTAATTACCCATTTGAAGCACAGAGCTGCTCAATTGTCTTCGACCCAACCCAGATTCCCAGACAGAACAATTTCCCAGTTTCGCACACACTTGGATTCCCCTCCCAGGGATTCTGAATGGATTCTCCAGAACTAGGGGGTGGGGGGACGGCATGTCCGACAGCATAAGCCTCATTCACAAGACCAAGCGAGTAAAGAAACAGGAAGAAAAAGGGAGACAGAAGAACAGTGTGCCTGCCCCTCAGCTGACAAATGCAGTAAGGTGGTGAGGAATAGAGATCTTCTCCATTCATTTTCAATTCCATTAGCCTCTTTTCTGCTAGTGCAGGACAGCCAGAAGTGTCTAGGCCCAAAACATCAGCTTTTGTGCTCCTAAGATACTGCTTGGCCTGCTGTGTTCATCCAGCTCCACACTTTGTTATCTCGGATTCTCTAGCATCTGCAGTTCACATTATCTCAGAACTGTAAAAAGGCAGGCTTTCTAGATTCACCACGGCTGATAGTCAGGAAATCCTTGCGGTCCACTGATGGAATTTAGGATGTCTTTTCAAACAGTAAACTGCCTGGCAGTGAGAGAGTCTGACGGTCGGCCAGCCAGCCAACAAAACCCATGTTGCTGGATGCCACACGGTTAGACATTAAGAACCAGCAGCACCAGGCGGGCAAAAATAAAACAATTTCGCCAATCAAGTCACAGGCACCAGTATTTAAAAAGCCCGTCCTCCATCTGGGTTCACATATTGACGGGTTAGGGATACAGAAGTTATTCTGCAGTTACTCAAAATCTTGTTTAGGCCCAACTTGGGCGTACTGTGAGCAGATCTGGGCATCACACCTTAGGAAGGACATCTTGGCGGATTCCAAAATCAAAACCCTGAAGTTCAGGGCTAAGTCATGTAGAAATTAGGCCTCTTTTCTCTCGAATTTAGAAGGCTCAGTGATAAGATATTAATAGAGAAAGATGGGATAGATGAACTATTTCCACTGGTTGGGGATTCTAGAACTACGGGGTGTGCAGTCTTAGAATTATGGCCAGACCATTAAGGAGAACGGGCAGGAAGCACTGTTACATAAAAATAAAAGTAGTAAATGTTTGGAACTTTCTTCTACAAACAGCAATGGATGCTGGACCACTTGTTAAATTTTAAGTTGGAGAGAGATAAATTTTTTTTTAAGCAAAGCTATGAAGGGATGTGAGCCAAAAGCAGGTTTCTGGAGTCAGACCAGAGATCAGCCATGATCTCACTACATGGTAGAACACGCATGAGGGGCTGAATGGCCTACTCCTGTTCCTATGTAAGTGCGGTAATACTGAATTGCCCCAGTGTTGCTGTCAGTTCTTGGCTTAGGCCACCATGAGTACATAGCTGTTTTGATCTGCCAAGGGGCTGATTCTCTGATCATTTCTCCATACCTCATTTTCCTTTCCAGTTACTTGTAGGAGCCCTGTGATTTTCAGACTCACACTGACTACCATCGCTTCCTCCTTGTTTTATAGCCCTCTGAATTTCCTTCGCTACCTCCTTCAGCAAGTTTGAGTATGGCCAAACGAACCTTGGTTATCCATTTTTAATTAGATACTTACAAACAAAAACTTACTTCCTCCATCATTCAGATTTTTTTGTTGCTCAACAACTGACCCACTACTTTCTCCAGATTCACTTTCGAATCCAAGGCTCTCCTCAAGGTCTCCTCTCAGCTCAGTACAAGATAGTTCAAACCATAGTCCCAGCCATTCTTTTGACAAGATCCCATTTATATGCTGAGCAATTATTTTAAGGTTTGAAAAACAAGTTATTTACCATATCTCAACACCAGTAACCATTAACTGAAAAGTTACTTCCAAGGTACTGAAATTGAGATAACTATTCCAGCTGTTGACCATTTATGTTGATCATTGTTTTTGCACTATTACTTCTTCCAATCTTCAACACAAGGCATAATTAAATCATAAATCTCACGATACAGTTACCCCATCTGTACACCGCCACCTTGTAAATTTCACTCCAAGCCACTCACCATCCTGACTTGGAAAATATGACACCATTCCCTCAGTGGCTCTCAATAAAAATCCTAATGGCATTGTGGGTCTAGCTACAGCACATGGGGTGTCTCAGGAAAACAGCTGATCACCCATTTTCTCACGTGCAACGAGGGATGGGAAATAAATGACGACCCAGCAAGCAATGCCCACATCTCACACGCAGGTACCCCTGGTCATAGAGGTCTTAAACGTTCTGGTGCACACTTGAAAGGATCATTCAAGAACAGATAAATGAAATGGGTGGCCCGGTGGCTCAGTGGTTGGCACTGCTGCCTCACCGCGCCAGGGACCTGGGTTCGATTCCACTGTCTGTGTAGCGTTTGCACATTCTCCCACTGTCTGTGAGAGTTCCCTCTGGGTTCTCCGGTTTTCTCCCACAGTCCAAAGATCTGCAGGTTAGAATGTTTGGCTATGCTAAATTGCCCGTAGTGTTCAGGGATGTGTAGATTAGTGGAGTGGGATGCTGTGTGGGTCGCTGTGGACTTGTGGGGCTGAACGGCTTGTTTCCACACTATAGGGATTCTATGATTATAAACAAACAATTAGTCAGCAAGAGGGAACCCCGCCTATGGTCCTGTCTATCTCAAACAGGAGGAGATTAATTGAACTGTACTGCAGCAGAGGGGTCTTTCATCGGAACAAACAAAATACTGTCAACACTGGAAATCGGAGTTAAAAAGAACAGAAAATGCCATGTGGTGGGAGAAACAGTATTGAGTAGAATCACAACTGAAGAGTCACATTTGACCCAGAACCTTCTCAGTCCTGGGCAATGGTGAGAAGGTTGGAAGAATTGCATGAAATGGCCAGCAAGGAGCTTCCAATTTTGTCAAACAGAAATGCAAGGTTCTCACCAGTGAGCAGCAATGGCATTGTATTAGCATGATCATTAATACATTGTCTTGCCTCATTACAATGCAGTTTCCTCATTCTCCTATCTAGGTATGCCTTTACAACAGTAGTACTGGAGGATGAGAAGACAAACGTAAAAAAAAGTGAGGAAGTGCAAACATGAAATGAGAAACTTCCCCCACTGGGAAATGCTAATTAGTAAACTTTTGTCAGTCTCTGGGCGCTGTTTACATTCCGGAGCACAGCACATGACTTCACAGCACACAGAGCAGGGCTTGTTCTGTAATCTCAGGGAATTTGTACGCCAAAAGGTGGCCTTATATAAACTCTCAACTCAAGAAAGACAAATTGGTCAACACACTGCACTGTTCAGAATGTGGACACTGTATTGGTATTTAATGCATGGTAGTACCCTGTACCGGCATTATTCCCTAAACGTGATCAAGAGATAAGAAAATCCTAGACATGGAAATTGTAAGAAAGGTGCCGCACAGGTCAGAGTGTCTGTGACGATGAGAATACCAACTGCAAATCTCTAGTCAAAAGTACTAATACTGCAGCTGTAAGGGCTGCCAAACAGAATGTGTATGGCTGGTTGTTCAATGCACAGAGAGGGGAAAACTTTATGTTCTGGAATTTCCTGCAACCACTATAACAGCATATCTATGTTGCACTCGGCAGGAGTTCCAGAGCTGTAACATAGCAAGTAACATGAATTTATATAGCTCCTTTAACATAGGAAAACATCATAAAGACATTCACAGACAAATAAGGCAGCAAATAAAGAGAGACAAAGGAAGAAACCATTAAATCAGCTGAACGCATGTTTTTTTGGTCAAAGATTTTCAGGAGCATCTTAAAGGCAGGAGAGAGAGAGGTGGAGCGGCCGAAAGGTCTGGGGAGGAAATTTTACAACTTCTTTTGGCATAGGCAGCTGGAGACACAGATACTGATAATGTACGCAGCATGTGGGGAAATATCCAGGAGACTAGAGTTAGGGGAGAAATCACCCAAATCTTGGATAGCTTCAAAACTGAAAGAGGCAGCTGAGATTAGGAAAAATGTGGCTAAATGAGTAGCATCATTACTTACACGATATTGTAAACTTTTGTCTATCAAAACCAAAAATTACACTCTCTCTCCACTGGCAAAATACATCAATACTGAATGCTGAAGTAATGACTGCTCCTTCCATTTAAGATTGTTATTGAATGGCTGGTTATGGAGCCATCGAAGATGTCAGGCATTCTACATAGTGCAGGACTCACTCACAGAGGGCTGAATGGAGTCGGTGCGGTGTGGTGGGGGGGGGGGGTGGGGGCAGGGTGCGGAATAGGATTAGGCACTTAGTTGGGCACTAACTGGCCATGCAAGCACATCAGTAAACCAGGGGCAGATATGCCACCATAGCCCACTGTAAAATGGGAGAGAGGCAACTGGAGCAACAGAGCTTTAGGACCCTGGAACAATATTGTGATGATGACACGCCACTACGCCTCATAAATAGTATAATGTAAGTGGAGTTACAAACAGTGTGAAACAGATGGGAAACAAGGCAGAAATGGGAAGTCCAACCATCCGAATGTGAAGGGACATCTGCAGAGAAGCATGTGGAGTACTTTCAGTGGCCTTTCAACAATTCAGTTAACAGTAATATTAGAGCCTGGTATATCTCTGAATATTGTGTATGTTGTATTTAGTATTAATATGTAAAAAAACTGTGGTAGAAATAAGCCAGAATCTAAAGACAATTCTTGCCCTTACCTTCACCACGACCAGTCTGACAGAAGCCAAGTGGCTTTGACTAGGATTTGCAACAATAATAGATGGCCCTTGTATTAGCAGACAGAGAACTGGTAAGGGTACGATAGCATCGCAGGCAGCCCAGAGAAATTCATTAGACTGTTACCAAGTATGGAGGAGCTGTCTTTGAGGAGGTTGGTAGATTGGGCCTCGATTCTGAATATAGAAGAATAGAGGCAACCTTATTGAAACATACAAAATTCTCAGTGGACTTGACAGGATAGATGCTGAAGGTTGTCTCCTCACTATGGGAGTGTCCTGAATCAGATGGCATAATCTCAGAATAATGGGTCACACATTTACGACAGAGATAAGGAGGGAGTTCTTCTGGGCATAGAGAGTCTGTGAAACTCTATATAGCAGAGAGCTGTAGAGGCTGGGTCATTAGACGTATCCAAGACTGAGACAGACAGACTGTTTTAAACAGCAAAGGAATCAGGGGTGATATGAAAAAGGCAGGAAAGAGGAGCCGAGGATTAGCAAATCAATCACAATCTCATTGGCTGGCAGGGCAGACTCAACGGGCTGAATGGCCTACTTCTGCTCCTATATCATGTCTTCTCGATGGGTCTTTGAGCTGAACCAATTAAATGCAACAGTAATTAGATGATAAATATTTTTTAGAAAAGAGAAATAAATTCTATTCACAATCAAATGTTGGAAATACTCAGCAAGTCGGGCAGCCTCTGTGGATACAGAAACAAAGTTAAAGCTTCCAATCAATAATCTTTCTAATGAAAGCCTAATTCAATTACTCACTCCACTGCTGGCTTACAGTCGCTGATTATTTCCACGCCTTTCAAATTTTACTCCGCATTTCCAGCATTTTGCACTTGTCCACTTGCTAACTTGGACAATAGTGTAATTGGAAACTTGGAAAATGCTTAAAGAGAAGGGAATTAAACATTAAAATGTTTAATATAAAAGGAAACCTACCAACATGTTTCGCTCTCTGATCCTTGTGGAAGTATGCTCAAATCATGGTACCCTGGATGAGTCTCTGACATTGTGCCTGCTTTTAATGATTCACCCAAGAAGGACATGATGACTTAAGTTATGGTAAACCTGCATATGCAGAACATCAATTTATTGTCACAACTGCTAATCCTTATCTCACTCCTATCCTGGCTGACGTCTGCAACTTTTAGTGATGATAAGATAACCAAAACTGGCTTTAAATTTAGGTAGCATCTTATCACATTCTTGGGATGTTTCAAAGCACTTCATGACTCTCGACTCATGGCCCTAATCAATGGAAATAAGTTGCATCTTATAGAGACCTGCTGGGAATTATCAGCATCATCGTGGAGGGCAACAGATGCCAATGCAGCACCAATCTTCTCCTCAAATCAAATCATAGATAATCACAGAATCACTACAGTGCAGAAGGCCATTCAGCCCACTGAGTTTGCACTGACTTTCCAAAGAGCATCCCATCCTACCATATCCCCACCATTACCACGGATAATCTACCCAAGCTTCACATTCCTGAACACTACAGGCATTTTATTTTTAGCACGGCCAATCCATCTAACCTGCACGCCATTGATCTGTACCTATGGCTTAACTGCACCAATCTCCACTATTGTTCTAAGGTCAATTACAAAGAGGGTCCCCAGTATCTGAACTGTAAAAGGTAAGGTTGCCATAATCCTACCAGACCATACGGTTGTTATCTCGTTAGAGAGACACAACTGGTGGTGGTTTAACCAGAGGGTCACCAAACCTCAGGCCAGGGGGGAGGTTGAGAAGGAGAGACCTTCATGGTAACCTCAGCCAATGTGGGAATTGAGCCAATGCTGTTGGCATCACTCTGCATCAAAATGAAATGAATCTGGAATTAAAGTTCTAACGATCATGAAACCATTGCTGATTGTCAGAAAAACTCACCTGGTTCACGAATTAATTAATTGCCCTTTAGGGAAGGAAATCTGCCCTCCTTACCTAGTCTGGCCTATATGTGACTTCAGAGCCACAGCAATATGGTTGATGCTTAACTGCCCTCTGGGCAATTAGGAATGAGCAATAAATGCTGCCTGGCCAGCAATGCACACATCCCATGAGTGAATTTCAAATAAATAACTGTGCCCCAGAAAAGAGAAAAAAATAAAAAGCAAAGATGACTGACACACTCATACAGAAACGATCCTCTGAGCGATAACTGTTGCCAAGTGAGACATGCATAAAAATTACAGAAAGGCTGTTCAAGTGGAAGCTAAAACTGAAAAGAAATGTTTAAATTCTTGCTAAATCTGACAAGTCTCTGCAAGCCTTAGATTGCAGGGTGGCAGGGCCTCACAACCAATTTAACACAATTGAACATCTGCTACTAAAATGTAAAGAACATCAATATTGAGTAGTTAACGAGGAAGTGTTTTGGGGTGGGGGGGAGGAAATGGATTTAAATGGATATCCCATGAGAGCAACAGAAATACTGCACCCACCACTTTCCTGTGCACCACGACCTACTTCAAATTGTTTATTTTAAATTTCTGATCCTTCTTCACAATTGGTCAAACAATATCATTATCATACCAGCTGTTGTTTAATAGATAAATAACTGTTGCTCATTTTCTCTCACATGACGGGAAGTTAATCTTCACTTGGAACAACTTCCCACGGATTTGGGATTGAACCGGAGACTCTGCAAACTGCGTGGGCTCATTTCACACCACCATTGTCTTTCTACCTCTAGCGGTCTGTGCCGGAGGCAATGGCTCCAAGGAAATTGAGATAAAGATTACAAAATGTGACATTTCACTGAATTGCTGCTCAGAAATTGTACTCATTCAGTATCTCTTAACAGCTCGATTCAAAACATTCACAGCTACTACGCCCAACAGATAGCCAGCTTCCAAAAATTTGTAGCTCATTTCACCCCCCCGACCCCAGACCCAAGTAAAGGTGGGAGGGAAGTACCATCTTCCTACATGGCTCTTGTTTATCATTGATTCCACCAACAGTGGGGATAAAACCCTGTGTATCCAACTGTGTATCCACAAGCAAAGCCCATTATAGGCAAGGCAGTCCAAAAGTTGGTGGGGGATATCGGGAGAGAGGAAAGAGGCCAAGTCAACATGGAGTTGGAGGATATCCCCCACAGTGCCCAGCTCCCTCTAAAGGCATCGACAGCACTGATGGACACCGATGTGTTCCTTCTTCAAGGGCACTCAGGCAATGAATGTAATCGCGGAAGGAGGCAGACACTTGGCAGAGATCACCACCAGCCACCTTCTCCCCGCCCAGACCCCTTTATAGCCAGTCTGGCCAGACCCAGGAGTAGACTGATGAGGTGGTCCTCCGATCTGGCCATAAACCTCCACAGTGGGTGCCCAAAGGTCACGAGCCATGGGCTGAAGTGCAGCCAAGAACACAAGAGATTTTTTCCAATACTTGAAAAGGCAATCGCCCACAACCAATATGATCATGGTCCATGGACTCCACAGCACCACAAAATAAACTGTTGGGCTGAGAGTGCCTGACTCTTCAACTGTCTAGTGAATAGGTTCCAGCTAACATTAAGACCAATTCAAATCGTTAAAAAAACTCTCATATACCAGTCAGTCAGTGCCTCATACTGTACAGTGAGGTTTCCACATCAGGGACACTGACTAAATCCAGTGGCACATGTTGTATAACATATTGGTTCTGAAGGAGTTAATGCTCATGTTACATTGTAGGTAATGTTTTATAGAATGGGGAGTGAGTGGAGACAAAGAATTCTGCTCCAGTTTTCAGAGGAAACACACGGATCCGTACCAGCTCCTTAAAATCTTGGTCATTACGTCAGACCAAAATATGACCACTCATTGTTGTCAAGCAATAAACTTTCTTGTCATCCAAGAACAGCGTCTCTCTTGGAGATATCCCAAGCGGGTGGTGTATCTAATCATTAGATAGGCCCAACATAAAGCAAATACAAAATAGGACTGGAGGCAGCGAATTCTCTCACAGAGCTCTAGCCCAATACCAGATAGTGGTAGAGGGGGAAAATACCAGAGAGAGCCAGAAGTAGTCATCGGCATCATCTGGAAATCGAACAATTCAACTAATTTGTCACCACCTTCCACCCTGTCCTCAAATTCACCTGGACTATTTCTGGCACCCTTCTATCCTTCCTGGACCTCTCCATCACCATCTCCAGTAACCAACTCACCAGTGACATCTATTTCAAATCAATTGACTCCCACAATTACCTTGACTGCATCTCCTCTCACCCACCCTCCTGCAAAAAAAAACCCATACTCATAATTCTTCCTCTGCACCAGCTCCCAGGATGAGGCATTCTACTCTAGGACTTCCCAGTTAACCTCTTACTTTAGCGACAATAATTTCTCTGCCTCCGTTATTAAAGATACCCTTAACTGCAACTCCCCCATTTCCCGTGCTTCTGCCCTCAAACCCTCTCCCCAAAACAACAATGATAAAGTTCCTTAGTCCTCACATACCACCCCACCAACCTCCGAATAAAAAACATCATCCTCCGACATTTCCGCCACCTACAATCAGACCCCACCATCAAAAAGGTATTTCCCTTCCCACCCCTGTCCATTTTCAGCAGGGACCGTTCACTCCGCGACGTCCCTGTCAGCTCCACATTTCCCACCAACCCCTCCAACACACCTAATACCTTTCCTTGCAACCACAGGAGGTGCTACGCTTGTACCTACACCTCCCCTCTCACCTCTGTCCAAAGCCACACATAATCCTTCCAAACCTGACAGAGGTTCACCTGCACTTCATCTAACCTCATCTACAGTATCCGTTGCTCCCGATGTGCTCTCCTCTATTTTGGAGGGACCATAAACGGAGATGCCGGGAATGGTTTTGGAGCACTTGTGCTCTGCATGCACCAACTAACCTAAATTTCTGGTTGCCATGCACTTTAACTTCCCCTCCACTCCCATGTCCATCCTGGGCCTCCTTCACTGTCAGAGTGAGGAACAGCACCTGAGATTTCACCCTGGGAGCTTACAGTCCAATGGTCTGAATATTGACATCACCAGCTTCAAAATCTCTCCACCCCCAACCTGTCCATCTTCCGACTCACGTATCCACTCCATCCTTCCCATTTCCCAACAATAATAAACCCCTATCTACATCCGAGATAATGGGAACTGCAGATGCTGGAGATTCCAAGATAATAAAATGTGAGGCTGGATGAACACAGCAGGCCAAGCAGCATCTCAGGAGCACAAAAGCTGACGTTTCGGGCCTAGACCCTTCATCAGAGACTCTGATGAAGGGTCTAGGCCCGAAACGTCAGCTTTTGTGCTCCTGAGATGCTGCTTGGCCTGCTGTGTTCATCCAGCCTCACATTTTATTATCTTGGAACCCCCTATCTACATCCACCCATTTCCATCCCACTTACCCTACCCCAGCCCCAAGCTCTCCATTTATTGCTGGACTCCCCTCCCCCTCTCCAGGCTCCTCAGATTCTGTCTGACCTGCCGTGCTTTTCCAACTCCACCTTTATTGGCTCCAACTTCCAACATTTGCAGACCTCACTGTCTCCAGATCATCCAATGTTCCTCCTGGATGCCTCAACTGAAACCTGCCTCCGACACATTTCCCAGCAGTGCATTCCATAGTCGAGCACCCACTGAGTAAAAATGTTTCTCCTTGCATTTTTTGAAGCTTACTTTAATCTATGCCCTCTCATTCTTGTTTTTATGAAATTAGAGTGATGTAGGTGGTCACTGGGGCAAACACCACAGTGCACTGAGACCACAGCTCAATTTCTCATCATGACTCCGCTCACATGCCCTCAAAGAACTCTGCATCACTCAAACACGGCCATCTGGCTTACCCCCCCATTTCGTTCACTACTCCTGTGCCCTAGAATTCCTTACCAAGTCTTCTCCGTCTTCCACTCTGCCTTTATTCGCACTCCCCATTCTCCCCATGTCTGTGCGAGTTTCCTTCGGGTGCTCTGGTTTTCTCCCACAGTCCAAAGGTGTAGGTGGACTGGGCATGCTAAATTGCCCATAGTGTCCAAGGATGTGTAGATTAAGGGGATGGGTCTGGGTGGGATGTTCAGAGGGTCAGTGTGGACTTGTTGGGCTGAAGGGCCTATTTCCACAATGGAGGGCTTCTATGATCCTTGCAACTCACCTGTTTCACCAGAAGTTACCATATCTCCGAACATCGTCCGTGGCACAGTGTTGACTTCTGTCAAGCTTCTGTGAGGCAGCTTGGGGCCAACTTAGCCACATTGAAACGCCATGTAAACTGAAGTTGTTGCTGTACTCTGCAGGAACAATGACACTCTGACCTGCAGCTCCATTCTGTTAGAACACAATCGTCAGAGCTCAGTAGATTGAAGAAGGCACTAAGATTATTGCTCCTAGTGGCAGGAGGTTACACTCCCTAGTTAGTGCCAGTCGACCAGGATATTTCTACCTGTTGATGATAACTGAGACAACAAGGTGTACAGCTGGACAAACACAGCAGGCCAAGCAGCATCAGAGGGAGCAGGAAGGCTGGCATTTCGGGTTTAGACCCTTCTTAAGCAAATAAAAAGCAAGTGCCTTTGGAAATATTTCAAAGGCAGGTGATCTGTAATTCTGTGAAATGGTTACGACAATCAAGACAGCAAAGGAAGGCATACAAAGTTAAAAGCAGATAAAACAAGCAATTAGTGACTATACTGGAATTCCACACTTGGATAAGATGTTTGTTTAGCAAGATTCCACAAGAAGAAATCTAACAAAAAAACCTACAGGGCCTAAGTGATTATGGAGATGTTGACAGCCCCCGCTAAATAAATTCACCACAGTTTCCCCTTGGGCTCTGCATCCACTAAACCCTTTGTTAAAAACTAAAAAGACAGAGGTACTCCTTGGGGCCACAACTGACTGCTTCTTTTTTATCGTTCTAAATGACTGACTTCAGTATTGCTAATTTTTAAACATTGTACATAGTTAAAATACTTGAGCACAACAAAAGAAGTTAGTTCGAGAAGCCCTTTCATGAAGTAGATACCCCACCCAAACCCACTCCATGTAAATTTTTAAAACGTCCTCTGCTTTTCAGGAAATTATCTCTGTACCTTTCACATGCAAAAGACTAGGCCGTTAATTTTGACAAAAAAATGCTAAGCACTTGCTGAGTCAGAATTTCAAAACAACTAATCAATTTAATGACACTTTCGAAATTCTTCCTTCGATCAATTTGCAGCTACTTTATATTTGTGCCTCCTTATTCCAGACCAGTGACCAGGCACAAGACAATAGTTTATCCACCTCCACTCTGTTCAAACACTGTGTAATGTTAAACAGCTCTACCAGATCTCCTGTCTACAACAAAAGGAATATTGTCAATGCTAGAAATGTGAGAGCAAGAGAGTGTGGAAAATGCTCAGTGGGTCAGGCAGTAAACTCTGACTTTCCTGAGAATAAGAACAAGCTGCAATTCATTCATTCAATCTCTCATGGTAGTTGCATTCACTCAATTCTAGTAACATCCTTACCTCAAATCTGAAGACAATAAGGACTACAGATTCTGGAAGCTAGAGTCTATAGGTTTGAGGCTGGAAAAGCACAGCAGGTCAGACAGCATCAGAGGAGCAAGAAAGTCAATGTTTTGGGCTGAAACGTTTATTTTCTTGCTCCTCAGATGCTGTTTGACTTGTTGTGCTCTTCCAGTCTCACACCCTTTACACCAAACCTGCCTGATACTGGCGAGGAAGTTCACAGGAATATAAAAACAGTGTTAGCCAGTGGGATAAGCAGTTTTAGCACTCCAGATGCAGCAACATCCTGGAATGGGAGCAGGAATAGACATCCCTGAACAGTACAGGAAATGTAGCCTGGCCATCCACCTAGCCTGCACATCTTTGGACTGTGGGAGGAAACCAGAGCACCCAGAGGCAACCCACACAGACACAGGGTGAATGTGCAAACTCCACACAGGCAGTCACCAGAGGGTGGAATCGAACCCAGGTCCCTGGCACTGCAAAACCACTGAGCCACTGCGCTGTGGTGGAATGTGGGGGCTACGATCATGAAGCAGGGATCTCAATTCAGACACATTTGGGAGGGCTCACTATCACACCAGATTTTAGTACAGCATTTTAAAAAATGAATGGAAACTTACAAGCGTATGCTAACCCTTTGAGATTCTGTTGCAATTCTCTTCCGGGGATACTCAATTGTTTGTGAATTTAGTGCTTAAGCATAAAAACATGCCTTCTAGGATAGGTGAGCCTTGTGGGGGCTGGAGTGCAACAGGACCCCTAAGATTGACATTATGGTATCACAGAACCCCTACAGTGTGAAAGCAGGCCCTTCAGCCCTTCGAGTCCACACTAATACTCCAAAGAGCATTCTGTTCAGACCCCACCCCCATCCCAGTAACCCTGCAATTCCCATGGCTAATCCACCAAGCCTGCACATCCCTGAACATTAAGGGAAATTTCAGTCTGGCCAATCCACCCTAACTTCCTTCAGACTGTGGGGAGAAACCCATGCAGGCACTGGGAGGTTGTGCAGACTCAACAAGAGTTGCCAAGGCTAGAACTGAACCTGGGTCCCTGGGAATAATGCAGCAGTGCTAATCACTAAGCCACCGTACTGCTGTAATTTTGGTGAGTTTCCACTGAGCATTTCTGTAAACTTTCCGATTAACTGGCCATTTGGCCCTTAAGGCTCACCATATTTCATCCGCAACTTCCCCTTCAAGCCATATACCATTCCGACCGCTGCGCCCTCTAATTTTTGTTTGGGTGTGCAGATCTCCAAGGCCCATGTGTGGCACTGAATTCTGAAACTGGAAGTCAATGCATGGCATGCCTTAGAGGAACCTCAGAATCAACATTCCTTCCAGCCACCCCACAGCTCTAAGAAATATATTGCAATTACTTCAGCATTGCAGAATCAAAATCGTGGAACTTGCTCACTAACAGCACTGCAGGTTTAATGACATCCCACATCAACTGCCTTAGTTCAAGTAGGCAGCCTGCTATCACCTTCACAGGGGCAATTAGGGAGGTGTAAGAACTACCAGCCTTGCCAGTAACACACACACACGCACACACACACACACAATCTTATGGACAAAAAGAAATACTATTTAGCATCTTTCATGACCTCAGGACACTTTTGAAATGTGGTCATTTATGTAGGAATATTCCAATCACATTCACATTCTCCTGAGCTTCTTTAATATATTTACTCATGGGATGTCAGTGACACTGCCTCATTCAGTATTTATTGTCCCTACCTCATTGCCCATTGGGCACTTACGAGTCAATTGCATTGCTGAGGCTAGAGTCACAGAAGCCAGATCATACTAGAATAGGATTTCCTTCCCTAAAGGAGGTCATTTGCGAACCAACTGGGCTTTAGCAACAATTGACACTAGTTACATAGTAGCCATTAGGTTAGTTTGTAACTCCAGATTGTCAATGGATTTAAATGCTACCATCCACTTCGGTGGCACTTAACCCAGTGTCCTGCAAACATTAGCCTTGGGTTCTGCATTACTAGTAAAGTGACATCACCACTACACCATCACTTCCTCCATCCTACTGAAAAACGTATTCTACCAGTTCTCTCCCAATTCGGCATCTGGAACTAACCACAAATGCTGACACTCCATTCAGTAATTTAATGTTTAATGGACAGTGTTCCCCTCATAAAGCTGACCATTTACAAAAGTCACTTTTTTCCTCTGTTCCTGTTCAAAATGATCGTTTTCATAAATGGTGGTAATGCCATTGTGATATGAAGCTTATGGGTCCACCTTAAACAGATTAATCCAGGTTGATTTTTTTAAAAATCTGCAAATGCGAGGGGATTATCACTGAATTTACTTATTTACAGGAGGACAGCATCACTGGCTAGGCCAGCATGCTGGGGGTCTGGAGTCACATATAGAACAGACCAGGTAAAGATGGCAGAGACAACAAAGCTGGAGAAACACAGCAGGTCAGGCAGCATCTGAGGAGTAGGAAAGTCGACATTTCGGGTCAGAACGTCGACTGACCTGCTGTGTTCCTCCAGCTCCACACGGTGTTGTCTCTGACACCAGCAACTGGAGTTCTTGCTATCTCCAGGTAAAGATAGCAGTTTCCTTCCCCAAAGGGGGTTAGTGAATGAGATAGATTGTTTCCTGGCAATGTATTTGTGGTCATTTAAAAATCGAATTCAAAATTGTACCATCTGCCATGGTACAGGGTTCGAACCCCAGTCTCCAGAACATTACTTGGGCCACTGAATTAACAATCCAGCAATAATATCACTAGGGCATCAGCTCTCCTAATACATCAGCTGTGCTTACAATCAGGTTGAAAAACACTGATGAACACCTTCAATAGAAGGTCATCTTTAAAGAGTTAGAAGAAGGAGGTCAAGAAACTTCAGGGTGAAGTCAAAAGGACGACGAGTGAGAATGTTGTCTGGAGAAGTGTAATCGTTGATATTGAAAACTGTAGCAAGTAATTCTTTGAGTTCTTAAAGTACAGTTGCAGTTAAGATGTGAAGTGCCAATGCAATTAAAATGAAATGAAGGTTGAGCAATGAAGATAAACACTGAAATGAATACTTATGTCAAATAATTAGAGAGCTGAACAGTAGCACATTGCTAGAATAATCCAAGTGGATTTAAAGAGGTAGATATTGTAATCAGGCTGAAAAGGGCTCAATGCTAACACATTTCAAAGGGGAAAGACATATTACTTGGGATTTACAGGAGCCCAGGGGAATAAAATAGAGTGTAAGAGAGTGAGACAGCGATAGGGCAAGTAAGATTGAGAGAGTGCAAACATGAGGGTGATAGAGAGGGAGAGAGACAGATGGAGACATACACACAGAAGAGAGAATGAGAAACAGTGAGAATATTGGGTTGGTGCTCCTAGATGAGAAACCAACAGATGTAGTAAACATCAAATATTTAACTTGAACATCCACTAACTCACTATTGAGCAACATCCACTAAAATTAAAGTTGGTTATTGGGATCAATGTGCACAGAAATAATTTGCAGGTCAAACTGGCTTTGGGGGGGGCGGGGGGGGGGGGGGGGGGGCGCAATCTCTAGAGGGGAACATCACGCCAGATGAACCAAACCAGAACTACCTTTTTTTTAAAGAAAGAATATGCAAATCAAGCAGACAACAGGCCTAGATTTCCATCAAATCTGTGGATTCAGGAGCTTGTAAACTGCTCGGAGGAAATCAATTTCAGGATTCTCATTCCCAGAGTCAGCCTACACATAGCACTCCTAAGTTTGGGATTTCAACCTCTCCACTCTGTAGTTTTGATGGGAGTCATGCTTTATTAGGGATTGAGAATCATAGAGGGACCTTATTTCAAAGTAAACTACCGAAAAGCCATTCAATATTCCCATTGCAGTACCATCTGCCTCTTGTTTTCATGATAACTGTCATTCAACTTCAGCCATTTTTAAGGTATCAATTTAAAATAAAGGTTTGTATGCTTCAAAACTTTTAATCTTTCACAAACACACAAGCAATTAAAGAAAAGTACAAAGGAAATTCAGAATGCTACAAAATAACAGAGGTGGTTAGAATTCCTCCTTCAAACATTCCCTGCTGAGTTAGGTAGAGTGGGTGTTATTGGAAATCAGCCAGGCATTCATAACAAAGGACATTTGCAACACAGGAAACAAATAATCAGTTTGTCCAATGGGCTTCATTAAGAAAGCAGGATGTGAGGGCTTGAGGGGTGCTGTTTAAAGTAACTAACTATGAACAGACATATTCATAGTTGCAGCGATGTCCCAGTAAATGACCACAGGTTTTCCAGTCTTCCAACTTTGCCATCCAACAAATTATTGCCATACTTGGCAGCATTCCTGGCTAACCCATTGTGGCTTCCCTGACAGTAAAATAGGGCAGCCAGGAGCTGCCATACAGAGAAGGGTTTCAACAGTTATTAACCTTTCTGACACTAGCTATCCGTCTCTTTGATGAATACTGAACCTGGGAAACTTTAGGGTATATTTAAAAATTTACAACTTTGGGAGGGAAAAGAAAGACTTCTTCCAAGCGGTTGCTACCCGAACTAGACCTTCAGCTCATTATGTTCTAGTGTGCTCACACTGCCTACCATAGTTACACCAACAACTGGGAAATCGAAGCAGTTTATCATTATATCCTTACATTAGTTGTGTATAAGTCAAAGGAGGTTATGTGAAAACTACTGGTTTGGTCAGAAGCCAGAGGAAGTATTTAACATGCCAGTGAAATGGATGAAAGACAGAGAGGGGGCACAGGTTTTTTATTAAACCAACAATGATCGAATTAGAGGGAAGAGTGAAGAAATGGAACCTGAACAGAAGTGACACAGAAGAGATTTCAGGGAAGTATATATGTATGTTCGACACAATAAAAGGGTGAAACCTGAACACGACGTTATCACGTAAAGATACACAAAAAAAGGTACAAAAAGAGGCCCTTTGGCCCATCGAGTCTGTGCCATGAAAATTACACCACTACCTGTGGTGTATTTTTCCCACTTACTCACCCATAGTGTGTGGAAATCAGAGCATGAGGCTTGTTCAAAACTAATCTTATATAAAAATAAGGTCAATTTAAAGGCAAATGTTAAAGAAGAATTTCTTTGTGAGGAATAATTTAACAGTTGAAATGGGTGAGGATCAGTATTGGGCAAACAGAAATCCCACTAAACATTTTCACAGTTTTTTTTTCTTCCAACTAAATCATCATGGATGCTTTGTACTGAGCATAAAAAAATCTTTCAACCTTTCCCTTAACACTCCAAGAAGGCCAATATTTATTTCCCTGTTGTTCACAGAGGTAGCAATTAAGTCTTTTTTAAATGCTGTTCCAACCCTTGGCAAGCAGAATTATTTTCAACAATGCTCGACCATTTCATTGAATGATCTGGGAAATGCCAACAAAAGAAAAAGGTCTTTGTTAGAATAAATAGCAGGGCATTTGATAGGTTTAAGGCCAGTCATGTACGGAGATCAAACAAATGGTGAGAATATACAAAAATTTCACCATTGCATTAGAAACAAAAACTGTGGTGTAATAAGATTCATGCAGATCAATAATCATTTAACTGATTGTATGGTTTTGACACCAATAGGAGAGTAGATACCAGTCTAGAATGAGCATATGAAGAGAAGGGTCTCAGTCAATGCACTGGAGAGATGTATTTGAGGGCCTATTACATATAGATAATAATATGGAACAGACCAAACCCCCTCAGAATACATTAAAAAGATAGACTCGACCCTAACTTTTTCTTATTTTAAAAGGCAAGAGACAGTTGTTGCCTTCCAGATGCAATTTGATAGGTCAAACTAAACAAAATAATACACTTTATTTACACACTATAGTTAAAAATACAAGAAAAAAGAAATTGGAATAACTTAATTCCACTGGAAAACTTAACAGAATAATAGATTTAACTACTAAACTATAACTGTTCCAATATAATAACATCCCATAAACACACCCTTAGCAAAAGGCAAATTCAGTAAAACGGATTGTTACACAGGTAATTCTACAGTCCAGCAGGAAAAACACTGAGAAAACTCGAGAGACAGTAGCAGGGAGAGATGTACTGCAGCTTCCAAACCCAGCTTCAAGATCACAGCAATTACAACTAAAAGACTAAAACAAAATCCTGGTTCTGTTGGAGCTTGATCCCACCCGTTCATGCTGCTTCTATTGTTCCAACTTTAAAGAAAACCCCACGGCCTCTCAAACTGTTTACTCTAGTGGCTCTGAGTAGACTACTTGTACCACTGCCCTAAAAATCGCTCTTCAAAATAAAAAGGGACAAAATACACCTCTTAAAGCCATAGTATCAGCACAATAAAAGCAGCATTACAGCACATAAGGAGTTGAAGAACCCTACCAACCGATAAAGGAATAAATAGCCTCAGGTGTATGTGCAGACACCACCAGCCCAAGTTACTCCAGGCTGGTATTCCAACATGCCATTAACAAATATTGGCTTGAAGCACAAAATAAAGCAAAAACTACAAGCCTAGGTATTTCTTAGCCACATTTTGGAAGGATGGTAATTATATTGGGTTCAAGTGTAGACATCTCTGTCAATTCCAGCAAGTTTACACACAGCACTTGAAGGATAGATGAGAAATGTTCCCTCAAAGACTTTATCAGCATTATTGGTTATGGGATATGGGAAGTTGAGGCAATGCAAATTTCTTGATCAATTTGTATATCTGCCTGTGAGGCATAAATCTAGTACTTTCAGTAAGTTGTCCTTGCTGATGTTGCTGCCAGCATTCAGGTTCAGTGCTCCTGGTCCATTAAGTAGTGTGGCCAGTGTCTATCTGACTAACGGTATGTCAAAGGGCATAAACAGTGCTCTAACATAGAAGGAGATCATGATTTCGTTCTCTTGGATTTTTGTGTTCTTGAGCAGTAGGAGAAATTCTTGGGCCCAATGGAATATGTGTGGGAATCTGATGACCAGGATACACGAACACCAGCTGGCAGTAAAAAGATACAACCAATATTCACTTGTTTCAAAACACACAGACAATGAGGGCCATCAGTCCGACTGGGACAAAGTGACCATACTGGGGCAAGTGAGCACTAGACATGCAAGGGAATTTCTGGAGGCCTGGTTCTCAACACAAGACTCGATTAACAAGCACAGAAATAGGCCCCATATAGAGACCGCTGCTAAATCGACAGAACCAGAAGTGACTAGACCCACCATACTGGCGGATCATATAAATCCAGAACGGCACAAAACACCAACACTTTGATGAGAGGTCACACTCATGATGTTGCCTAGAATGGTAACGAAACATCTGCACACCACAGAACAACCGGCTCAGCGAGCAAACGCATTCATAATCCAAGCTACAGATTTTCGCTAAGACCTTAAGACAGTGCATTTTGTCCTTCCACATTCCCAAATTCCCCTCAAACTCAGTGCCTGGACTAACCCTTTCCTCATTAACTTGTTCAAACTCGTCCTTCTACGATCACTGAATGAAAAGCAATTTATTTTTAAATTTGGAATCTAGCCCAGGAAAAAAAAATGATGGGCCTAACTTCATGAGGGGAGACACAGGGTAGAGTGGTAATGTTGCTGGACTGTTAAGCTGAAGCCATAGCAAATGAGTTCAAATTCCATTACAACAGCCTAAGGAATTAAACTTTCAATTAAAAATTGGGAATATAAAGTTAATATCAGTAACGATGCCCATGACGTGATTGTCAAAACCACAGTTTACAAATCCACAGTTTACAAATGTCCTTTAAAAAGGAGAAAATCAGCACGTGGGTCTGGAGTCACATGTAATGTGATCGATTCCTAAATGGCCAAACAAACCATTAGGATTGGCAACAGATGCTGACCTTGCCATTGACTTCCACTTCGGATAGAAAGAAATGTCCCAGGAGCAGTATTTTGAGGCAGGGCCTGCCTCAGAATCCTATAGTAGGAGTGAGACCCATTCAGTCCATCATCCCTGAGGAAGCTCTTTCAGAGATTCCTCCAAATAGACCAAACACTATCTGTCCCTCAGCTCTTTCCCTGATAGCCCTACAGGCTTGTTTTCCTTCCAAAGTATGTTCAAATGTATCTGCTTCTATGTCATCAAGATGGCAGTGCATTAGCACTCCTGAGCCAGGGCTCATCCACCCTAACCACTTTTTCTTTTCGTTTTCTCCTTCCGCTTTTCTTGTCTATGTTTCCCTCTTCTCCTTTCCCTGATTGCCTGTTTCCCCGAGCTCAGACAATGTCGGAAGCAGCAAATGGGCCCATCACAGACTTGAGAGATCCCACTAGTTATTTTTCTGGGGTGAGCTTGGGGCCTGGTATCGTAATCAGCAGCTGTCACATCAGCGAGGGCCAAGTCAGCAAGGTAGGCCCAGGGGCAAAAGATGGTGCCTGAAGATCAGCAACTTTGTCATTGGTTGGGTCCGGTGCTGGCGAAGCGGTGGCAGAAGGGCTTTACGGTGACATCAATGAGGTGGACGGCCCGGCAAGAGATGCAACTGTAATGATGGCAGGCCCAGTACAAGCAGCGATGGAGGAGAATTGACGCAGCGACAAAAGATGGCACCTGACGAGGGACAACATTGATGTTAGTTGATTCCAGCGTTGACTGCGATGAGGCAGTGGAGAAGGGGTGGTGCGCTGGTTTCACTGATGAGCTAGCTCAGGACTGATGGAGTCTCTTTAAAGCTATATCTGTCTGTGGTTTTTTTCTTACTCTTTAAACTGTTTAAAATGGTGCTGGATTGTGGTGACAGTGGAAAAGATTTTCACTGTATTTTACTGATTCTCTCACAGTAAAATACTCGCGACAATAAAAATCATTCATTCATCCTATTTCCACCACCCTTTCAGATAGTACATTTCTGATCAAAATAACCCATTGCCTAAAAATAAATTCTCATCTTCCTTCTGGTTTTTTTTTGGGTCAATTATCTTATTTCTGGCCTTGGATTACTGCTTCTCCTGCCAGTGAAAACAGTGTGTCCTTGTTCACTTGATCAAAAACCCTTTACAATTTTTAACAACTGAGAAATCCCAAACCTTAGCTACACTTGTCTTTTTTTAAAAATTTGTTGGACGATTTGGGTTCTATCCACAAATCAACTTACATACTTAGGATCCCTCATCTAAAATTCTAAGCAGCAATTTCAAGCTGGGCCACATTTTTATTCACCATGTAACAATTTGTTTCTTGCCCAGTGAAGTAGCCTTGCCCTTCCCATATCTTTTGCTATTTTTACATCAAATCTAAACTACATTGTAATCAGAATTTCTGAAATGACCCCATCTTTTTAAGGCAAAGCTTACTTTGCTGCTTCACTCCAACCTTAAAATGCTAGTCTGATCAAAACAACAGCTTGCATTTATGTGGCACCTGCAAGATTCACTTTTGTACAACCCTTCTCACAACTATCTACTTTTGTAGCCAATAAAGTGTTTCTGAAATGTAATCACTGTTGTAATGCAGGGAACAGGGCAAGATCGTACTGTTATCAAAGGTGATAATGACTAGTTTTTAGTGGTACTGAATGAAGGATTATTACTGGCCTGGGCACTAGTAAGATATATGCCTCATGATTCCTTCCTATATTGCATTGCCGTTTTAATTGCCACTCAAGTAGATATACAGGACCTCTGTTTACTGCCTTGACTGAAAGATGGCACAATGCAGCACTGCCCCACTGCATCAGCTTCAAGTCTTGAGCTCAAGCTTTGGAGTGGGACTTGAACCGGAAATCTTGAGATTTGATGATTCTACCACTATGCCGCAGCTGACACACAAAGAAATTCAGCATGTCCACAATGGCTCTTACCAGGTTTTATAGCTGCACCACAGAAAGCATTTTAACTAGATGCATCACAGCCTGGTATGGCATCTGCTCTGTCCAAGGCTGCAAGAAATGACAGTTGTGAACATAGTCCAGTCCATCACAAAAACCAGCTTTCCTTCCACTGACTCAGTCTACACTCATCACTGCAGCGGGAAAGCATCCAATATCATCAAAAACTACCCTTCTTATTTGGGTTACACTCTCTTCCGCTTCTTTAATCAAGCAGAGATACGAAAGTTTGAAAATGCCCACCATCAGATTCAAGAACAGCTTCTTCCCCAGACTTATGAATGGACCTCTCATATTTTAGAGTCTTTTTTTCTCTTCAACATTTCTGTCGCTGTAATACTATATTCTGCATTCTGTTCTATCACCCTGATGTATTTATGTAAGGTATGATTTTTCTGGTGAGCACACAAAACAATACTTTTCACTATATCTGCATGAACTTTCCTCTCTGCCCATTGCCCCACCACAAAGTTGCCATACAGTGCTTCTGGATTCCAGTGGACATGGGACAAACTCAAAGTTCAAAGGTCAAATGGGAGAGATCATCAGGTTTAAAAGCACCCAAATCTGCACCATGTACCCACTGAGCCACAAGGTGGGCTGGCCCACAACAGTGGCCCAGTCCAGCTCATGAAGAGAAGGGTCTACAGCAGACCCACAGCTGTGCTGCCATGGGGAAAACTTGGTCCATTTACAGCATAAAGCAGAGTAAAATGATCCAGACCGCTTAATAGGAGCACCAAACAAAATCAGACACTGAGCCACAAGAAAATATCAGCACAGGTTACCTTGGCCAAATGGAAACTTTCAGGGTGCATGTTAGAAAAGGAAAGGGTGGAGGTCGTTCAGGAAAGCAACTCCAGAGTTTTGATACTTGATAACAGAAAGCACAGGGAGGCCAATATGAATGTGGGCATGGGGGTTGGTTTTGCAAGAGGCTGGAACTGGAAGAGCATAAAGATCTCGGAGGAGACATCAAAGCTAAGCAGGGGTGTGGCAATGGGAGGATTTGAAAAAAAAAGCATGCTAAGAATTTGACAATCCAGAAAGGATATCAGCAGATCAGAAACTATTTGAGGTCAGTGGTGTTAAAGAGTGAGAGTTGGTGCAAATGAGGGCATAAACAGAACTCAAGTCTTTAGTAGTAAACACACCTGACTGAAGATGATGAGGAAGGGTAAAGGAGGATATCTATTCGGTATTGTCCAAAAACAGAGCTCTCAAAGTGAACTCCCGGTCTCAGAATGATTGAGGTAAACATCCACCAGCTGGGAAGAACAGGACCCTCTGCTGTTTGGATTTATTTTCTGAATTGTTCATCTCTGCAACCACTGAGGATGATTATGGCATTCATTTTCAAATCTCTTCAAGGTTAATACGATTGACTTCCTATCCTTATACTGTGACTGAGTGGCTCACTCCAAACCCAATCACAGATCTAAAATAAACTATTCAATCTTTAATATTGACAGGATCAATGAACACACAATTGCACTTTTACTTCTCCAGTCGCGTGTGAAGACTTAGCTTGGTGCTTGCTGTTTGTCTGTAAATCTCTCTCAGAAGAATTAGTGGCTGAACTGACAGAAAATTTAAATATTTTTATCTTTCAAGGAATCTTGACTTCCCTCCTCCACCTCGATTAACTCTAAAAGCTCAGCTTAAAGACTCACGGTGGAATATTTAAAAGCGAATTCATGCAACAAGTACACAGCTAGTCCACTATTGGTGTATAGAGAAAGAAATCAGGTTTTTCTTTTCTTTGTAAAGCATTGGCCGAGATTTCAGTTTGTCTTTGAATGATTATCCACTCTGTTCAGAAAATTTGCAATGAAATCATTTAATAGATGCGTGGCGAGAGAGCTTGGAAACCATGCCTTACTCTGCAAAAGAATCACTGCACACATTCCAGAGATTATGATGATACACAAAACTGAAAGCAACAGACAAAGATAACAAAGTGTGGAGCTGGATGAACACGGCAGGACAAGCAGCATCTTAGGAGCACAAAAGCTGACGTTTCGGGCCTTGATCTAGACCCGAAACGTCAGCTTTTGTGCTCCTAAGATGCTGCTTGGCCTGTTGTGTTCATCCAGCTCCACACTTTGTTATCTCGGATTCTCCAGCATCTGCAGTTCCCATTATCTCAACAACAGACAACAGATGCTGCTGATCTGAAAACAGGAAGAAGTGCTGCAAAAATTCTGCAAGACTGGCAGTGTCTGAAATCGAGAAACAAGAGTTAAATGTTGAGAATCGGAGACTTGACAGGATAGATGTAGCAAGGCCGCTTCCACTTTGGGAGATTAGGAACAGCCGGCACAACCTGAGATTCTGGGGTTGCACATTTAATGCAGAGGTGAGGAGGATTTTCTTCATTTAATGCAAAAGACCATTGTACATGTTCGAGGCTAA
This sequence comes from Stegostoma tigrinum, assembly GCF_030684315.1. Taxonomy (NCBI): domain Eukaryota; kingdom Metazoa; phylum Chordata; class Chondrichthyes; order Orectolobiformes; family Stegostomatidae; genus Stegostoma; species Stegostoma tigrinum. Next base: position 18,216,251 of record NC_081381.1, on the reverse strand, counting down.
GACAAGTTATTAAAGTCATAGAATCCCTACAGTTGCAGAAAGGTCCATTCGGGCCATCAAATTTCACCGTCCATCTGAACAGCATCCCACCCAGACCCGATCCATCCCTGTGGCATTTCCACCTAGCCTGCACATCACTAGACCATGGGGTAGGTTAGCATGGCCAATCCACCTAACCTGCACATCTTCAGACTGTGGGGAGAAACCTGAGCACCCAGAAGAAACCCATGCAGTTACGGGGAGAACATGCAAACACCACACAGACAGACAGTCACCTGGGGCTGGAATCAAACCCAGGTCCCTGGTACTGTGAGGGAGCATTGTTAACCACTGAGCCACTAAACCGGCCAGAGGGTTATGGGGGTAAAAACTACTCTACTTACTCTCACAACATTTCATCAAAGTTTATCACAGTTCAAGTACAAGTATTGACAGGAGGAGAATGGCAAGAGACAGAAGGGACTGTAGCAACGTTACCATGCCCATTAAGCACCTTTGCATCCCCCTGTCCTTTAGGTGTGGCACAGTTCCGCCTCCCTCTCCAGGTGAGCAAAGTTATATATGAACAATGTTATATATTGAAACAAGAGCAAGCAGCATTGACGCCTACATTTCTCTCTCAGGTTCCATGGATATTCTGTCCATTGTACAAAAGGACATTACTGAGGCAGTAGCTTGGAGCGATTTCCAATGGGTGACAGGTGCTTCCCCAATCTGAGGCAAGATTCAGAACCTAACCAACTACTCCACTTTATATTTCCACTCCCACGGGATTATGAAGGTCAGCCAGACCGGAGACCAGCTGAGCTAACACTTAGCATTAAAACAGAGGTGACATGTCTACATTTTTGCTCTGTGTAGTATCCAACGAGGCTGGTCAATTATTAAGGGAGCAGTGGAGACAAAAATAAAGGGGAATAAATAGCAGGTATTAGTTTAAAAGAAAAGAATTTCTCACCCAGCCTGGGGTTTCTCAGTGAATTTGCTGTGAAAGTTTGGCCATACCCCCAGCAAACACAATCTCCTGTGGTATTTCAAATATTTCTTTTCACATGTCTGGCAGCAATGCTGTTCCACACTCTCAAACAGCACCGCTCTGGCCAGGCTTTGGTCCAACATGTGCATGTGCACGTATATGTGTGTACATATGTGCATGCATGCGAACATATCTGTGCATGCATAAGCAACCACATATGCTCAGCACTATATCAGCAAGACATTTTATCATCAGAATGTACAGACAAATAGTTACAGCGAGTTGTAGCTGTAGGCATCAGAAGTGTTGGTGGGTATGATCCGTTAACAGATGGAGTGAGGGCTCAGATTTGTATACTCTGCTTTGCAACTTTCCAAAATTTCAACAGGTGAACACACAACTCATTCTGGATGGTCCGATTCTTGGCTTCTGATGATGCACAATAAAAGGTGTCTGCTTTCCACCAACATCTACCTTCTTGTACATTTTGCATGCCCAGTGGATCATGTCTTTGATGTCAAAGCCCCATGCTCAAGTACTCCTCTTTCTGATCTTAGCCCTTTTCCTCTCCACCTTGCTCCCATAAGATGGGCCTGAAATCAACCATCATTTTGTTCAGAGTTAATTTTGCTACAATGATGAAGCATTTCATACTGCTTCTCCATTAAAGATGTTGTACAATTAAGTTACTTTTGTTTCACACATTGTTTAAAAAAGCCAGACTTACCAGCCTACAACCCATAGGCCTCTCCGTCTCTCCATCTTCGGTCCGCCTCCCCCCTCTCCCTATTTATTCCAGAACCCTCACCCCATCCCCCTCTCTGGTGAAGGGTCTAGGCCGGAAACGTCAGCTTTTGTGCTCCTGAGATGCTGCTGAGCCTGCTGTGTTCATCCAGCCTCACATTTTATTATCTTGGCCTAAACATGGATCTTACCAGTTTCAAAATCTCCCCACCCCCAGCCTTAGCCCATGACCATCCCTCCCTCTCATCCCCACCTCTTGACCTGACACAAACTGTCCATCTTCTCTCCCACCTATCCACTCCACCCTCCTCACAAATTCCCACCACTGCCTACCTGCACTCACCTATCACCATCCCACCTATCTTCCCCATTCCTGCACCTTCTCTATTTATTTCAGAGCTCTCTTCACCCTCCCCATTTCTGAAGGAGCATCCCGACCCAAAATGTCAACTTTGCTGCTCCTGCCTGGCCTGCTGTGTTCCTCCAGGTCCACATTGTGTTATCTCTGGCTCCAGCATGAGCAGTTCTTATTATCTCGAGAGGCTTACCAAAGTGTAACTGAACCCTACAAACCAGGATGAACCCAGTTTTATTGCTTGGTCAACATGGTGTTAACAGATCTCAGGTGCTGACAGTCATCCTTAACTCCCATTCCTGGTTACCATTCTAGGATTCTACTGGAAAATGTGAGCGTGCAAAGACACAGACTGGGTTTAGCACTCGGCCTTTCCCGATGTTGAATTGCCTGTGAACAAACTCTCCAGCTTCATTTATGAGCAAAAGGAATTGTGGAACAAAGCTTGCCCTAGCAAGCAATCCCTTGTATGAAATTACAGGCCTATAAAGGAAATTATTAGTCCAGCCAAAGAGCAAATTATTCTCAAGGGAAGTAACATAACAAAGTGAAATTTTCACGCAGAGAAAGGGAGGGAGGAAGAAGACTTTTGGATTTATGAAAGTGGACAGTACACAATCACTGCGATCAGATACAGGAGAAGCATTAGGCCATTCAGCCCATTGAGTCTGCTCCACCATTTGACCATAGAATCCTTGCAGTGTGGAAACAGGCCCTTCAGCCCAACAAGTCCACATTGATGCTCGGAGCATCCCACCCAGACACATCCCCCTAATTTACACATGCTTCAACATTATTGGCAATTTAACATGGGCCAATCCACCTAACTGCGCACCTTTGGACAGTGGGAGTAAACTGGATCGCCCGGAGGAAACCCACATGGACACGGGGAGAATGTGCAAACCGCACACAGACAGTTGCCTGAGGGTAGAATTGAGCCTGGGCCCCTGGTGCTGTGAGGCAGTAGTGCTAGCCACTGAGCCACCGTGCCACCCTTCATGGCTGATTTGTTTCTCAACCTCATTCTCCTTCCTTCTCCCCGTAACTCTTGATTCCCTTACTAAAAAGAACCTATTTAACTTAAAAATGCTAAGTGACAGCCCTCTGTGGCAACAGATTCCATAGAATAACTACCCCCCAGGCGTAGAAATTCCTCTTCATCTCAGTTCTAAAGGGTTGTCCCTTCGCTCTGAGGCTGTGCCTTTAGGTCCCAGTCTCTCCTACGAGTGCAAACATCTTCCCCATGTCCACTCTATCCAGGCCTCTCAATATTCTGTAAAATACAATCAGATCCCAATCACCCATCTAAACTCCATCAAGTCCAGACCCAGAGTCCTCAACCACTCCTCATGGGAAAATCCCTTCATTCCTGGGGTCATTTCGTTTTAAAAAAACCCTTCTCCAGATGGCCTGAAGGCCAACACATCCTTCCCTAGAAGGGCCCAAAACTGCTCACAACATTTCAAACACAGTCTGACCACAGCCCTGGGTTCAAAGCCGAGAGGAGGAGAAACTCCTTCTCTCAGGAGAATTTTGAATCTGTGGAACTCACTGCCCCAGACTTGCAGTAGAGGCAGAGTCAAACAGATTCAAGAAAGAAGTTGGCATATTTTAATGAAAAGTGGGATATAGGGCTATGGGGGACAGGCAGGGAAGTAGAGTTGAGGCAAGAATAAGATCAGCCATGATCATGTTAAATGGTGGAGCTGGCATGAAGGGGTGAATTGCTCTTAATTCCAATGTTCCGATGATCCTTATACAGCCTCAGCATTACTTCCCTGCTTTTGTATTGTAACCCTCTGGAAATGAATGTGAACATGGCATTTGGCTTCCTAACTGTCAACTGAACCTGCATGTTAACCTGAACAGAGCCCTAAACTAAGACTCCTTAGACATTCTATGCTTCAGATTGCCAAAGCTTCTCACTATTTAGAGAAAAGTCTACATCTCCATTCTTCCTACCACGGCTCATAACCTCACAGTTTCCAACACTGTATTCCCCTGCCCACTCTCTCACCCAGGTCCTTCCACAGCTTCTATGTTTCCCCAATTTTATCTGCCCCTTCACCCATCTTTGTGTCACACCTTTGACAATGTCACCCTTTAAAAGCTTGAATACGCTGGATAAATGTCATCCCTGTTGTCATCCTTATCCTAATTTTGCCAAAATCCTGACTAAAGGAATATCAGCTTGTCAGTGGGAAGCAGGAGCTTTCAAGCTGCTCTCAGTTTAACAACATTCCCCAAATGTTTGGGAATTTGCCATCTCAAGGTTAGAATATAGAAGGAACTGAATGTTGGGTGGAGTCAAAGCCTTTGATTCATTGGCTTCAGAGAAGTTTAGCAGTGCTTACGTCATAACTTCTATTTTATATTCTATCTTAATAGAAGTTTTACAGAAGCTGAACTGTCATCTAGAAATCTTCCACTTCCTGAAAGCAAAGTTGCTGGAGCAGCCTGACACTGAATGCATGACAAAAGTTGGCAGAGGGCTCTCCTGCACACAGCGCATTCGGTTGTAGGTGGTCTCTGTGTGCTGCAGTGGATGTAGCATCTGTAATTTGAACTTTGCTGGTTATTTTATGCTGAAAATGTTTCAGATTCATTGCTCCACAGGGACTTCCAATATTTTCTAAGTTTGACTTGTAATCATGTTTCGAATTTGGTCACAGGGAGTGAAACAAAACAAAGCATTGTGTGTCGGCCTTGGAGATTGGTAACACTCACCCCGGGTTCAGGCTGTACTGGGTGGGTGGTACAGCACCTTCTGGAATAATGTGAGCTGGCTACCTCTTGGGGAAGGATAAACCAAAACCCTGACCATGCTCTCTGACGATTATTAGTGATCCCATAGTATCATTTGTTTGAAGCACAGGATAGCTGTCTCATCCAACATTTACCCTTTAACGTAGATCATGTCAACTACACGGTAGTCACCTCGTTGCCATTTGTGGAACTTAGCTGGTCTCCAAATTCTCTGCTGAATCTACCTTTATGACCATGGAGATTACCAAGTCATTGGCCGTAAAGCACTTTAGGGTGGCTGGGATTGCAAAAGGTTATATCCCAATGCAAGTTCTTTCCTGGGTGCTATTCCAACTTGGAAGAAGCTTACTCTATCATGTTACTCCAATTGTAAAGCTATTAGAAAAGAAGATACCAGGACAAAAAGCTGGTGCTGCTCTGCAATAGACCATGAAAAATTAAACTGTAGGGTTGATAGGGATCAGAGTTTCAGGCAATGTCATGTGTCACTCAGTCTTCATCTGAAAACTCTCCCATGCAAATTTATGCACTGCTGATGTTTGTGTAGAATAGGTTGTTTCACTGTTATGTATTTTCTCATGAGAAGGTAATGTCTGAATTCCCGAGCACAAACCAGTGTACCACTATACTGCAAGTTATCGCTGGATCACTTCACTTGTACTAGAAAACTAACAGCGAAAGCAGACAGTTCATCAGGAAAAGTCATATTGGACTCGAAAAATTAACTGTTTCTCTCTCTGCACATGCTGTCAGACCTGCTGAGTTTCTCAAACACTTCCTGTTCTGACTTCTCCAAGAACTCCTGTTGATGTAACCTCATCCAAACAGTCTTCCAATGAGGCAGGAACTTTCAGTCATTCACATGCACATAGCGCTAAAGTGGAAATTCACATTATTGGAAGAAACTTCTCAAGAAAAGGTCTGGGCCATGACTGTTTTTATGCAATAGGTAGACACCTCCACCCCTTTCTAATATATTTCTCCTTCATAGGGCACTGGTTGCGTTTATTACATAGAGTTGCAGAGTTGATGGCCGTTTTCTGATCTCTCACCTCAAAATACTACCCTTTACCTACAGCTCTAGATACCAGATGTTGACTATGAGGAAGACCTCACAGACAAGGCTGGCCAGATCTCCACCAGGAATGCACTCAACTTCCCCGCAGCATTCATCAGGTATTGATCAGGAACACGAGGAACTCAGGATCAATCAGGAACTCTAAATGATGTTTCTTTACCACTTCCCAGCTCCGCAGTATGACTACGTGGTCACAATAAGCAGAAGAATGGACTCTTATTTTTCTGAAATTTGTGGCCAGGTTGAACTGAAGAAGATCAACATTGTCTCTTAAAAGGTCACACAATTCATCCAGTCTAACACACTTTCTTTTAACAAGTTATCACAGCATTAGTGTTGAGTGAGAGAACGGTATTGTACACAGTTATACACACCAGGTTCACTCCCTGAGCCAGTAGGATACAGGTCTCTTTGTTCTCTGGGAATTCTGAACCACATCCAAGTTTGTGAATAGGTGCAACACACAAAAAAAACCTTGAGAATCAGCCTGTTTTCTCATGCACGGAATAAAGCTCACATTCCAGTCCCAATGACATTAATCTTTGGCAGCACAGTAACTGTTGGATACTGTGGATTGTTTTGCCTGGGTTTCATCATTTTAAAAAGTAACTGCTTTCTGCAGATAAAGGTTCCCTGGTCTCCTCTCCCAAATGCAGCCAGCACATGGGTACAGTTCAGTTGGCAAGTTGCCTCTACCCACATCGTTCCCAGAGTAGTCACTGGACAGCGATGGGAGTGAGAAACCCGGCTGGTGTTTCAAAACCTCTCCTCTAGCTAATCTATTCTGAACGCTTTCAAGTTTCACAACATCTTTTCTATAGCAGGGAGACCAGAATTCAGGCCAATTTTGGAACAATCCATTCAATTCTTTTTTCCCCTTTTAGGAAAGATGCCGTGAAACTTGAAAGGGTTCAGAAAAAGATTGACAAGAATGTCACTGGGGGTGGAGGGTTTGAGCTACATGGTGAGGCTGAATAGACTAGGACTATTTTCCCTGGAGCATCAGAGGCTGAGAGGTGACCTTATAGAACGTTTATAAAATCAGGAGAGGCATTGGTAGGGTAAACAGCCAAGGTCTTTTCCCCAGGGTAGGGAAGTCCAAAACTAGAAGGCACAGGTTTAAGTTCAGAAGGGAAAGATTTAAAAGGGACCTCGGGGCAGCATTTTCATGCAGAGGGTGGTGCATGCATGGAACAAGCTGCCACAGGAAGTGGTGGAGGCTGGTACAATTACAACATTTAAAAGGCATCTGGATGGGTACATGAATAGGAAGGGTTTAGAGGGATATGGGCCAAATGCTGGCAAATGGGATTAGAATAATTCAGGACATTTGTTCAGCATGGACAAGTTGGACTGAGGGGTCTGTTTCCATGCTGTATGACTCTAGCTCAGTGCAGCAGAGGCTGCTTCACGTCAGTTGGTAGTATATGTCTTTAACTCAGAAGATTGTGGGTTCAAGTCCCACTCTAGGCTTGAGCCCAAAGATCAAGTCAGACCATCTCCTTCCCCTGATCCCGGCACAAGTAATGAGAAATCTTGTGCCTTCTTTCAGTACCATACCACCCAGTGGTTCTGAAAATTTAAATGGTGTTCAAAGTGAAGCAATGGATTCTCTCTGGTGTCCTTACAGATACTCATCTTTCAAGTCAATATTACAGGAACAGGTTATCTCACTGTTAGTAAAGTCATCATAATCCCATTAAAAAGAGAGGTGGTTGGTGCTGAGTTTAACTCCAGACTCCTCATACAAGGAGACATATAGAGAAGAGGGGAACTTCAGCTCAGCCAGGAATTGAACCCACACTGGTCCACACTGCATACCACTCATCAAGCGAAGTGAGCTAACCATCCCCCACATATTATTACAGTGCTGTTTGTAGGGGCTTGCTGTGCACAGGCTAGCTGCTGTACTTTCCTACATTACAACATAGCGGCCACGCTTAAAACAAAAACATGGCTTATGCAGCAAAATGCTTTGGGATGGCTGGTGGTCGTGTAAGGCACTATACAAATGGAAGCTTTTTTCACCACAGTCAAAGCGAAAGAGATCAGACAATTAAGCAAAAAGCAGGTCTCTTTGGTGAGACTTAAACAGGTCCATTTGATAATGACATTAGAGTTTGGCAGATGACTTGGTCTCAGTCAAATGCCTTTCTAAGAATGAACAAATAGACTTTAGGAACCAGCTGCACTGCACATTCATGACTGTGAGCCAATGGATCTGCAGAGATTAAACAGTTCCTGCTACAGTAAATTTTGCACAACATTCTCAATTGCACACTTTTTGTAAATTTTGCCTCAGAACTCAGGTTTGCCTGTCAGGCCATCATCCCAACCCATTCACTTCGCTTGGAATCTACCTGGATACACAGTAATCCCAATCCAGAGGGAACCCAATACATTAAAGATAGAACTTCCAAAAAAAAGGAAGAAGCTTTCTTTTAAAAAAAGGCTTCAATTAACATTTTACGAAAGGCCCAAAAACTGAAGCCAACATTGCTGGGCATCCCAACTGTCACAGCAGGTTTGGCAGCATCTTTAAAGTGAAATAAAAGTTTGAGATTTACAGGTCCTGTTCTGAGGAAGAGGCACCAGATTCAAAATGTTAAACTCCGATTTCTCTTTACAAATGCAGCCAGACCTGCAAGGATTTCTGAGCAATTTTGGTTTTTGTTTCTGTTTTATAATGTATGCAATTTTTTTGGTTTTTATAAGAGGCTATAATTAAAGAGTACAAGCTTCCTCTGCCCTAATGGGGAGATGATGGTACAGTGGTAAGGTTATTGGACCAGTAATCTAATGTTCAGGGTCATGGGTTTAACTACCATCACAGTAACTGGTGGAGTTTAAATTCAGTTAGTATTAAGTAGGAGGTAGAAGGGTGACCTTATAGAGATTTATAAAATCATGAGAGATATAGATAAGGTAAATGGCAGGTGTCTTTTTCCCTAGGCTGAGGGATTTCAAGACTAGGGAGCATATTTTTTTTAAGGCAAGTGGAGAAAGATTTTAAAAAGTCATGTAGGACAATTTTTTTTTAAAAGAAACACTAAGTGACTGATGTGTGGAAGGAACTTCTAAAGGAAATGGTGAATGCAGGTACAGTTACAACATTTAAAGGACATTTACACATATACATGAATAATAAATATTGAAGGATTATTGAAGACAGGGACTAGTTTATTTGGGATTATGGTCGTGGTGGACAAAGAATCTGTTTCCATGCTGTTTGGCTCTATAATAAAATCCACAGGTGAACATTAGTCTCAAATGATGATAGCAATGATGATCATAATGACAATGACGACGATGAGTCCATCATTGATGTCAAAACTCATGTGGTTCACTCATGCTCAGAAGGTCCTTACCTGGTCAGGCCTGTGTCCAACTCCAAGCACACACAATGTGATTGATTCTTAACTGCTCTCTGACATGACCCTAGTGAGCCACTAAGTACAAATGCAATTAGGGGTAATCAACAACTGGTGCCCTGGATTTCCATTGGAAAATTAAAAGAGTGAAATAAATAGTAGGATTTGATGATGAGCAGATTTCGAGCAATCTGTCTGCTGGTGCTGCAGTCAATATTCACTGTGATATTTATGAGAAGGTAGGAAACTCAGCAAGTTTCTTTAACCTTCCAAAGTGTAGATTATCCAGTTGTGGTAAAATGTCTATGGCAGCTTGAGTTCTGCTTCCAACAGTGATTTTTCTTATATTTTGAAAACTGCTATCTCGATCACAGCCATCATTTAAAAATTTCCCTGAGGAAAGCTACAAAATAAAAAGCAGTCCACTTTGGTCAGGTTCTTGACTGATATTCATGACCCATTAGAACTAAAGTTGCATGGTTTCATTGTAAAAACAGAACGGGAAAAAAAGTGTAATGTACAGTTAGCAGGAATCACTCAATGAGCAGGAAAAGCAAAAGATAACTTAGAAAAGAAGAGCTTATTTTTCTCATACTGGTCTATAGTTCACTAGGAAGGTTCTTGATCATTAATATCCTTAAGTGGCAATCAAAATATAAAACAGGTGGTGAAAAACAAGTTAAACTGTTCTCCTTATTTAGAGACATGTATGTGAAGCACACTTGTGGGTATGAAGTTAACATTAGCTGCAATACTCTTGGCCAATAATAACCAGCCCTCACAGACTAGACATGCCCATGACCTCATGGAGATATTGAAGATCTACTTGTATTATCCTTCAACCAGCCTTCAGGGGGAGAGGGGAACAGAAAAGACAGGTTAAGATGTACAGGCAGGGCAGGGGGGCTTTGGATTTGGATTTTGAGAGTGGGTCTCTTTAATAGATACAATCCCTGGTGATACACTTATTCCCATCATCTGGAGGAAATACCCGTGCGTGTGACAGCTGGAGACTCACTCTTTCAATTCCAGACAGCCAGATGAGCTTTCAGTCTGCGGCTGCTGGTTTGTTTTGTAAAACAAAGGAATTTGACACAACCTGAATGAAGGGGAGACAATATCATTTGGGGCAATGTGAGCATTTTACAATAGACAGGTGCAAAATACAGTTTTACTTCAGTCAGTCCTTTTGGAAGCTTAACAAAGATACACCTAGAAACAAGTTAAAAACAAACACAATACTGAAAAATGACTGTGACAAACTGAGTTGGTAACAAGCTCCCTATACATTGTTTCCAGGAAAGGTCTAGCATATAGATCCTCAACATCCTCCCTCTAGACAAATAACACATTCAAAACGCAATATAAATATTAATCCATTTTACTTCCACCCCCTCCATTTCCTTCCTCATCCAAAATTATATTGGTCACAGAGTACAGCTTTCTTACACATCATTGCCTCTGTGGTTTTAACCAAGTGGCCAATCATCAAAATACCCAAAATTGCAAGGTCAAGCCCTTCAGGAAACCCCATCAGATAGGATCATGGCATGACTGAAATAGCTCTGCACAGGCTAGTATCTCATCACCAAATCACCTTGTACACATGAACATTCCTTGACTAACTCATACAGAGTTAGGCAGCAGTGCAAGTATCTTTGACATTCCAGTCTCTTAATATCAGCCGGGGCTCCCAGATTGGACCAGATTAATGGTGCCAGTCAGGGAACTCATATGCTATGAGGTCCAGCTGGCTGGCCTTGTCACAAAATCTAAAACCGTGGCCTCTCATTCTAGACGGATATCATGAAACTCACCGTAAAGTACAATGATGAACTGTCATTTTCTAGCAAAACATTGCACTAGAGTTATTCCTTCATTTTTACGCAATCAAAATCCTGGAATGCCATTCCTCACATCTGTGTTGATGCACCAAAGCACATGGATAGCCGCAGTTCAAGAAGGCTCATGTACACTTGCTCTAAAACATTTAGAGATGGGAAACAAATGTTGGCTTAGCTAGTGATGTTCACTTTCCACGAGTGAATTTTTAAAAATTCAACAGACCAAGACAAAGATCAGTCTGGTTCAATACACCACGTATTTGTCCTTGAATATCACTGGGCAATCTGGTGATCCTAATCATGCGGAAAGCACTTTCTGTACAAATTTAACATTTGCATACATTTCCGATCCCCAAAATCTGTAGTCATTGCCTTACGCCATGGTTCTAAAGGGGTTAATGGTCATGCTCTATTAGCTCCTCTGGTCTACTGGGGTCACACACAGTCTGTAGTGGAGGCAAGGAGTCCTATTGTAGTCTTTATGAGGAGCAAATGTATCTGTATCAGCTCCCAAAGGAGCAAGTTACTATGCCTCTCAGGAACACAAAAGCTGACGTTTCGGGTGTAGACCCTCCATCAGAGCTCTGATGAAGGGTCTAGGCCCGAAACGTCAGCTTTTGTGCTCCTGAGATGCTGCTTGGCCTGCTGTGTTCATCCAGCTCCACACTTTTTGTCATCTTGCATTCTCCACCATCTGCAGTTCCCTTATCTCTGAAGTTATTATGCCTGATCTATTGCAGCTGCATTTACGGTTTTCGTGCAATTTGCACTCGTCATCCAAGAATCCCCTATGTTGGTCTATGCTCTACCACTAAATCACTTGATTAAAAAAGACAAAGGAGGAATTATGGTAGCGAACAATGGCAGGAGGTACAAGAGAAGTCTTGTAGGAAAATATCACAACAGTTAACATTCCTAGCCCCCACATCAGTCACCCCAGTAAAACACTCACACCCCCTACTTCATGAAGCAAATGTTGCAAGACAAAAGAAATATTCACCACATACCAATGGTGACAGAGATGCCCAATGACTACTCTCTTTTGCAGAATTTAAATTTGGAGGGCGCAGTGCTTGACCTGTGACATCAGTTGACCATTCTCTTCATGTGCAAATTCTGATTAAGCAATAGGAACTTCAAACAGTCTTAGCAAATCCCAGCTAATGGGATCATTGCATGAAGTTCTCTCAGGACCCTGTTCAATTTCAGCTTCTCCAACACATCAGCCAGTAACTGGTTTGTAAAAAGAAGATTTTGTCCAATAATCTATGCCCTATCCTTAAAATGTGGTAAACTGGACAAGGCCCTATATAACTGAAGCATGACCTCCCTACTCTTACATTGAATTCCCCTTGCAATAAATTAGCTTTCCTGGTTACTTGCTGTACCTACAAACTAGCTTTAGAGCTCTTTATTATCCACATATAGCATTGTTCACAGATTGTTCACAAACTGCAGAGCTGGGAATTGAGATCCAGTTGCTCAGCAATGTAAGGGCACCTGATAATGGGCATCATCATACAAGGTTCTCATAATGCACAAGTGCTAATCTTCTTGGCCACTTTTCTAAACTTCCAATCCATGCCTGCATAGCTACATCTCAGATTGTGGATTTCAGTCTTCCAATTTCGCACTTATTCATTAAATGAAGATAAAGGCACTAAATCTACACAACTGGCCCAGGCAATAGAGACCAAGCTGGTTAAACTACAACATTTGGCTGCCTTTTTGAGTCCTTGCACAGGCTGAAAATAATCCAGCTCACTCCAAGTCAGAGCATCACAAATGCTTATTTATCCTCCTATCAATGATTGAGACAAGGCCTTAACTCAGCACAACTGAGAGCTTAGAAAAATCTGTTTTTGTAAGCACAAATACAACAAAGCAGTTTGCTCTATATGAAGGTTGAACTCTTAGGGCTTAATAGCTCAGATGGGCTAACAGCTACAAGATAGACACCCCAGCTTAAGGACTTTCACATAGACAGGGGTAAAGCAAGCAAACTTTCCATCCAATTGGCTCAGAGCTTTGCAGCAAATTCTACTAATCCACAGTATTGTTCTGCAGCGAGATCTGGAGCACAGCCTATTGCTAATGCCTGTTCTCCAACAGGGCATGAAAGAACCAGCAGCACAGTGCAGGATAGGAAAGAAGATATTCCTAACCAGCTCTACACACACCGTTACTCTTTCTGGATCAGCATCCTGAACGACCCGAGCGTGAAAATGAACTGCACAATCCAGGAAGGATCCACAGTCACCCCACATTGTTCCTTGCCTACAACTCATGAAATGATGCAGTTTGGTGGGATTGTTACGTTTCAAATTATTAACTAACCGGAAGCTGTTGTTGAGTTGGCCGATCTCATGCAACAGTATGAAGATTATGGTTTAAGGGTATCATCGTACCATAGCAATTTATAGCCTTACTTTTAAGGTATAATTACCATCTGCATCTACAACTCAAGCATCGTGCTGAACCAATGGTAAACCAAAAAAAGACACACCAAAGGGATGGACCAACGCAAAACAGATTTGGATTTCAATCACAACTGTTACAAGAAGGTAGGATGAACACAGTAGGCCAAGCAGCTTGGCCTACTGTGTTCATCCAGCCTCACATTTTATTATCTTGGAATCTCCAGCATCTGCAGTTCCCATTATCTCTGTTACAAGAAGGTGGCCATTTGACCCATCATGTCTGTACCATCTCTTCAAACCACGTGCTAATCTCTTGGCTTTCCCCATACCCTTGCACACCATTTCTATCCAAATGGCCGTGTCTTCTTGAGTGCCTCAACTGAACCTACCTCCACCACATTTCCAGGCAGTGCACTTCATATCTGAACTGCTCATCGTGTGGAAAGGTTTCCATCAGATCAGCTTTGCTTCTTTTGCGTATCACTTTCAACCGATGCCCTCTCATTCTTGTGCCTTTTATGAACGAGAATGGCTTCTCCCTATCTACTCTATTCAATCCACTCAGGATTTTGAAAAACCTGCAGCAAATCTTCTCTCAGCCTTGCTTTCTGCAAGAACAGTTCCAACTTCTTCAATCTATCCTTTTTACTGAAGTGTCTCATTTCTGGAACTTGCAAAATCCCTTCTGCACCTTCTCCAATGCAGCCACCTCTTTCCTGTAATGTGGTTCCCAGCTGAGGTCTAACAAGCATCTTCTGTAGTCCAACAGATCACCTCCTTGGAGCAGAGAGGCAAAACAAAATGAAAAAAAAGTTTACAATGAAAATGTTAACTTTTCAGAAGTCAGTTCCGGTCAATGTGCCAGGATGTATCGTATGTCTACAGCCTGAGTGAAGGTGGGTTGTCTTAGAATGTTATGTGTCTCCTTCATCAGATCTGGCTACACTGTTACTCAAGGCGCATTGTCCAGCATATGAATACAAGAAATAGGAGCAGTAGAAGGTCATCTGGCTCCTTGAGCCTACTTCCCTATTCAATAAGAACATGGATGATCTTTCCACAGACTCAGCTCCACTTACCCACCTACTCACCATAACCCTTAATCCGTTTACTGTTCAAAAATCTGTCTTTGCCTTAAAAACAAACAAACATTCAATGAGGTAGAGATTGTAGGAACTGCTGATGCTGGTGAATCTGAGATAACACGGTGTGAAGCTGGATGAACACAGCAGGCCAAGCAGCAGAGGAGCAGGAAAGTTGACCTTTCAGGTCGAGACCCTTCTTCAATTTCTGAAGACACACCGCTGGGATAGGCCAACACAAAACAGATTCGGGTTTCAATCACAACTGTTACAAGAAGGAAACCGTTTGACCCATGATGTCTGTAGCGGCTACTCAAACCGCGTGCCAATCTCCTGACCCATTTCTGAAGAAGGGTCTTGACCCAAAACGTCAAACTTTCCTGCTCCTCTGATGCTGCTTGGCCTGCCGTATTCAATGAGGTAACCTCAAATGCGTCACTGGGCAAGGAATTCCACAGATTGGGTGAACAAGTTCTTCCTCAACTCGGCCCTAAATCTGCTCCCCCTTATTTGTGAGGCTATGTGTTTCATGAAGAAGGAATATCTTTCTTGGTTTACATTACATATTACAGGTCTTAATTGTTCAAATTCACTGGCGCCTGTAAACATCTCTGGTTTAACTGCGTCAAACTAGCCATTTCCAAGTTGAAGGCTGGGCTGGCACACTTAAGATTCAACATTAAATGTGAAAATTCCACAAGACAACAGTAACTTCTACACCAGCAGACAGTCAATGTCTTCAGATAAGACGTAGAGAAATAGAATTGAAATGGATTGTGGAGCTAAAATTCACCTTCTTTCCCAGTTTGAACTTCTAGACATGTCACAGATTACTACCCAATTCCCCAAATTTTATAATGGGCGTTGCTTAACAATTAGTTTAACAACGTGCAGTGGGAATTTAAACAGAAATGACAGGGCTAAAAATAGGACCAACACACCAGACGGCAAATACTGCAATCATTGATTAGCTTTATCCTGCCATAACACTTTGGTCACTTTGGTAATACTTGTAATCTTTTCTCCAGTTTTACAGCTTCATCAAACAAGAAACCAATGTTCTGTAATAAAATCTGAGTCACATAATGAGAAACACGTCAAGAAACATCTGTGAAGTATTTACTGATCATAATGCATGTCCTGCGCTGACACAAATAATCTTATCCCCTTGAAATGTTTCAGCTTCATTAAGCTATACTCAAAAAGAAAGGACCTCAAGCAGTTTGAGGAATTAAATCTTGAGTCCATATTCTAATTGGTGTTTGGGTGATCTCATTTGATGACAGTGGGATATGCAAGTTCAGTTTCTTCCAGAAAAGGAATGCACAGAGTTTGCAAGAAAATTCCGCCCCCTTCTCCGATAATAGGAAGTCACATGAAATGACACAGCTACATAACTGGATGATGCACTCTTATGAGTGATTTTCCAATTAATACCTGCGGCAATAGCTCTGTACAATCTCCCATTCACACAGCGTAGAAAATAGCTCAGACTTCACTAGTTAGCGAGCAGAAGAACTAAAAATAACTGATATTGGAGACAATGGGAACGTAGAATTTGCTGTACTCGGATCCCAAAGGCTACAGCTCACGCTTACCTGCCCGAGGTTTGGAGCGGGAGTGAGGGAATAAAGAAATCGAGAGTAGGACCTGAGAGCACAGCCTCAGAGTGAAGGGATGACCCTTGAGCACTTTGCAGAGGAGGAATTTCTTCAGCTGGGGAGTAGTGACTTGTGGAGCTCATTCCTGCAGGAGGACAAGTCATTTCATGTTTTTGAGACAGAGACAGGTTCTTGATAGTAAGAAGATCAAGCATTACAGGTGGAAGGCAGGATAATGGAACTGAAAAATATATCAGCCATGATCGAATAGTGAAGAAGACTTGATGGGCCAAATAGCCTAATTCTGCTCCTATATTTTATGGTCTTAAATTGAGAGGCTGGGGGTGCAAATTTCAATATCATTAGACAGGATCTGGCAAACAGACTGGGTGCAGCTACTTACAGGCAGGTCTACATTTAGAAAGGGGGAGCCTTTTGAAAGTATTATTGTGAGAATTCAGAGGGCCATCATATCCCTCTAGGAGTGAAGGGCAAAGGCAGAAAGTCCAGGAAACTCTGGATGTCAAGGGATAAAGAAAAAGGAAGCATATGTCAGGTACAGGTTAAACAGGGGAGGCCTTTCATAAGTAAAGAGGATGTAGAGAAATGCTTAAAAAAAATTGAGGACAGAGGAGCCACAAAATATCTTTGGCAGGTGGGATTATGGAAAACCCTAAGGCAGTTTAAGTGTATTAAGAGCAAGGGGATTATCAGGGAAAGATAGGAGCCTATTAGAGACCAAAGGGGCAGTCTGTGCTTGGATTCTGAGGATCTGGGTGAGGTCTTAAATGAATTTTTTTTGGTTGTATTCAAAAAGTATTCAGACATTGTAGCTGGAGATTTCAGTTGGGATTGCGAGGGTCTAGAACATGTTAAAATTAATGAGAAAGTACTCGATGGTTTAACGGGCATAAAGGTGCCTAAATCCCTGAGGGCTATGGGATGCAAGGGAGGAAATACTTCACTGTTTGCTGGCTACAGGTGAAGCATGAGATGATGGGAGAGTAGCTTATGTAGCTCGTTTGTTCAAGAAGAGCAGCAGGGATTGGCTAGGTAGTTGCAGACCTGTTAGTCTGGAGGTCAGTGGTAGGGTAATTATTAGAAAAAATTCTGAAAGTTAGAATTAATAAACACTTGGAAAGGGAGAGTTGATCAGGGACAGTCAGCACGGATGTGTTGCAGGGAGTTCATGCCTCACTAATTTAATTGAGTCTTTTCAAAAACAGTGACTAACTATATTGGTGAGGGTAGCGCAGTTGATGAGGTTTACATGGACCTCCATAAGTCTATCGATCAGGTACCCCATGGGATCGAAAACTAGTTTCCAAAAGGAGGCAAAGGGTGATGGTACAGGGTTGCTATGACCAGCAGTGTACCACAGGGTTCAGTGCTGGGACTCTTGCTGTTTGTTAGGTACATTAATGACTTGGATGTCAAAGTAGAGGGTTCAGTTAGTGAGTTTGCAGATGACACAAAAATTGGTGTTGTTGGTACTGAGGAGCATGGTCTCTGGGTATAGTGTGATATCGATCAGCAAGTAAATTGGGCAGAACAATGGCAGGTGGAATTTAATCCTGATTAGTGTGAGGTGATGCAATTTTAATAAGAGAAGAATTTACACAATATATAGTTGGTCCTTAGGGAGCACTGAGGAACAAAGGTACCTTGGTGTACCAATCCATAGAGCCTTGAAAATGTCAGCACAGGTAGGCAGGATGCTTGTGTTCATTAGCCAGGGTGTAGATTAGAGGAGCAAGTAAGCCATTTCACAACTTTATAAAACATTGATTAGGCCACAGTGGATGGAATACTATGTGCAGTTCTGGTTGCCACATTATCGGTAGGATGTGATTGCACTGGAGAAGATGCAGAGGAGATTCACTAGGATCCTGCCCAATAAAAAGTCGCAGTTATGAGGAGAAAGCAGATAGACTGTGTTTGATTCTCCCAAGCAACGTGGTACAGTGGTAGAATGCGCTGCCTGAGTGGGTGCTGGAGACAGGTACTCTCAACACATTTAAGCAGCACCTGGATGAGCACTTAAAATGCCAGGGCATAGTCAGCTGTGGATCAAGTGCAGGTAACTGGGATTAGTATAGTTTAGTGTTTGTGGGTTGGCATAGATTTGGTGGGCCAACGAGTCTGTTTCTTTGCTGTGTGACTCAATTGTGTCTTTATTTCTCTTCTATCCCTCCCCAATCCACTTCTGGTCCTCTTTCTTTACTGGTGTTCCCGTAACTCCAGTATCTCTCTGCTGGAAACTCTTACTTGACACCAGCGTGGTCATTTTGCATGTGTGAATCTAATTGCAGAAGTGGCCATGGGCACTGCAGATGAAGGAATAAGAGACAAGCCCAGTTCAGTCCTAGCTGGACAACCACACGTGTAAGGTTTCCAGCACAGTGTCACCAGATAGCAACCAGCATTATGATATCCAACAGATCTCCCCCTTCCTCAATGAAAGCACTAAGGGACAATTATCACTGTTTGCAGCCTAATTGAGTTAGCACTCCTGCCTTACAGCCATCTTTAAATCCCACTTGAGGACATATGTAAATATATAGACCTCAGGTAATGCTGCATTATCAGAAGCATCACCCTTTAGATAAAGCATTTAGGTAGCCTCTCTTCCAGGTGTTCAGGTGAAAGATCCCATGCTTCTTTGTAAAGTTTCCCCAGTCAACATTCCTCTCTCAAATAATGACCAAAACATACTAATTTGAAGCACAGCATACACTTACACATGAGGCCTTGCTGTGTGCAAATTGGCTGCAGCATTTACCTACATGATAAAGCAGTGACTCACTTAAAATGCAAGTTAGATCCAGCCTTCCTGTATCTTTTGGGGGTGATTAAAGTATTTCACATGCAGGAGTAGGAGAACATTTGGTTCCAGCATCTGTACACTATAGGGGAGATATATAATCTTCACAACATTTCCTCAAGATTCCTACCTAATTGTTTGAAAAACAAGTGTGGGGATGGAAGATGAAGATACATTCATCCGCGGCTTCAATCTCTTCGACGTTGGATGCGTTTGCCAATATCCAGCTTCAAGAATTCTGACTGACATTACTTTTAACATCAGCCATAACACTTGTAGGTTCAGCTGACACAGAACCTCCCATGCTCATGCTAAGTCTACAGGGCTGACTGAGCATCAGAGGCCCAGGACACAATTGGGAGTGGGCATGGGGAAAGTAAGGGAAATAAAGCTGAGCAAAACTGACACAAAAAAGGAAAAAAATAATAGGACAAAGTCCAAACCTTCCACACAATTTTCCACCTCCTCCAGGTTTCGAAGGGTAATCCTCATGAGGCTGGAGCTGAGCATCAGCTCATTTTTGTGAGCTGGCCACATCGACTTTGGTGCCACGTTGACGAAAAATATCCGGGTGTCGCCCGTGGAAACTTGGTTGTCACAGATAGAGGGATCGCCGAAGCCACAGATCATGACTTTATTCCCGCCATCCAGGAGAATCTCACTCTTCACCGTCTCGCGGCCTTTCAGGAACCTCCAGACACGTACCTGCAACACACAACAGGGCATAAAGGTAAAAACCGAGAGGTCCCCCTGTGAGGCAGATCTGCACAGAAATGATTTTCCTCTAGCCTTTCGTGAATTTAGGGTCCACATGCAACTACAGGCATTCCCTCACTTTGGAGGCAGAAGGTTGTAGATTCAAGTCCCACTTTTGAGCTTCAGAAAAAAAAAAATCTAGGTTGAGAGAGAATGGAGGAAGTATTGTGTTCAACTGGCCACATAAATACTGAAACCACAAGAACAAGTCAGAAATGGGAATTCTGCAGCGAGCAACTCAACACTCAACTCCCCAAAGCCTGTCCATCATCTACAAGGCACAAGTAAGGAGTGTGATGGAATACTCCCCACTTGCCTGGATGAGTGCAGGCCTAACACTCAAGAGGCTCGACACCATCCAGGACAAAGCAGCCCGCTTGATTGACACTATCTCCACCACCACTCAGAGCATACCTACTATCTGCAAGACGCATTACAAAAATACACCAAGGCTCCTTAGACAGCGCCATTCCAAACTCACAACCGCTTCCATCTAGAAGGACAAGGGCAGCAGATACATGGTTCACCACCATCTGTAATTTCCCCTGGAATGGAGGAAAGGTCTTACAAGGAAAAGTTGAGAGCGCTAGGGCTTTTCTGTTTAGAACGAGAAAGGATGAGAAGTGACTTGATAGAGGTGTACAAAATGATCAGAGGTATAGATAAAGCGGACAGTCAGAGACTTTTTCCTAGGATGGAGGTAGGTATTATGGGGCGGGCATAGTTTTAAAGTGAGTGGAGGCAGATATAGAGGAGACGTCAGAGATAGGTTCTTTACTCAGAGAGTGATAGGGGCGTGGAATGCACTATCAGAGTGGGTAATGGAATCAGCCTCATTAGGGGCATTTAAATGGCTATTAGATAGGCATATGGGATAGTATATAGTAGAGGTGGAGGTTAGATAGACATTAGGATTGGGTTAAAGTTTGGCACAACATCGTGGGCTGAAGGGCCTGTACTGTGCTGTACTGTTCTATGTTCTATAAATCACTCACCATCTTGACTTGGAAATATGTTGCCATCCCTTCATTGCTGCTGGTCAAAATTCTTGAGTGCCCTCTAAATCACACTTAGTCTTTGCAAGAGAGCAGGTGAAGCATTACACCATGGCAGCCAATGAGTATGATTGATGAGGACTTCATTACAATCATCAGGAATAGTCTTGGCTCCCGCAGCCCTGAAGTAGTGTCAAGCCTACTGACTGAAATCACAATCATTAGGGAGCACAGGGAGGCCATCTGATAGATTGGCACTAATTGAGGCACTCACTTGGAGACACGTTCTCTTGTCTACTCCCCAAATCTGCACATTTCATTTTTCCCCAGAAGAACCCAATTCTTCTTTCAGCATTGAGAGGACCACACTTTCAGGCAGAGTGTTGCAGACTCGAACCACTTGCATGAAATTGCTTTCTCCCCATCACTTTTGCTTATTACTAGGGCTGTGGCTCAAGAGCTCAGTGGAAGCCAAGCATTAGTCACAAATTGATCAGAATTTACCTTCACTAACATTTAAGGGAAGGAAAGAAAATGAATACATTTACAAGTTCGTACTACTCATAATCCAAAAGGCTTTTTTTATAGTAAATCTTATAATTATCACTACAAGTATTAACAGAGAATTCTCTACACTGGAAGGCTGTGTAAGCTCTGTCAATCATTTCAAGACAGGGATTGATAGATTTTTAGTTACTATTGAGGCACGAGGATAGCGTGAGAATTGACGTTCAGGGAGATGATTAACCAGTGTCTAGAATGGAAGATCAGGCTGGAAAAACTGAATATCTATTCCTGCTGCCATGTTCCTTTATAAGCAAAGCCCCTTTGGCCTCCAATGCATTGCTAATTTCTATTGCCTGCACCATTGGTGACCCTGTCTTTATCTGCTTGGCCTCAAACTTCTAGGGTTCTTTCACAAAGCCTCTCTATTAGGGGATCCAACCCTCAATTCCTCAGCTCACAAACCAACATTACTCATTTTGGAGACTGACTTCGACCAGTCACGTTCCATAGTTAGATCAGAAAGAGGAACCAGCGCAGCCTTTCTCCCACATTCACTTGAGGCCATGCCAACTCCCTTCTTCCTCTCCCTGCCCCATTCCACCAACAGCCCCTCCCATTCCTAATCTTCTGGCTCCATGCAACATTATGAATCAGACATGAAAGCAATTCATCCACCCAAGTGTGCAACACCAGCAGATCTGTGTAACATCACATGTGGGACGCGAGTTGCAGACAGAACGGGTAACCACACTTTGAGACACTAAGCAAAGAGAGAGAGAGAGAGAGAGAGGTGTTTGATCCAAGTACAACGCCTCTGGCAAACTGGCAAAGAAACACTGAAAAAGAAAGATAAACTTTTATATCCGCATCTTTCATATCCTCAGGATATCCCAGAGTGTTTCATTACCAATTAATTAATTTGGAAATGTACTTGCTATTTTGGAAGCAACTGCAGCAGCCAATTTGGCAACTGGAAGGTTTCAAATTTGGCAAGTGGGATAAGCGACAATTTAAATCCATTTAGCTGTTGTCTGCCAAACTAGGAGAATTCACTGCATGTCTTCAAATAATGGGATCCGTAACATCCACTCGAGAATTCAAATTTTAAATTTAATGTTGGTCTCACTCTCTGTGTACCATCCCTGCAGCCGTAACATTGTATTCCTCACTCTGTTCTATTCCCTGAATGCACTCTGTATGGTATGATCTGTTTATACTGCCCGCCAAACAAAAAACTTTTCACCGAACCTAGGTACGTGACAATAATAAATCAATCAAAAAATAAGATAGAGGATTGTTTAGCGACCCAAACAGCAGCAGTAACAATGTATGCTCCCTCTGTGCTGTATGGGAGTGCCCAGACCACTTGATGCATTATACAGAGATAGTAGGAACTGTCGATGCTGGAGAACCTGAGATAACGAGGTGTAGAGCTGGATGAACACGGCAGGCCAAGCGGCATCAGAGGTGCAGGAAAACTGACATTTCGGGTCTGGACCTTTCTTCAGAAAATGAAGGGTCTTTTCCGAAGAAAGGTCCAGACCCGAAACATCAGCTTTCCTGCTCGGCCTGCTGTGTTCACCCAGCTCTATAGCTTGTTATCTCTAATGCATTATGGTTTAAACTCTCAATCCTCTAATTTGAGAGAAGGTCCTCCTGGCTGAATCAAAATGATATTCAAGTCTAGATCTGGGAGGCGAAGCCAAAGATCAAGCCACTGGCTTATAGTTAACACGCAGGGCCTATAGCTCCAAGGGTGGCTCCTCCCTTTTCTGTGGCTGCTATGGTTTAATGTAAACAACATTTTCCATTCATAGAGCACCTTTAATGCAATAGGGCATCCCAGGTTGCTTCACTATAGCAGCATTAGACAGACTTTAATATTGAACGACAAAAAACAATATTAAGTCAGCGACCAATACCTTTGTTAAAATTCATTCACAGGACGTGGGTATTGGGCTGGCTCAGCAATTATTGCCCATCTGTTATTACCCTTGACAAAAGTAGGGCCTGCCTTCTTTAATGACTGCAGACTGTTTGGTGCAGGTACAAAGATTGTCAAAGAGCTTGGATTTAAAGGAATGAAGAATGCTAGAGAGGCAGAGACACTTGGTGAAAAAATTCTAGAAGTTAGAGGCTGAGTGGAAAAGGCACAGTCATCAGTGGTACAGGCAATAAAAATTAGCAATGCACTGGAGACAGAGTTAGAGGGATCCTTGAGAAATTATGGGACTGGAGAATGTTACAGAGTTACGGAGAGAGGAGACCAGGCTAGGGTTTGAATACAAGGATGAGAATTCCAAACAAAAGGCACTGGGAGCCAGAAAACAAGTTCAGATCAGCAAACCAACTCATGGGAATGGGAACAGGATCACATAAAACAGCACCAACTTGTATTTTGTTCGTACATTCAGCATGCTGAAACATCAAGGCAGAGTCATTTTTAAACAATATTAGCTGCCAGAGTTATTAAACCAGATGGCCAACAACTTCATTAAAAGACGTAAGTTTTAAGGATTTTCTTTTAAAGAAAAGACAGTGATGAGAGGAACTAGGGAGGGAGGGAGGTTTGGCAGCTGAAGGCACACCTGTTATTAAAAAGAATCGGGGAAACTCAAGAGGCCAGAATTCCAAGGAATGCAGAAACATCCACCAGACATAGGAGCAGAAACAGGCCATTCAGCCCACTGAGTCTGCTCCACCAACCATTGAGATCATGGCTGATCTGATAACACTCTACTCTACATTTCATGCCTTGTCCTGTCAAAAGGATAGGTAGATGGGGTGGGGTTGCCTCTTCATTAGGAAGTGAAATTATAATCAAAAGCAAGAAGTGACGTAGAGTTGCAAGATGTAGAATCTATGTGAGCAGAGTTGGAGAGTCACAAGAGGAAGAAAATAAAAGGAGCCTGATGGAAGTTGTGCATAGGCCTTCTAGCAGTGGTCAGGATGTGGGAAAGAAAATAAATCAGGAGATAGAAAAAGCATGTATAAAAAGCTCTATTACAATAATCATGGGGGACTTCAATTTGCCAGTGGACTGGAAAAATCAGGTTGCTAGCAGTTCTCAAGAAAAGGAATGTGTGGAATGTCTACAAGACTTTTTTTTGGAGCAGCTTGGGTAGCATCCACAGAGAACAGGCAATTCTGGATGTCGTGATGTGTAATAAGGTAGACTTATTAAGGTGAAGGAACCCCGAGACCATAATATGACAGAATTCATCCTGCAGTTTGAGAGGGAGAAAAGCGCCTGGTATTACAACTGAGTAAAGGTAAATACAAAGCCTTGAGGGAGGAGCTAGCTAGAGTTGATTGGAATGGGAGCCTAGCACGAAAGATGGTGGAACAGCAATGGCAGGTGACTCTGGGGGTAAACTGAAGAAGCACTGCAGAAATTCATCTCAAGGAAGAAGCTTCCTACTAAGGGAGGACGAAGCAACTGTAGCTGAAAAAGGGAAGTCACAGACAGCATAAAAGCAAAAAAAAAGTATGCAATGTGGTAAAGATTAGTGGAAAGCCAGAGGATTGGAAATCCTTTAAAAACCAGCAGAGGATAACTAAAATAGCACTGGAGGTCGAGGGGGGAATGTGGCAGTGCAGAAGTTTGAAGAAATAAAAGCATGCTAGCAATATAAAAGATTGCAGGAGTTTTTTTTAGGTATCTGAAAGGTAATTTGCAGGAGCTTTTTTAGGTATCTGAAAGGTAAGAGAGAGGTAAAAGTGAACATTGGACTGTTGGAAAAACAAAGCTGGAGAAGTCATAACGGAGAACACGGAAATGGCGGAGGAAACAAATAGGTGTTTTGCATCTATTTGCACACCAGATTTTTTAGAGATTGAGGGGACCGACATGAGTTTAGTGGCCATCACTGAGAAGGTGGTGCTGGGGAAGCTGAAAGGTCTGAAGGAGGATAAATCATAACAACTAGATGGACTGCATGCATCCCAGAGTGCTGAAGGGCATAGCAAAGGAGCATGTGGGGGCATTGGTGGCGATCTCTCAGGAATCACTGGAGTCAGGGAGGGTCCCAGAGGACTGGAAAGTGGTGTGTGTAACACCTCTGTTCATAAATGGAGACAGAAGATGGGAAATTATAGACCAGTTAGCTTGACATTGGTAAGATTTGAAAGTCCATCACTGAGGAGGAGTTTGGGTGTACTTTGTGGTGCAGTGTAAAATCGGGCTGAGTCAGCACGGCTTTTTCAAGTGGAGTTCATGCCTAATAAATCTGTTAGACTTCTTTAAGGTAATGCGTAAGTTAGACAAAGGTCAGCGAGTGGACAGTTTGGATTTCCAGAAGATGCCACACAAGAGGCTGCTAAATAAGATAACAGCCTGTGGTGTTAGGGGCAAGGTACTGACAAAAACAGAGAATTGGCTGATGGCAGTAACAGAGAGTGAAGATAAAGGAATCTTTCAGGACGACTGCTGGTGATTAGTGGAGTCCCACAGGGACCGATATTGGGACCACAACTATTCACATCATACATTAACATTCTGGACAAAGGAACTGAAGGCATTGTTGCAAAGTCTACAGACGGCACAAAGATAGGTTGAGGGACAGTTGATGTTGAGGGAGCAAGGAGGCTGCAGAAGGACTTAGGCTAGAAGAGTAGGCGAAGAATTTGCAGATGGAATACAATGTGGGAAAGTGTGATGTTATGCATTTTGGTAGGACGAATAAAGGTATAGACTATTTTCCAAATGGGGAAAGGCTTCGCAAATCTGAAGCACAAAGGCACTTGGGAGTCCTAGTTCAGGACTATCCAAAAAATAACATACAGGTTCAGTTGGTAGTTGGGAAGGCAAATGCAATGTTAGCATGGAGAAGATGTTTCCAATAATAGGAGAGACTAGGACCTGATGGCACAGACTCTTCGTGAAGGGGCAAAACTTTTGAACCAAAATGAGGAAGAATTTCTTCCGTCAGAGTTTGCTGACTCTGTGGAATTCACTGGTACAGAGGGCTGTGGAGGCCAAGTCATTGAGTGTGTTTAAAACAGAGATGGATAGGTTCTTCATTCGTAAGGGATCAAGGGTTACGGAGTGAAGACAGGAGAATGTGGTTGAGAAACTTATCAGCTATGACCAAATGGCAGAGCAGACTCAATGGGTCATATGACCTAATGGTGCTCCTATATCTTAAGGTCTTATGATCCCCAGGACCTTTGATTATTTACTGCAGAATGGAATTGTAGCCAACACCCTTTCTGCTTCAGCCTGGCATGAATATCATTGAAAAGTCAGAATGTTGTGGCTGTTGGAAACTAAGAATAGAAACCGAGTGTTGGAAACACTCGGCAGGTCTGGCGGCATCAGTGGAGAGAAGAACAGTTAACATTTCAGGTCTATGACCTTTCATCAGAACTAGGAACAAGACAAACCAGTCTCCCCCACCACATAGTGTTATCAACGGCCCTTGGTTTTGACCAAGACTCAAGGGAGACAAGAACAAAACTAAGATTTGTAACAGAAGAGTAAGTCGTACCATGCCAAAGCAATGGTGCTGCGGATCTCAATTTTCCCAGCACTCAAACGTTGAGATCAGAAAAAGGGAGAGAGGATCTGCACAGGACTACCTCACCCAAGTATTTGCCCTGTTCACCATCTCCAGAGAGCGGGCCAGTTGCAGGAAGGGTCTCCTTATAACCGTCTAACCAAGCTCATGGGTGGAATGGAATCTTCATATGGCTGTTCCCAGCTTATCATGACCAAGCAATACAACTTTTCTCAGCCATCCAGGCCACTTGTGCTGATGACCTAGTGATCAAATATATTGTCCATAGTGATTCTGAGCTCCAAAGCAATGAGCCATAACTTCAATCTGTAGCAAAGCTGTGAAAACACAGTGTGGAGCTGGAGGAATACAGCAGGCTAGGCAGCATCAGAGGAGCAGGAAAGCTGAAGTTTCGCATTGGGAACCTTCTTCAGAAATGGAGGAGGGGGAAGGGAGCTCCGAAATAAAGAAAGAGAGGAGAGGTGGGGTTGGGGAAGGTAGGTGGGATGGTGATAGGTGATTGCAGGTAGACAGTGGTGGGGATTGGTCAGTGAGGCGGGAGGAACAGATGGATGGGAGAGAAGATGGACAGTTGGTATCAGGTCAAGGAGGCAGGATTAGTCATGGGATGAGGCGATTTTGAAACTAGCAAAGTCCATACTGAGACCATTGGTTTGTGGGCTCCCAAGGTGGAATATGAGGTGCTGCTCCTCCAGTTTGCAGGTGGCATCATTGTGACACTGGAGGAGGCCGAGGATGGACATGTCACCCAAGGAGTGGGAGGGGATGTTAAAATGGTTCGCGACCGGAAGGCGTTGTCATTTGTCACGACCCGAGTGCAGGTGCTTTACAAAGCAGTCTCCAACCCTTCATTTTGTCTCCCCCACGTAGGGGAGGCCACATCGGGAGCAGCAGATGCAGTAGGCCACATTGACAGATGTGCAGATGAACATCTGTCTGACACGGAAGGATTTTTTGGTTCCTTGAATGGAGGTGAGGTGTGGGAGGTTTAGGGGCAGGTGTAGCACTTCCTGCGGTTGCAGGGCAAGGTGCTGGGGTTAGCGGGGCTAGTGGGGAGTGTGGAGCGGATGAGCGAGTCGTGGAGACAGCAGTCCTACGGAAGGCAGATGGGGGTGGGGAGGGAAATATATTATTGGTTGTGGGGTCAGATTGCAGGTGACGGAAAATGATATGTTGAATATGGTGGTTAGTGGGCTGATGCATGAGGACAAGGGGGATTCTGTCTTTGCTTTCATTGCGGGGAGGAGATGTAAAGGCAGAGGCATGGAAAATGCAAGAGATGATGTCAAGAGCATTTTTGACTACTGAGGCGGGGAGGGGGGTTGGCGGAGTTCCGGTCCTTGAAGTATCAGGACATCTGGGATGTTCGGGAGTGGAATGCCTCATCTTGGGAGCAGAGGTGGAGGAGGCAGAGGAATTGGGAGTAGGGGGTTGCATTCTTGCAGGAAGGTGTGAAAGGAAGTGTAGTCTAGGTAGCTGTGGAGTCTGTGGGCTTGAAATAGACGTCGGTTTTGAGGCGGTTACCAGAAATGATGACAGAGGGGTCCAGGAAGGAGAGGGAGATGTATCAGAGATGGTCCAGGTGAACTGGAGGGCTGAAAGCTGTTGGTAAAGTTGATGAACTGTTCAAGCTCCTTGTGGGAGCACGAGGCAGTGCCGGTACAATCATTGATGTAGCAGAGGAAGAGGTGGGGGGACAGTGCCAGTGTAGCTGCGGAAGAACTACAAGACCTGTGTTAGATTGCTGCAATTGGGGTCAGTTGCTGAAGGCTAGGAAGGAAGAATTAAAGTATTTATTAGTGTCTTATAAAATCTTTATAAGTTCTTGATTACTGTCCAATAATTCCCACCTCAAATGTTTTATTGGGACACCTAATGAGGAAAGCATCACGTTCTCTTGGGCAAGCTGTGAAATACAGAAAATCCAATCATTAGACCACCAAAAGGCACAGGAGCAGAAGTGGGCCATTTGGCCCATTGAGTCTGCTCAGTCATTCAGTGAGATCATGTCTGATCTAATAATCCTAATCTCTACTATCCTGCTCTGTAACGCAACCTTTGATTTCCTTACTGGTTAAAAATCTGTCTGTCTATCTCAGCCTTGAATATACTCTACAGCTCTCTTCAGCAAAGAATTCCACAGATTCACGACTCACGAGAAGAAATTCATCCATAGCTCTGTCGTAAATGGGCGGCCTTTATTCTGAGATTATGCCCACTGGTCCTAGACTCTCCCACAAGGGGAAACAAGATTTCTGCATCCAACCTGCCAGGTTCCTTAAGAATCTTGCATGTTTCAATGAGGTTGCCTCTTGTTTATCTAATTTCCAGTGAGTATTGGCTCAACCTGACCACGTAAGGCAATCCTTTCATTTTGGTATCAGTGAGTGAACCTTCTCTGCAACTGTATCCAACACCAATTATCTTTCTTTCGATAATGTAACTAAATCTATTTACAGTATTCTAAGTATTGTCTGACTAGTACCTTACATAGTTTTAGCGAGGCCAAAGCAAATTATTTCATCTGTCTAACACTAAAATAAAGCAAAGAATGTGGATTCTAGAAATCTGCAGCAAAAACAGAAATTGCTGGAGAAATTCAGCAGGTCTGGCAGCATCTGAATTAACATGTCAGATCCAGTCACCCTCAACTCTCTCCACAGATGCTGCCAGACCTGCTGAGTTTCTCCAGCAATTTCTGTTTCAATTTCATCTGTCCTGCCTATTATCTGCAGAACTCATGCTAGTTTTTTATAATGCATGCACGAGAACCCCCAAATCCCTCTGTGCTGCACTTTCTTGATTTAAATATTATTCAGCTCCTCTATTCTTCCTGCCAAAGTGCATAACCTCACATTTTTCGATATCAGATTCTGTCAGATTGTGTGCGCACTCGCTTAACCAGTCTATAGCCATCTGTAAGCATTTTAAAATAAAAATCATCCTCCCCACTAACCTTTCCAACCTATTACTGTGTCAACTACAAACTGGGCGAGAGTACATTCACTTCCCTCCAGAGTCATTCATATGTACTGTAAATAATTGTGGTCCCAGCCATGACGCCTGTGGTATTCCACTTACCATCCTGAAAATACCTCCCTTATCCCAATTCTGTCTTTATCAGCCAATCCTCTATCTATGTTACTCCATGAACAACATGGACTCTTGTCATATTAAGTATTCTAATGTATGGTACTTTTATGAAGGCCTTGACGATATCCAAATATTTTACATCCACTCATTCCCCTTTACCCATCCTGCACGTCACCTCCTCAAAAGAAGTAACCAATAAGTTTGTCATGCACACTTTCCCTTTCATGCTGACATTGGATACAAAGTGGGCTTGAAGGTAGGGGAAGCTGTGAAGGGATGCTTTTCAGACTGGAGGCCTGTGACCAGCAGTGTGCTGCAAGGATCAGTGCTGGATCCACTGCTTTTTGTCATTTATATAAATGTGTTGGATGTGAAGATAGGAGGTCTGGTTGGTAAGTTTGCAGATGACAACAAAACTGAAGTTGTAGTAGACAACGAAGAATGTTACCTCAGGGGTACAACAGGACCTCGATCAGATGGGCAAATGGGCCAAGGTACGGCAGATGGAGCTTAATTTCAATAAATGAGAGGTGCTGTACTTTGGAGAGGCAAATCAGTGCAGCAAGTATACGCTTAATGCTAAGGTTCTGGAGAGTGTTGCCAAACCAAGTGACCTTGCAGTGCAAGTTCATAGCTCTTCTAAAGAAGAGTCACAGGGAGACAGGATAGTGAAGAAGGCATTTGATAGGCTTGCCTTTATTGGCTAGTGCATTGAGAATGAGTTGGGAGGCTATGTTGCAGTTGTACAGGTCGTTGGTTCAGCCACTTTTGGGATACTTTCATTCAATTCTGGTCTCCCTGCTACGGGAAAGATACTGTGAAACTTGAAAGGGTTCAAAAATGTTTTAAAAGGATATTGCTAGGATTGGAGGGCTTGAGCTATTGAGAGAGGCCAAATAGGCTGGGGTTATCTTTCCTTTTCTCGGTCAGCTTTTGTTGATTTTAAAAATGCTCCCAATCCTCTGGCTGAGCTCTATCTTTGCTACATTGTATATTTTTTTAAAATTGACACTACCCTCGACTTCTTTGGCTAACGATAGTCAGTTTATCCATTTCCTAAGGGACCTTGCTATGTTCCCATGCAACAGCAGTGATTCCACATCAAAAACACAATTGTGTGTGGAGAGAAGCTCTTCCTTCTGCTACCTCAGTTCATTGCACTTTATTCTCAAGTATTTGTTCAGAACAAGGTCAGTCTGTCGCAGAGGAGGTGAAATTTTTCTGCTTAGCTCACATAAAGCAAAATAAAAAAGAGTGCCTGGAGGAATTTATCCCGTTCCTTCAGGTAAAATCCAAGCCAACTTCTGAAAAAGCATTGGCTTACGAGTAGACGGAGGGAATTTCTCACCAGCTTAGTGCTAATCACAGGTTTGAAATTTACTTTTCATATCAATCTAGAACTGATCTGAGGTGAGGCTTCCTGCATTAAAAGAGTGCCAATCAACTCTGCAAGCAAAAGGTCATGACAGCTGTCACACTGTTCCCACCCCTCCCCCGAATGCTGGAAGCAGTTTCAAGACGTGAAAACATCAAACCTTTAAATTTCTGACAGAATCAGTGAGATATATTTCAGTGGTCTCACATGTTGTCCTTTCATTAGCTATTTGCTTGCTTTCCACGTTGATCGCCAAGGGGCCCTGAGCAGAACAATAGAGGGGGCTGAAAAACCCAGTGGGAGTGGGAGCAATCTGTTTCGGTTTCTAAATTAGAACTGAAACCACAAAGTACACCCTAACTCCCTGTTGTTCAAACGAACGCTGTATTTGTTTCAAACATATTTTTCTTGTGTGAATCTCCAGCCGGTGCTTTGTGGGAGGGGACATTTTACCAACAATTGATTTATGTACCTGACAGGATATCGTCTATCCAATGATGGAAATTTGTCTTCGATTTCACCTGTTGCAGATCCAAAATAGTAATCGCAGTTACACAATACGTTACATGACATGAGAGTGGAACTCAAGATCAACAGGAAGATGGAGGTGTAGTGGCTAGTCATCAAGAGGCCCAGGATCATAATCCGGGAGCGCTGTACCAAATATGATGTTAATAAAACAATAGTGATTTTTCCCAGTTGGGGGGGGGGGGTTGCAGTCCAAAACTACAGATATAGGCTCAAGGTGGGAGGAGAAAGATTTAAAAGGGACTTAAAGATTAACTTTTTCACGCTGAGGGTGGTGCATGTATGGAATGAGCTGCCAGAGGAGGTGGTGGAGGCATGTAAAAGGCATCTGGATGGGTATCTGAATAGGAAGGATGTAGAGGCATGTGGGCCAAATGCTGGCAAATGGGACTAGATTAATTTAGGATATCAGGTTGGAATGGACAAGTTGGTCCAAAGGGTCTGTTTCCGCACTGTACATCTCGATGACTCGACATCAGAATTCCAACAAAACAGACGGTGCAATCTAGATCCAATAACTAAACCTGGAAAATACAGCGAGGCCTAGCGGTGGGGACATTGACAATTACTCTTTTTAAAAACAAAACACTATTACGCTCACTAAAGTCCTTTAGGGAAGAAAATCTGCATCTTTACCCAGTCTGTCTTCATGCAACTCCATATTCAGAAACTCTTAACTTTCTTCTGGAACTGCCAAGCAAGCTACTCTGTGCAAGGGTAATTAGGGATTGGCAATAAATAGTGGTCTTGCTGGGAACACTCAAGTCCCATGAAAGAATAAACTAAGAAAGGTATCAGTTTAGTTTCTTAGCCTGGGCAGCACTGGTTTGGGAAGGGGTCCATCAAAATTTTAAGTTGTTTAAACTGAAACACTACAATGGTTAAGACTCAAATCCCAACCTGCTAGAGAGTAGTGAGGATGGAGTCTGGCTCAGATTTGACTTCTCACTTACATCTGAATAGCCATCATCAGGTTCACATATCGGTTTTGGCTGGGGTAATATAAAATGTGCCCCTCACAGAATAGGATCAGAGAAAGGGATAAATAGGAAAATAACAACAACTGAGTTTAACTCTGCCTTTATTCAATGTTCCCACTCTCGTGTTTCATGCAGGACTCACTCAACAGTGCTCAGCAATAAGAACACAGACTGAAGTTTTCCACTCCACCATCCATCTCGCTTTGTTTTTAATTCAAGAGTTATTTTGCTCACTGGATCACACAGTCTGTGTACTATCATATCAGTATATGGTTCCCAAGTGATCAAACATGACGCACTTGCTTGGTAGCGATTTCAGAAGTCTCATATTTTAACACTATTACTTTGTCCCAGTTGCTACCCAGGGAGAGTAGTGGGTGATGTGGTCAGAGTCATGATCAACTAATGTCATTCCCTGCCCAGCCCAACAATACGATTCACTGTCTTGGACCTCGCTTCCCAAATTATTTCCCGCCATGACCTCATTTTGAAGATTAAAATTTGCTCCAACTCTCAGAGAGCAGTAGTGGGGAGGGGGGGAGGGGGTGCATGAGGAGAAGGAAGTCAGTGAGAGCTAGGGATGGGGGAGGGGGAAGTGGTCAACCATTGTTGCCTTGAAACTTGCAAACCTGAAATTTCAGCCCACAACCCAACCTGAAGTCCCAACACACACAGTTTGGGAAACCCTGGACTGGCTGTGCTAAGTACTGAAGGCAAGCAGGATTTGCAGAAGGAGTCAAGGTCTTGTGGACTGGTGATTGGAAGCAAACTCAAGCTGGGTAAAGAGCACAAGATCAAGATAGAGGCAGGAGTAGACCAAGGGATCTCTTGAGCATGCTCTGCCTTTCAATAAGGCCGACCTTTGATCCCATTCGCAATTCCCCATCCAATCTCCACTTCTCTCAATTCCTTCAGAATTGAAAAATCCACAACCCTGCCTTTTTTCTCATGTATATTCC
Source organism: Stegostoma tigrinum (assembly GCF_030684315.1). Taxonomy (NCBI): domain Eukaryota; kingdom Metazoa; phylum Chordata; class Chondrichthyes; order Orectolobiformes; family Stegostomatidae; genus Stegostoma; species Stegostoma tigrinum. The sequence goes on along the minus strand of NC_081381.1, from coordinate 18,182,478 downwards.
ACAGCTGCTCAAAAGATTCAGGGATAACACAGTGTGGAGCTGGATCAACACAGCAGGCCAGGAAGCATCAGAGGAGCAGGAAAGATGACGTCTCGGGTCAGGACCCTTCTTCAGAAATGATTTCTGAAGATTTCTGAAGAAGGGTCTGACCTGAAACATAAAACTTTCCTGCTCCTCTGATGCTGCCTGGCCTGCTGTGTTCCTCCAGCTCCATCACTGTGTTATCTCTGACTCCAGCATCGGCAGTTCTTACTATCTCTGCTCTAAGGATTCACTTCCTTTTGAGTCAAGGCTTTCTCCCTTAGCTCGATCTGAAATGATCAATCCTTTACCCTGAGGCTATGCTTATGAGTTCCAGGCTCACAGCCAGGAGAAACAATCTCTCAGCTTCCAACCTGTCAAACATTTTCAGAATCACCACAAGCTTCAACGCAATCAATGTTATTTCTCATAGACTTCAAAATATAGGCCCACTCTACCTAACCTCTCCTCAGGCAGCAATCCTCTGGGGCCAGCTATTAAAAGCTGATGCTTGTGCTCTCCCACTACTTTTTACATTATTCAGGATTACCTTGTAAAATTAGTCAAAGTGGTAGGTTTTGTGACCATTATTTGGGACTGACTTGGATGCTGTTCAGTTTTTACAAAGAGCAAACCACCCACACTAATTACAGTGACTCTAAACAGAATGACTGTTGGTTAATTAGATATTTCCAAAGTAATGTTGAGAACATGGAAACAGGTACTAACAATACTTCCCATGGATATTATAACCATATTATAGACTATAACAGGGTTATCCTGTTACCTGTGCAGGCAATACAGTGTAATCCCTTGGAGGACAGTCAGTGATAATGGTGATGCCATTGGACCAGCAATCCTGAACCCCAGGCCAATGCTGTGGAAACAAGGCTTCAAATCCCACGTACAACACAGTGTGGAGCTGGAGGAACGCAGCAGGCCAGGCAGTATCAGAGGAGCAGGAAAGCTGACGTTTCGCGTCAGGACCCTTTTTCAGACAAAGAGAGCTGACCTGAGACGTCTGCTTTCCTGCTCCTCAGAAGCTGCCCGGCCTGCTGTGTTCCTCCGGCTCCACACTAATCTCTGACTCCGGCATTGACAGCTCTTACTATCTCTGAGTGGGCTTCAAATCCCATCATGGTTTATGTGGAAATTCGGACTTGATTTTTTTTTAAAAAAAGCACATACCTGGAATAAAAGCTGGCCTAACCATTACTCATTGCCATTAAAAACCCATTTAATTCATTCATGTCCTTTGTGAAAGGAAGTCTATTGTCCTTGCCTGGCCAGACCTGCACATAACTCTGGACATTAAATGCCAGCCTGTGATACTCATAATCCCAAGAATAAATAAAAAACTTCTTAACAGTACAGAAGGTTATGATGTTAACATCATTGTGCAGATGACAACTTTTGACTATGTGGCACTTTTAAAACAATAAAACATTCCATGGAACTTCACAGGAATGTAATTAAATGAAACGTGAAACCAGGTCACCTGAGATATTTTGGGTAATGACCAAAGCTTCAAAGAAATAATCTTTAAGGAAGAGAGAGAGGTGCAGAGCTGGAGAGGTTTATGAAGGGAATTCCAGAGCCCAGGATCTCATCGTTGAAGCCAGTGATTAAAATTGAAGCTGCACGAGAGGCATTAGCAGAGTTCCGGTATCTTGAAGGCGAAGAGCCAGAGAAGATTAGATAGATAAAGGAGGTGCAAGGCTTTGTAAGGATCTGAAAACAAGAATCAGAATTATTAAAGTGAGATTCCACTTGGTGAGCTGCTGCAGTTTATGAACACCATGGCGTTGGGCAAATGAGACTTGGTCTACATACAAGCTGCAGCAACATGAGCAGTCCACAGCGACGTCATCTCAAGCTTCAATTGGCAATGACAATGTAGAGTAGCCTAACTTCAGTTCATGCTGGAGATAGAATTAGTGAATGGCGGTAAGGGCACTCCAATTAGCTTCAGAGGCTTTCCCACTTCCAAGATCAGGGGCTAAGGAAGGTTGAAGGAACATCACTGGCACTGCTGGAAATGTGCAGTGAACAGCAGACTCCCATGGACAACAGATCCTACAGTGAAACCAACAGCTGCGGAGCCACACCTTGACACAAAACTTGCGAGATGGGGTAAATTGGATAAACATCACATTTTTGAAACATTCCAATGATGTCCTGAGAATTCCTCCACAGAGTAATGCCTAAAGTCTGACATGTTGCACTGCAATAATTCATTCAGTTCAATGCTGAGTCATGAAGAACAACACAGTCCAGTTTGAATCCATGGTCTGCACAGAATTAGCTCACCTCAGCCCAGGCAACAGTGCCGATAATTTAACAAATTTGTTCGGACAGTGGAATTTCCCCTTCCCCAAGCCCTGGGATGAAAATCAAATCACACCAGATCAAGTGGCTGCCTTGAAGTGAGGGCATGCATGGCATCAGTTGAGGACAGGCTGAGACTCTCCTGAAGGGTGAAATTAATTGACGGAACCTCACTATCAAGCCTCATGCATTTAAACATGGCTCACTGGATGAGACCAGAGAGTTTAGTTCATGTCACCACCTTCAGGTGAGATAAGCACATGACTCTTTTCCCTCTCACATTGGGAGAACCAGCTCCCCTTTATAGGCCAGTGCTATGCACACCCCAAACCCCCACCACAGCTCCCCTCAACTATTTACTCAAAAGACTGCTAAAACCAAGCTGCTAAAAATTGTTGGCGATGGAAGAACCAGTTGCAGATAAAACAGTTTTTCTTTGCAAAATTTAATTGATTTGCTCTTTTAAAAAACAAAGTTGTCAAATTCAACTGCAAGTTCAGGATGATTCATATAAATCTATAAAATTTACCAAAATATTGATCTTTTAAAAAAATCTCTAGTGTTCAGTGCAGAACCAATGGGCTGCAATGTGTGAGTCCAGTGGAATCTGAAATATAAGCAAACTTAACACACCGGTTATTGGTACAGGTCAGAATTCCAGTGCAGAAGGTTGCTGGGAATGTTGTTCCTGCAGCTACAGTGTTTTAAAGATTAGTCTTTGTAGTGTTTAAGTAGCCTGCAGCCATATTAATTCGAGCAGGTACCAATCCCAGTTTTTCACGAGTGTAGTCATTGTAACCTCGCAGGAGGTGAGAGTCAGCATAACCAGGGAGAGCGAAACTTCCACTTAAAGCTCACTAAAGCTTCATAATCAGAAGGAATGAACAAAGACATTGAAACCGTACCGCAGCCCAAACTCTTACCCTGTTTAACAATTCAACCCGCGCCCTTGAAATATAAAAAAGTCTTGTAGACGCTGTCAGCCCCCCACCTTCAGGACCCACAATGGAAATGGAAGGAAGTCTTGCTCTGTGTTAGGAATTAATGTGTCACGTTTAACTCTGCTTTAAAGAGAAAAGGTCAGATTAAACAGCGTGAGAATTGCACTTTAACCCAAACCCGGGAGATCAGACTGAGAGTCTCGCAACCTGGACTTCGAAATAAAGCTTTCGAAAGTAGATAAAAGGAGTTAATTACAACGCAGGTAAGATTGAATGTAAATGCAACAAGTGGCGTGTACACCGTTCCCTTTAACCCCAGAGAGTGTCTCGCTGGCTCTCTGTTCTCACCTTACAAGAGTAGGTGTTGTAAACGGGATCCACGTTCATAATCTCCTCCACCGTCCCTGTTAAGACAACATTCGCCTCCTCTTCCCGAGTCTCCAACTCCTTCTCCGGGCACAAACTCCAGCAAGCATCTACAGCGAGAGACAGCAGCAAGATTTGGAGAGAGAAAGTCACTCTCCCAGCGCTTTGCCGTCCCATAGTCACCGACACACACACACACCAGTGGGGAGACTATTTCTAGGTTCTTCTGTTTTCAGAGAGCGTTCAGAAGTCCGGAGCTGGGTCTACAGCCCCTCCGCGACACCTTGGCTGGTTATCCCCCCACCCCCACAGCCTTTAAGACATGGGAAGGAGGAGGAGGAGGAGGAATAGGGAGGGAAAAGCCTGGTTGCAAACACCCAGGAAAAAGAGATGCAGCCAAAGAGAGAGAGTAAAGGCTGGCTAGCGCTCACACAAAGCTCCAGCCTCGCTTCTCTCAGATTTGCATAATCAGAATACGGATCAGCAATCCTTTCTCTCTCACTCACTTCATTCAGTCTCCTGATTGCAATGCACGCCAGCTTTAAAACACCACCCCCCGGAAATGCAGCTAAAAACTCCGGCGTTAATCAATAACCGCACGCAGACGTGATCAGACTGCTGCTGTCCCTGAACCAGAGGATTCCTGCTGGAATCCAAAACGTCAAATCCGAGATTAACCCGGGCTCTCTGTCTCTTTCCCTCTCCCCGCTCTGTTGTCGAAGCCGGCATTCTCTGATGTTCCTTTCGTTCTAAGTCAAGTTGTAGTTAGTTAGTGGTGCAAGGCTGTGCCTCAGACCATATATCAGAGAGGGGCACCAGTGAGTCATGGTGCCCAGGACAAGTTGTGAATTTGGCCAAAGGCAGTGTGTCTGCTCCATCCCCTCCCCAACACACACACCCGAACGATGACATTGTGAGCTCTCCCCAGATTAATACCAAAGGGAGGTTCCGCCCGGTCTCAGTGGTCCAACTCATTTCAAAAGAATCCAGATGTACACCAGAAGTTACCTGCGAGGCTATGGATCAGGTGCTGGAGTTAGGGATTAGAATGGGTGCAGACACGATGGGCTAAATGGCCTCTTTCTGTAAGACCAACACCACCATCACCAGGTTGTCTTCATTTTTCAGCGTACAAAATGATCAGAGGTATAGATAGTGTGGACAGCCAGAGATGTTTTCCTCAGGTGGAGGTATCTATTACAAGGGGGCACAGTTTTAAAGTGAGTGGAGGGAGATACAGGGGAGACATCAGAGGTAGGTTCTTTACTCAGTGGTCGGGGCGTGGAATGCATTGCCGGAGAGAGCAGTGGAGTCGGCCTCATTAGGGGCATTTAAGTGGCTATTAGATAGGCATATGGATGATAGTATAAGGTCGGGGTGGAGGTTAGGATTAGGGTAAAAGTTCGGCACAACATCGTTTGCTGAAGGGCCTGTACTGTTCTATATTCTATGTTCTAAACTCCATTATGCAGTTGTGTGTTTCGCTTGTACCATTACCAGCTTTCATTCTCAGGTGAAAACTGAAAAAAAACTGTGGATGCAGTAAAACAGAAACAAGAGGAATTGCTAGAAAAGCAAAAAAAAAGAGTTCTGAGGAAGGGTTACTGGACCCAAAACATTAATTTTGATTTCTCTCCACAGATGCTGCCAGACCTGCTGAGCTTTTCCAGCAATTTGTTTCTTTTTTGTAATTCTAAGGTGTTGAACTTATGACGTCTGGGGTGTTCTCTGTGTTGTAGTACACCTTTAACCCATACCCCAGTGGTAATGGGCCCTCGAGACAGCTTTGTTTTTATTTATTCATTCACAGGATTTGAGATGTCACTGGTTAGGCCAGCATTTAGTGCCCATCCCTAATTACCCAGAGAGCAGTTAAGAGTCGGCCACATTGCCGTGGGTCTGGAGTCACATGTAGATCAGATCAGATAAGGATAGCAGTTTTCCTCAAGGGGCACTAGTCGACCTGAATGAAAGCAGAAATTGCTGGAGAAACTCAGCAAGTCTGGCAGCACCTGCAGAGAAAAAAGCAGAGTTAACTTTTCAGGTCCAGTCACCTTGCTTCAGTTTCATGGTCATCATTAGACCTTAATTCTAGATTTTAATTGAATTCCATTTCCAACATTTGCTTTGGTGAGATTCAAACCCTGGTCCCCAGAACATTATATGGGTCTCTGACTTAACAATCCAATGTCAATACCACGACACCACTGCCTCCCCTGCTTTCGATCGGAATGGACAGAATCTAAAAAGGGCATTATGCACAACGCTGTAAATTGGGAGTTGGAACAGGGAAATCCCTGAGAAATATCCCAATGACTACTTCTGTATACAATCGCTGTACTCAAACATCCTGAATCACTGCTGACAAGTATTGACCCTGGTATCGCGATGGATGAATTTGTTCATGTTCCTGGAGCAAGTCCCAGTCAGTTGGACATTGTCCGTCTTGGAAAGGTTTGTGCATTCGCACACCTTTGACCACAAGTCCATCACACAATGGCCAGCACGTAACATATTTCAGGCACTGAGGGGAAGGAGATGGATCATAATGGATGGTTCCTAGAACAGATTGTAAAAGTCATTTGGTGGAAGGCCTCACTGCCAGAACATTCAAACAAGCAGCAAGGTGCAGCTCCCTAGTGGCAGGGAAGGATGTCTCGTCAGATTCCTCATTCACATCCAACAACGGAGTGCCATTGTACATGAAGAGACTGGCGGGCATTCCCACCTGGAATGTACCTTGGCAAAGAAGGTCTGGAGAGAGATGCAAAGTTGGACAACATTCATCCTGAACAATGCCATAACTGGGCTCGATGCTCTAAAGAAAATGAAAATGTGAACGCGCTTTCTCATCAGGATCTCAGCACTCATCTCCTATGGTATGTGGAAGGATTTTCCCAAAAGTAACTGAGCTATTGTGACTGGAGTAAGTCCACATTTGACTCCAATTAAATCAATACTGGAACGACAAAACCCAAGTTAATAAATTTTGGAATATCTAATTTTGAGGGACTGAATTTAGGTGTAGGAGAAAATAAGATGGGCAACTACATTAATAAGCAAGAAATGTAAATCTAGGAACAGAATTAGGCCATTCAGCCCACTGAATCCACCCCTCATTCAATACAATCTTAACTGATCAAGTATTTCAATGTCTTTTTGTCACTCCCAACATCATAATCCTGTACTCCACAGGTAATCAAGAAATCTCTCACTCTCTACCTTCAACATTCTTAAAGACTAAACTTCCACAGCCCTCTGTGGCAGAGAATTCCAAAGGTTCACTGCCCTCTGAGTAAAATCATTTCTCCTCAACTGTAATTTCAGTGGCATTCCCCTTATTTTTAAACTGTGCACCCTGGTTCATACAATCCAACCAGGGAAATCATCTAAGCTGCATGTACTCTGTCTATCCCTTTAAGTATTTTGTCAGTTCACCCCTCATTCTTCGAAGCTCTAAAGAATACAGACTCAGTTTGACGAATCTTTCTTCGTATGTCAGTCTGACCATCCTGAGAACTTGTCTTGGGAATCTTCACTTCACTCCCTATACAAACAATGGGAAACTTTTAAATCAAAGTTTAACAGATTGCAGGGAAATGCATCCTGCTATAACGAAAGAGCAACTAAAGACTTGTACCAGTTCACGGTTGAATGGAAGCACAAGGGAACATTTCAGGAAAAATTCATACATTATGTACATAAACTGCAGATGACTGTACAAAGGAGAAAATAAAAAGATTAGGAGAGAAATTTAAAAACAACAGTTAGGAAAGCAAGTTGACATAAAGTATGAAGAAGCATATAATGTCGATAATACACAAGTCTAGAAGATTGTAGAACATTGAAGCAGAAATAGGCTATTCAGCCCATCAAGTGTGCTATACCATTCTCACCGTAGCAAACTCTGTGCTGATGTGTTTAATCCACTTACTGCCGCCTTCATTCTCTATATGGACCCATCTTCCCATGTGCAGCTACTTTCTTAAACAACATCTAAAATCAGGCGTCCTTTGGAACAAGGAATGAAAAACACAGGAAGAAATAAATAAGTTCCTCGGTACAACCCCACTGTCTATGTACCACAGCATGAACCCCTCATGCTCTAGAGACACAGATAAGGCCATACATTATTGAGGAATGTTCCCTCTCCAGATGTGATCTCCCAAAAGTTAAGAAATGGGGAGGCTGTTGCTTGGCACTGGAGGGGTTTACACTTGTTAAATAACCAAATATGGGGAACATAAATAGTAAATATTTTACAGGAAAATCCACTAAAAATGAGAGTCTGTGATAAAAACAGGGAATTTATGGAATAGGCAGGACAACACCAAAGTTATTACCAAAGTGATGTTAGAAATATTAAATAATTAATTAATTTCAGCATTAGGGACCACAGAACATAGAACAATACAGCGCAGAACAGGCCCTTCAGCCCTCGATGTTGCGCCAACCTGTGAGCTAATCTAAGCCCCTCCCCCTACACTATCCCATCATCATCCATATGCTTATCCAAGGACTGTTTAAATGCCCCTAATGTGGCTGAGTTAACTACATTGGCAGGCAGGGCGTTCCACGCCCTTACCACTCTCTAAGTAAAGAACCACCCTCTGACAGGGAATGCATGCTAAACTCATTTTGAACCTCTTGGAGAACTGTGGGAAGTTCTGGTCACCATATCGTAAAAAAAGGGATGTTTAGGCACTGGAAGGACTTACAAGGATCAAATCTGTGTGAATGGGTAAAGGCACCATAGCCGTATTCTCTAATTAGGGGCAAGAAGCCTGGTGGGAGGTTTAAGATGGGGCTTCCATTCCCTAGACAAGGGGAGAGGTTGAGAAAAATATTCCTTCAAGGCAACCTCAGCCAATGCATGAATTGAACACATACATGTTCTGTATGACTACCATCAACCATCACCTTCAACCAGCCAACTAAGCTAACCAACAGCCATATAAAAAGTAGGAAAGGATGAGCAGAATAGATCCCCTTTCTCTTCAAAAGCAAGTCTGAGTAGCGACGTGTAGGAATCTTTACAGTTCTTAAAGGTTTTGGTTGAATAGATGCAGAAAGAATGTTTCCTGTTACAGGAAGGAGCAGACTTGGAGGCCATCAATATGAGATGGGCACCTAGAAATCTACTAGGGAATTCAGGAAAACACAGCTATCCGAATGGGAGTGAGAATGTGGAACTCACTACCCCCACAGGGATTGAAGCTAATGGTATAGATTCAATTAAGGAGAAGCTAGGCAAACCTTTGAGGGATAAATTGATGGTTAAGATGGTAGATTTAGATGTGAAAATATAGGAATAGACTGAAACAGGGCAGAAACACCAGCATGTACCACTTGGAGTGAGAGATAATAGGAACCGCAGATGCTCAAGAATCTGAGATAACAAGGTGTAGAGCTGGATGAACACAGCAGGCCAAGCAGCACCAGAGGAGCGGGAAGCCCGAAACGTCAGCCTTCCTGCTCCTCTGATGCTGCTTGGCCTGCTGTGTTCATCCAGCTATACATCTTGTTACTACTTGGAGTGAATTGTGTGGTTGTGTGCTGTATCTCCGATATAGTTGGGAGTGTCGCTGTGGTTAGGTCAGGAGATTTTAGGAGACTTCCAATACCTGCCTGCTATCTATTGATCACTCTTGGCTTACATGCACAGAAATTGGCTGAAAATCGGGTGCAATTGCAAAATGTGCCAATGTTAAGGAAACTTGAAAATATTTTAAGTAGAGAAGTGGGCAGCAATAGACTTCAGGAGTGTGTAGACTTAATGGGTAGACAGCTGGCACATTATGCTAGGGCTCATATGAATGTATTATTGCCATCCCAGTCTCCCCGCCACAGGCTCAACACTCACATTAGGAGAAAGGACATTGACAGTTCAATAAAAAAGCTTTCTTCTGTCTTGTGAGGAGCCAGTATCACTGGAGCTATCATAGTGAGAGCAATCTAATGGGGAAGGGGCAATCATTTGTAAGGAGTATTACTCCAGATCACTTTGATGCAGTTAGTTCTTCAAACAGAAAAAAAGATTTGCGTTTTATAAAGAAGTTGGGTGTGGGGAGTGAGTATTGGTGATTGACTTAAGTCCCAAAGATTTTTCTGCAGTTTTCGGATGCAAAAACAATCAGCTTTTGTTGACAGAATGCAAGTGTCTGCCAAAATCCTTGGCATCTGCAGCAGCTATTCAAAGGGTCCAGTGATCAGCATATCATTTGCATTTCTGAATTACCCAGGGATAGGCCACCTCTTCATTCTGACCTCTCCTTGATTCAGAGAATACAATCTATCCAATTCAAAACACTGACACTTAATCTGGGAGGACGGGTCTCAGCAATGATGCCTCGAGCATCTGAATGCTGCATTGAAACATCATTAATTGTCCAGAAAAGCATTCCTGACGCTAACAGCTGATGAGGCCAGGTGTGCTCTGCAGCTCATTGGCAATTGGTTATTCCAAAGAATAAGAAGAGGAACACTTTTTACACAGACTTGCAGCAGCCATTTTGTCCTGGAAATTTCTCACAAATTTCAAGGAGATAATATTTATTTTGGCAGTGTTCATTTGAGGGTGGAAACACTAGCCAAGTATCTGGAAGGACACTGTGCTCCTCTTTGAATACTCTCATGGGTATCTTTATTGTCCACCAGAGAAGGTAGACACTTCTCGTTTTAATGTCTCATTTGATGGATAGATGTGCTTCTTACAATATTTCAGCACTTCCCTAGTACTGCACTGAAGAGGCAGCCTGGTTTATGAGCTCAAGTGCTTGGTGTATGGCCTGGATCCAAAAGTTTCTGTCTCAGAGACGAGAGTACTAGGAACTCAGAATTATCCCAGGAATTAGGAGCAAAGCCTCATAATTGTAGTTGGTGAAAGGAAGGAACAGGAGATGATACTTGTTAAAGTGGAAGACACTCTATAATAAGTTACACCAACAATTTTTAAATTTCAAAAATAAACTTTATTCATAAAAAAATTGTTTGTATATATACATTGACACAAATGCAGTTCAGTTCTGCACAGTTGCATATCGAATAAAGACACAAAATGGAGTCTGCCTCTACACAAAGCCAGAGACCTCCCTAATACATAAACTACTAATATTTACATACATATTAGACACACTCGGAGTGTCCGACAACTGAACGGACCCCCATTTCCCTTCAACAAGGTGACTTCAGACAGTGGTCTTTCTCCAATACCCCTTGGTGGCAGCTGCCCCAAGCTTTAGTGCATCCCTTGGAACTAGTCCTGCACCTTGGAATGTGCCAGTCTGCAACACTCAGTCAGGGTCAACTCTTTGTTCTGCAAGACCAATCCCTGACACACAGTCTCAAACTACTGCTGAAAACTAAGCATTTCAGTTTGAGAGTGATAACTAATTAATTCCCCAAATGCCAACAATGTTAGGTTCCCTTGATTAAGAGATAATAACTTAGTTGGCTCCCAGAGGAATTTTTATTGCAGCCTCAGAAGCAATTGATGAATCACTATCAACCAATACATCACTTGGTGACCCAAAAGCCATCTGGAACATTCACCACTTTTATTAAGAAAATGAATTTAACAGACATTTTGGAAGGTATCCAACCAGAGCTCATGAATATGGTACTTGTATTCATGTTTCAACTCGATTTTGACTGCAACTTTGTCTGAGAAAAACTTATGAGGTGATAGCTGTGAAGACCGGTGCTCCTGCTTTACCAGGCTAACCATAAAACCCACTGCCATTCAGTTATGAACCATCCTCATTATACAAGATCGATTGGTAAAACTTCATAGGAGCAAAGGAAAAGGAACATGAGAAAGCCATTTAGCCCATCAAATCTCTTCCACCATTATATAAGATGGTGGCTGATCTCTAATAAAAACTCCATTTGCCTACCTTGCCCTCATTTCACTTGATCACTGCTGTTAGCAAAACTCCCGTCCATGTCAGTTTTAATCTGAACAAAGGACCTACTGTTAATCGCAATTTACAGAATAAAGTTCAGAACTTTTACCAAAGGCAGAAAGTCTTGCTAATTTCACTGTAGAAAAAACTGACTCAGATCTCTAGACTTTGTCCCTTATCTTCCATACTCCTCAACTAATGGAAATAATTTCCCCCATCTACTTCTCTTAATAATTTGAAAATTATAAACAGATCATCCCTTAACCTTTTAGATTTATGGAAATACAGCCATAGTTTGGCTAATCTTTCCTATGAATGTAACCATTGAAGTTCAGGTATCATTCTGTAAATCAACATTACACACCCTTCGAGGTCTATAGGTATTGGCAGTATTCTAGTGGCTACACGAATATCAGACGTGGAGATACATATGTGTGAAAAGACCTAAACATGTGTGAAGTTAAGTAGAGTTGATGGGTCAGATGTCCCAATGCTGGTAGTGGTGAATGTTGAGATAGTTGCTATCATTATTCTTTAGGATCCTTCCAAAGTCCTGACCTGCACACATGCACAGAATATCCCCAGGAACTTTAAACCTCCAATGAGCAAATTAGTACTGCCTTGGCCCTGCCAAAAATATCTCTAGCCACGGCTTGGTATCAGAAACATAAGCCTGTCCTGTGATACTTGCCGAGCAAGGTAATCTCATATTGTAGGCATTGTCCTAGTGTAATTTCACAGAATTACTAATCCAGGAGCCCTGGGTAATACTATCTACAAAATCCCATAACAGCAACTGGTGGAGATTCAATTTGATTAATTAATATTTAAAAACCTGCAATAAAAACTAGTCTTGATAATCATGACTATGTAACCTTAGACAGCATCTTCTAAATCCATAGTCAGCTCCACTCAGAAGAACAAGGGCAGAAGATACATGGGAACACCATTACCTGCAAGTCCCTTCCAAGTCGCGCACCATTCTGACTTGGAAATATGTCGCCATTCCTTCGGTGTCACTTGGAATTCCTCCTGAATAGCATATGGGTCAACCTACAGAACATAGACCACAATTGTTCCAGGAGGCAGCGCAATGCCAACTTCTCAATGGTAACCAGGGATAGGCACTAAATGGTGGCCAGCCAGTGATGCCCATATCTCAGGACTGATTTTTTTTTAAAAATCCATCATTGATTGTTGTAAGAACTCATCTTATTCGCTAAAGAAATCTGCTGTCCAGACCTGAAGTGGCCCAATGTTGCTGACTCTTAGCTGCCCTGCTCCTAGCTAATCAGGATCTGTATTCACTCATCGGCTGCAGCTACAGGAAAGATGCACAATAGGAACATGGTGACTAAGGCAGCTGACCATCCAGATTTGGTCTCTACTGTCCAGGATTTGAAGAGCAATCTTTTCAATTAATCGCAGCAGCAAACACTGGGGAACACCATGAGGAAACTGTTCTCACTTCATAAGGAAATTTGAATTGATATGATGTAAAAATACTGGGACTGGAGGAGGGGAGAAGTCTGCTGGACCAAGATTCATGATTAATCCAGTTGGTCCCCCTTCTTTTCCTCTGCAATTAGCCTTGGTAAGGCAGTGCGCCTAGAGATGTAGCAATGGTAATGGGGAAAGTTGATTCAAGGTGAGAGATCATGTGGCTAAACCTTCAGGAATAATTCTACCCAGAGATGACAACCCCATTAATGACCCAGACACAAGTCTTGCATCTTACAATAAAGCTCAAGACAAATTCTGTCCAGATTTGACTGTTGCCTCAAGACAGAACTGCATGTTGCAGGAACAGCAGGGTTAGATCACTTCCAAGTAAAATACTCTTCATATCAGTTTGACATGGAGGTCACCTTATGCATACTGTATGTTTGCAGGGTTTCTCCACTATGGGTCGAGCACACCACAGTAGCGTAGGTGGGATCCGAACGTTCTGGTCTGCCATACGCAATTAATTCCATACTGCGAGCAAAAAAGCATTAAACAAATTAATTCTCCCAGAGGGCTGAAGGTAATGCTAAAACATTTGACTCTTATATTGAGGGGTTGGAAGGTGGTTGTGCTCCGAAGTTTAGCTAATGAAGTTAGATTTATTGCACTGGGATTGTGTCAAAGAACAAACGTGAACTGGAACCTGTCTTGCTCTGATAAACAGTGCAACAACAGGCAATTCAGTTCCAGTTAACACTCACTGGAGACTTCTCTATGACTGTACTGCCTAATAATTAAAGAACAGAGTTTAGAGCCACAGAATGAAGCAGCAGAGGAATCCATTCGTCCCTCTGCATCAGTGCTGCTGTTCAAAAGCCTCCCAATTAGACCTGCATACACTGCTCATTCCTTACTGTCTATCCAATACATTGATAAAGCTACTTATCAGAAAGCAATTCACATGCAATGAATTACTTCTTAATGCAGAGTTGTTTGTGAACGAAGTGGCCATTTGGTAGTGATCACTGAAGGGGCAGTGAGAAAATTCCCGTGTTTTTGATTGTAGCAGCTCACATTTTACTGAAATGCTATCTATTTAATGTGTTTGGCGTGTTAATGGAAACTCAGAAACCTGCTGTGGGAGAGTACAAATGCAGTGTTCTGATTGTGAGGTGAGATGGTGATTAACTGAGACAATAACCTTTAAACAAAGATTAGATTTAAGAGACTTTCTGCTGCTGCCAATTCTCAAGGGTATTAATTTCTATTGTTTTCTCCCCACCTGTGATGAAGCCATGCCAGCATAGTGTTCCTGAGCTTTCAAACCTATACCTTCTCCATCGAAAAGTGCACCTACTTTCACCTCTACAATTTAATCCTTTCACAAGACCATAATAAACTGAAGTAGAAGGCAGGCCTTCAGCCCGTTGAGCCCCAGTCAGTTCTTTCCTGTCTTTACTTCTTAACTCTTGATTCCCTTACTGATTAAAAATCTCCCTCAGACTTGATAATATGTAACGGTCTAGCCTGAAGAGCCAGCTTGGGTAGATATTTCTTAGATTCTCTGAGGAACCCCATCGCTGTCTCACTTTGACGTTCTGGTCCTAAACTCTTCCACAAAGGGAAACAACCTCTGTTGACCTATCCTGTCAAGCATCCAAAGAATTTTGCGTATGTCCACAAGGTTTCATCTCATTCTCACAAACTCCAGGCCCAGTGACATCAATTCAAATGTCTCCTTACTCTGGATAAACCCAAAGAATCTTCTCTGAATTGCCTGTAATGCCAAGATATCTTTGATGAGATAAGGGAACTAAAACTATTCACTGCATTCCAGCTATGGCCTGACTTGTGCCTTGAATAGTTTTAGCAAGACTTTCTTATTTTTATATTCCATTCCCTTTGAATTAAAGGCTAGCATTCCATTTGCCTTTCCCTATTATCCACTAAAGGTAAACACTGGCTTTTTGTGATTTGCACGAGGACCTCAAATCCTCTGGGCTGCAGTTTTCTGCAATCGTTCTGCATTAAAGTAATTTTCAACTCTTCTGTTCCTCCTACATAAACTCACATTTCTACATTATTTTCCATCTGCCAAGTTTTGACCACTCATTTAAGGCTGTTCATATTGCTTTCATTTATTATTGTCTCATATCCCAAGATACAGTGAAAATTATTGTTTTTGCTAATTAGACAATGCTAGTGAGTACATCAGGTTAAGAGAGCAGAATGCAGAATATAGTGTTATGGCTAGAGAAGGTGCAGAGAAAGATCAACTCTAATACACGAGAGGTCCATTCATAGGTCTGGTAACAACAGGGAAGAAGCTATTGTTAAGTCTGTTGGTACATTTTCAAACTTTTATTTATTCCGCCTGACGGAAGAGGGTGGAAGAGAATACAACTGGAGTAGGAGGGGTCTTGATTATGTTGATATGTTTTCCCGAGGCAGCAAGAAGTATAGATGAAGCCAATGGATGGGAGGCTGGTTTTTGAGATGGACCTCCATCTGAGCACCATTGATACAGACAGAGGCTTGCCCCCCACTCTGCTTTCTGAACTCATTGACCAGCTCCTTTGTTTTGCTGATATTGAGAGAGAGATTGTTGTCTTTACACTAAGCCACTAAGCTCTCTATCTCTTTTCTGTACTCTGTCTTGTTGTTTGGGACCCAACCCAACACAGTGGTGTCGTCAGCAAATTTGAGAATGGAGCTCGAGCTGAATTTGGCTACACGGTCATGTGAATGTGTAAAGAGTATAGGAAGGGGCTGAGTGCACAGCCTTGCAGGGCACAGGTGTTGAGGATTATTGTGGGGGAGGTGTTGTCGCCTCTCCTACCTGATTTGTGGTCTGTGGGTCAGGAAGCCAAAGGTCCAGTTGCAGAGGTGGGGAGCAGAGTCCCAGGTCTTGGAGTTTGGAGATGAGTTTTGTTGGAATTATGGTACTGGAGGTGGAGCTAAAGTCAATAAATAGGTGTCTGACATAGATGTCCTTGTTTTCTAGATGTTCCAGAGAGGGCCAGGGAAATGGTGTCAGCTATGGACCTGTTGTGATGGTGGGCGAATTGTAGTGGATCAAGCCAATCTGGGAGAATGGAATTGACGCGCGCCATTACTAACCTCTCGAAGAACTCCACAATGATGGATGAAAGAGCCTCCAGGCTGTAGCCATTGAGGCACACAGCCTGCTTTCGCTTTGGCTCTGGGATGATAGTAGTCTTTTTGAAGCAAGTGGGAACTTCACATCATATTAAGGAGAGGTGAAAGATGTATGCAGATACTCTTGCCAGCTGATCCACACAGGATCTGACTGTGTAGCCGGGCAATCCATCTGGGCCAGTCACTTGTTGTGGGTTTACCCTCAAGAAGGCCAATCTGTCATCTGCAGCAGTGACTGTGGGTACAAGTGTCCCCTAAAGTTGCCTGAGTAGGTGACATCATTTCACTGACCTTCCGTTCAAAACGAGCCTAGAATGCACTGAGTTCATCGGGGAGGGATGCATTGTTGTCAGCGATTCTACTCAACTTCACTGTGTAGCCTAAATTGTATCCTGTGTCCCTCTCAGGCTCTTTCTATCATCTTCATAACTACTCTTCTTGCCTATTTTTGAATCATCTCTAAATCTGGTGATAATACATTCATTTCTCTCATTTAACTTATTAATATATATTGTAAATAATTGGGGCCCCAGCATTGGAAATGCCCCCATTTACCAACTATCTGTCTTCTATGAATTAGTCAATCGTCTATCCTTGATAATGCAGTTTCTCCCAATGCTATGGGCTCTGATTAAACAGCCTTACATATGGTATCTTATTGAATGCCTTTTAGAAATCCAAATATATTGTATCTCATGGTCCCCCTTTATCTATTCTGCTTGGAATCTCCCCAAAGAACTGTAGTAATTTTGTCAAGCAGACTTGCTTTTCGTGAAGCTATGTTGAATCTGTTTGATTATATTAAGAGTTTCAAAATGCTCTACCATTGCATCCTTTGTAACATTTTCCCAAGAACTGAGCTAACTAGCCTGGAGTCACCTGATTATTGTCTCATTCTCTTTTTGAGGATTACATTTGCAGCTTTCGAATCATCTGAGATTTTTCCAGAATCTAGAGATTCTTGAAAGATTATACTGGCCCATCCACTGTCTCCATTAGGCCATAAAACCAAAAGATATGAGAGCAGAGTTAGGCCATTCAGGCCATCAAGTCTTATTCACCGTTTAAACATAGCTTGTATGTTTCTCAACTGCAATTTCCTGCCTTCTCCTGTAAACCTTGACCTCCTTACTAATCAAGAACCTATCTATTTCTGTCTTAAATACACTCAACGATTTGGCCTGCTCAACCCTCTGTGGCAATGAGTTTTACAGATTCACAACTCTCTAGCTGAAGAAATTTCTCCTCATCTCTGTTTTAAAAGGTTGTCCCTTCACTCTGGGGCTATGCTCTCAGGTCCAAACTTCTCCTATTAGTGGAAGCATCCTCTCCACATCCATTCTATCTAGGCCCCTCTATATTCTGTTAGTTTCAATCAGGTCCCCCCTCATTCTGCTAAACTCTATCAAGTACAAACCATAAGTCCTCAACCACACCTTATATGTCAAGTCCTTCATTCTTAGAATCATTCTTGTAAACCTCCATTGGATCCCTCCAAGGCCAACGTTTTCTTACTTAGATACGGGACCCAAAACTGCTCACAATACTCCAAAAGGGGTCTCACCAGAGCTTTATGCAGCTTCAGCTGTACATCCCTGCTCTTGCATTCTAGCCCTCTCCAAATGGATGTTAACATTGCATTT
Organism: Stegostoma tigrinum; assembly: GCF_030684315.1. NCBI lineage: Eukaryota > Metazoa > Chordata > Chondrichthyes > Orectolobiformes > Stegostomatidae > Stegostoma > Stegostoma tigrinum. The sequence goes on along the minus strand of NC_081381.1, from coordinate 18,164,670 downwards.
GCCTTCCTGTCAACTGAACCTGCATGTTAACCTTATGAGAATCATGAACAAGTCTCCTAAGTCACTTTGTACTTCAGATTTCTGAAACCTTTTCCATTTAGAAAATAGCCTATGCCTCTATTCTTCCTACCAAAGTGCATAACCTCACACATTCCCACATTGCATTCCATCTGTCACTCTTTGCCCACTCGCTAGCCTATCCAAGTCATTCTGTGGCCCCCCCACTTCAATACTATTTGTCCCTCCATCTATCATTGTGTCATCTGCAGATTTAGCAACAATGCCCTCAGTTCCTTCACCTCCACAGCTACTTCCTTTAAAATCCTAATTTGACCCTGAGCCTCATTAGTTTCCATGGTATTTTGTTCTAGTGATAGTGATTCTGTTTATTTCTTTCCACTCTTTAGCCTCTTGACTATGTCCTATTTTTTGGGAATGCTGTTAACGTGTTCCACCACAAAAACTAATCCAAAGTCTTTAGTCAAATCTACTTTCTTCTTGGTACCAATTATTATTTTCCCAGCCTGGTCTTCTAAGAGATATATGTTCACTCTAGCTACTCTCTCCCTTGTTATATATTTTAAAAGACTTTTCCTGACTTGTTATATTACTTGGTATTTTTCTCTCAGTATAATTTTTTGGTTCAGTATGACACTTCAGAAGAAGAGTCATTAGATTCCCTACAGTGTGGAAACAGGCCCTTCGGCCCAACAAGCCCACACTGCCCTTTGAAGAACCCCACCCACACCCATCCCCATATAACCCACTCACCCCTGAACACTATAGGCAATTTAGCACGGCCAATCCACCTAGCCTGCACATCTTTGGACTGTGGGAGGAAACCGGAGCGCCCAGAGGAAACCCACGCAGACATGGGGAGAATGTGCAAACTCCACACAGATAGTCGCCCGAGGCTGGAATTGAACCCGGGTCCCTGGTGCTGTGAGGCTGCAGTGCTAACCACTGAGCCACTGTGCTGCCCATCATACTGGACTCAAACCATTAACTCTGTTTCCCACCTCCATAGATGCTAACAAATCTGCTGAGTTTTTCCAGCACGTTCTGTTTTTATTTCAGATTTCCAGAATTAGGAGCATTTCCCCTTATATTTCTATTCTTTACTCCCTTGGTTAACCAAGTCCTTTTGGTCAAGTCTTTCTTCCTCACAGGGATATATCTTTGCTATAGTCATTAAGTATTTTCTTCACTCTCTTCAATCATCTTTCCTGTTAAATTCCTTTCCCAGTCCGCTTCAGCTACTTCAGAGCTCATCCTTATGTGATTGTTCTTATTTAGGTTTACGGCAGTTGATTCTGACCCAATTTTCTCACTCTTAAACTGAATGCTAAATTCTACGAAGTTATGGTCGCTGCTCCCTGGAGAACCTCTTACACTGTGATCATTCATTCAACTTGCCTCGTTACACATTACCACATGCAATGGCGTCTAATCCCTGATTCAATCCACAATGTATTGTTCCAAGAAATTTTGCCCCAAATACTCTCTATTCAGAATTTTCCAAGAATTAGACAGAAAACATTAACTCTGTTGTCCTCTCCACTGATGCTGCCAGATGTGTTGAGTTTTCCTAGCACTTTCTATTTACATTTCAGATCTCCATCATTTACAGGACTTTGTTGTTACTCTATTTATGAGTCCATGTTATGGTAACTATTGTCTCAACATATCTGCCACCCTCAAACACCTTTACCCAAGCTTTCTGTGATTTTCTGAAAATAGTAGTGGGATCTATGAATAGTAATAACAGGCTGCCCTGGACTTGAAGGCATCCCCATCGGAGCAGAAAACAGAATGGGTGGATCAAACTTGTACCCTGTTTTATGATCTGCTTTGTGTTTTGCATGCTCCCCTCTTTGACCACAAATCATTCCCTGTGTTTTGCTTTGCCAGCAAAGTCAGTTCCCCTCTCTCAGCACTAGTCAGAGATTTCAATGTCCTCAACTCTGGACTTCAGAGCTGGCCAAATTGGCAGGAAACTGTCCTCAGCACTCCCTGCATCCTCAAAGGAGTGCTTGGAATAATGAGTGACTCCAAGATATCAGATCGCAACTTGCAAAAGCATCATGCTGATACTGGGAACTATGTTAGCTATAGGGAGGGGCTGAACAGGCTGGGATGATTTTCCATCGAGTGTCGGAGACTGAGGGATCACCTTTTCAGGTTTGTAAAATCGTGAGAGGCATAGATAGGATAAGTAGACAAGGACTTTTACCCAAGGTGGAGGAGTTCAAATCTAGAGGGCATAGGTTTAAGATGCGAGGGGAAAGATTTAACAGGGACAACGTTTTCACGCAGAAGGTGGTGCATGTATGGAATGAGCTGCCAGAGGAAGTGGTGGAGGCTGGTATGATTATAATATTTAAAAGGCATCTGGATGAGTATATGAACAGGAACGGTTGAGAGAGATATGGACCCAATGCTGGCAAATAGGACGCGATTTATTTAGAATATCTGGTCAGCATGGACAAGTTGGACGGGAGGTTCTGTGTCCATGCTGTATATCTCCATGACCATTGCTGATGTACTGCATCTCGACAAGGACAAATGCCTCCCATCACAATCCAAAAAAAACACCAATTCATTAAAGACAAACTGTTTGCAGGAGAAGAGCATTTTAATCTGATAAAGTGTCTGAGATAACAAGGCTGCAGGTAATTGGAGCAACATGTGTTTAACTTGACTTTAAAAATGATCGCTTCAAGGTTTCCTCTTGTTTAAGGCACACTGTGCACAGTCACATCCCTGAGCCATACTCTCAGTTCCACCCTGTGTCCCAGGGAAGGAGTAATGATGTGACAGCAGTAATGAATGTAAAATCAATGAAGGTGAGAACCCAAAACCTTGAATTCCTTATCCACCCACCACTCACCCATCTCCATAAAAAATACAGGCTAACATTGTTTAACTCTTGGACTGATTGTAAGGTAGCCAAACCTCAACTTAAACAGTGTTTTGCAGTAAGCCACCATTTTTCTTCTTTGCTCTGGTCAGTGCCCACTTTCTCTGGTTGCTTCCATGAATTTCCTTCTAATCATGCATTCAACTTCATGATTATTTGGGTTCTGCAAGCCCAGCGTCAATGTACTGCCTTAGAATCATGGAGCTTGCAAATAGACCCTTTGGCCCAACTAATCCATGCCGACCATAATCCCAAACTAAACTAGTCGCACCTGCTTGTGCTTGGCCCATATTCCTCCAAACCTTTGTTATTCATGTATTTATCAAATTTCTCTTAAATGTTGTAACTGTCACCACATCCACCACTTCCTCTGGAAGTTCATTCCATGCATGAAGCTCTTTTTGTGTAAAGAACATGTTCCTCATATTCTTTTTGAAGCTTTCACCTCTCAGCTTAAAAATATGTCATATGTTCTTTGATCTGTAGCTATTTCAAGGACCCAGTTTGCAAACACTCTTTGTGCTGAGATAACAAAATGTGGAGCTGGATGAACACTGCAGGCCAGGCAGCATCTTAGGAGCATAAAAGCTGATGTTTCGGGCCTAGACCTGAAGCTTTTGTGCTCCTGAGATGCTGCTTGGCCTACTGTGTTCATCCAGCTCCACACTTTGTTATCTCGGATTCTCCAGCATCTGCAGTTCCCATTATCTCTGATATATTTTATGCTGAATTGGAAACAAGAAGAGACCAAACAATCCCTCAAGTTTGTTTCTTCACTCGATTAAACCATGGAGAATTTATATCAGGACTCCTTTCGATATTTCAATGAAAAGATTTTGTTCCATATCTACAGATACAATTACTTAACAAAAATCTGTCAATCTTACTCTTGGCAGAAATTGGCAATGGACTTACAGTTTTAGAGGAAAGTATTCTGGTATTCTGGATATGGAACAAAACCTTTTTGTTGAGATCTCAAATAGAGTCCTGGTAGAAATTTCGATGAAGATAAGCTTCTCTTCTCACTCTGAATGACCTGGCTTTAATTTTAAGATTATGATCCCTTGTTCTACTCCACCAGAGGAAATTGTTTCTCTTTAACTATAATAATACTCTTGGGATATCTGAATGATACAGAACTGAGGTTTGTGGATTCTGTTTACTTGAATACTTCCAGTGAGTTTATTTACAGCTATGATAAAATATATCATAGTGTGTAATCTCCATACACAGCCTATGCCTAGAGTGCTATAGTGCAGAGAGCAAATAACCGCAAGCCATGCAACAACATTGAGGTTCTGGGGTCATTTATATATTGAGGTCCAAAGTAGACAGCATTCCATATGTGATAACATAACATTATCTGTACATTTTATTCATTTCATCATCTTAAATACCCTACTTAGATTAACCTCAATCTTTCGTATCCAAGAAAATATAAGCCAATCTATTTGGTATCAGCCAGGGTAGTGTTAGGGCCCCTCATTGGGTACATCAACCCTGGGTTAAGGAAAGAAAGTTTTGCATTTACATAGCATCTTTCACCACCTTGGGACAGCTCAAAGCATTTTATAGCCAGTGAAATACTTTTACAATGTAATCACTGTTGTAACAGAGGCAGAACACTGATTGATGGATTCTACTTCTGACTGATATACAATAACACATGCTGTTCAGGACATCACTGAGCATACCTCCAATGGCCCTACAGAGAGCAGCTATGTTCAGATATGAGCAGCTCACCCTGGGTAAGATATGAGAGAGGCTGCAATTGTTTGTGGACCTGTAAAGTCCTGCACTCAAGAGATAAGAAATGAAGCTGAAAAATCAAAGATGAAATCAAGTGTGGGGTATATATCGTAGAGTATATAAGTGTAGTGTGCAATAGTATGGTCCCTACCTGTGAACCAGGAGGCCTGGGTTCAAGTCTCACCTTCTCCTGAGGTATATTATAATATCTGAGGAGGCTAATCAGGGAAATATCCAGAAGATAATTGAGGGGCAATTCAACAATATTGTGCTTTAGCCAACCTGAAACCGGTACAGTTGTGGCATAAGCTGACTGAATCGTTAACAAATGCTGTTTGTTAAACATTTCATAAACAGTCATTTATTGTATTTACAATTAACTACGCTAAAGCCACCATATTAAAATAAAAATCTCTGTCAGAAACAAGGGTCAGATTGCAAGCTTCAATTCTTGTTTCAAATGTGTTCATTTCATGCAAATTAACTTTGAAAAGAGCCACTTTTTATGTACAGGCATTATCTGTTATCCAGCTGACATGTTCCCATCACTGTTTTGACTGGACTTCCATTGTTATGTTGGTGGTATATTCAGCACAGCTCCCCTGACACTGGTCTGGGAGCAGTTCTACGGGTGGCACTAGCCATCTGTGCCATTCGCAGTTGTATGTCAATGCCAGCAGATGACAAAACTGGTCTCCACAATTGAACATTTCTCTGTCACCTCCCAACATTGAAATGAATGGAGATTACAGTGAGGCTGTTTTTTTATCTCTCCTGACCACAGAGGCTGAGCCAATTGCAGAATGTCTTTGTTATTGAGATCGGTCATTTCAACAAAACCACAGTGGAGTGTCAAACCTGTAACCTTCTATTCTGTAGAGTTTCATATCACATCAAGAACTGTTTTTTTCCATCAAGTCAGTGTAGGGGCTGTTCCCTTTTGAAGAAGCTTTCCATTCCTCTCCTGAAAATAGATAAATCCTCATGTTGAGCTGATTTCACAAGCCTCGGGTACTCTCTTGTAAGTTCCCCAAGTACTGGTGCAACATGACACATTGGGCAGTGTTTCTGCCTCAGAGGCAGAAGCTCTGGGTTTCAGTATCACACCAGGACTTGATGAACAAGGAAGGGTACACCCACGCTGTGACCAAACAAGTTGGATGTCAACTTGTGAATCTCTACAGCACACACCAATGCACGTAATACGTTTACCAGAGATTCCTGCTCAGCCATGTGACAGAACAAGAATTGGCATCCTGACCATCACTGTCCCTGACTCCAGACCACAACGCATTGTAGATAATCTTGAGGTTGGAGTGGACGGGTTACGCATGGGGTTGCAGGTTGATACAGTTAGATGTAAGGACAGTCTGGATCAGGTTGGTGCCAAAAGTATGGGGTTCAGTGCCCTGTGGCTGGAATTCTGCATCTGTCTCCTTTTCCTTTCTGCGGTGGAGACTATGGGGCTATGGGGTGGACCCGTCTTTGGGCACAGAAGCTCAGAAGAAGACCAATGCTGTCATCACTTCCATATGCAGGAAGAGAACCTTTAGCTTGGCTGTCCGTTCTCTGGCTGTCTGAGATACTGAGGTGACAATGAGGAGCCTCCCATGACAATCTGACGGGACATGATGCATGGTCTGGGGCTTATGACCACAATTGTACCCCTGGATCTTCCTTCATTGTGTAGTTGTACCATCCACACACTGTGCCTGGGTTGAGATTGCTGTCCTCTGTCTTTGAGGGAGGGGGCAGGCAGGTATTTGATGTACATGCAAGATCATTGGGAAGCTGACATCGAATGCCACTGAGAAAGTGAACAAAGAGACGAAAGTGGCTTCCTGTTCTGAGAAACACCCAGATATTGCTCAAGTGGAAGCCAAGGCAGGCAGTGACAGATTTCCATACCCACCCAGAGAAAAAGAAAGTTATTCAGGCTTCCACTCCCTCAGAGGTACAATTTCAAACTGTTTGCCAGCGATTAAGTTACCCAGTTGCAAGATGGCCAACGCAGATTCAGATTCAACGTAAAATCTCCAGTTACAGCCAGATGGCATTTCTGTCGTTGAATAACCGAACGAGGTAAAAATGAGTGAGGTCGGAGGTCCGTAGGATGATATTGCACAGAGAGAGGCTGGTAAATTCATTGTACCTGTGCTGGTTCTTTGAAAGAGCTTTCCGGTTTATACATCCTTCCCTTACACTTTCCCTGTAGCCCTGCAACTCATGCTTTCTGATTCCTGAGGAACGGCCACTGAACCCGAAACGCTAACTCTAGTTTTGCCTCCACAGATGCTGCCAGACCTGCTGAGCTTTTCCAGAAACTCTGTATTTGTCCTGATTTACGGCATCCTCGGTTCTTTTGGTTTTTATTCATGCTTTCATGTATAAATTCAACTTCCTTTCAAAAGTAATTCTCAAATCTGCTTCCACCGCCTTTTCAGGCAGAGCGTTCTTGATCAGAGTGACTGCCCATGTTAAAAAAAAAGGCTCTTCGTCTTGTATCAGAAATATGCTCCTGAGATGCTGTGTTCATCCAGCTTCACAGTTTGTTATCTTGGCTCTTCGTCTTCCTATGTGTATTTTGCCAATTATCTTAAACCTCTGCTCTTTGGTTGATTATACAGCTGCAGAGTATAAAAACTAACTTGGAGCCTGTGACTGTCTGATAAGTGTTATTTACATACAGCCTTTACCGACTGGATGTTCTGAGAGCTCTCCATACATTTCCTGGCTCAGTTTTGTTTTCAACAATTAACGGGAATGAGGTGCTAAGTTGCAATTTGATTGGATATAAATAAGCACAGCGGAACTAAAATCAGGAGTAGAAATGGGAATTTGCTGTATTTGTGGAGCAGGTCATGACCAAAGAGTGATAGTGGATAATATGTCCACTTTCAAGCCTACTCTTGGTCATTCAAAGTGATGTTTCCCTTGGAAGCGCAGATCCAGATGAGCCAAACATTTAAATTAGGCAGAGACAAAAATCAGCTGCAGATGCTAGAATTCAAGGCAGACAGACAAAGGGTGGAAGAACACAGCAAAGCCAGGCAGAGTCTGGAGGAAAGGAACAGTCAATGTTTCGTCGTTATCTTCTCCAATTGTCCAGATGCTGCCTGGCTTGCTGCGTTCTTCCAGCCACTTGTTGGTCTCATTTAAATTAGGCAGCTTTAGACTAATGAGTCAGACCTACCAACTGCTGATCAGCACTAAAAGCTAACGGGCCCTCAGTTGAATTGAAAGGCGTGGAATTTCCAGTGTTAATGAAGACTGCACACTAACTTTGTTTTCTTGATTTTTCTCATTCTGGATGCTGACAGACCAATAACTGGCCGCTTCCATAACAATACCAGGGAATGTGTGTTACATGGAATGGTGGTAGACTGTTGATCTTAACAGTGATCTGGTGAATGAATCCAAGAAACTTGTGGGGCAGTGTTGAATTGGGTTAATGAATATAAAGATAGTGAATTGCACGATCAGAGGCAAAATATAGAGAGAGAATCCACATTGATTCTTCTTTTCTCAGGATGTCTCAAAGTGCTTCATAGACAATTAAGACGAGAAGATTATAAGATATAGGAACACAATTAAGCCATTTGTTTCGACATTCTTTGCCATTCAATCATGGTTGATATTTTTCTCAATCTTATTTCCTGCCTTCTCTCCATTACTCTTAATCCCCTTACTAATCAAGAACCTATCAGTCTCGGTTTTAAATACACTCAATGTCTTTGCCTCCACAATTTTCTTTGGCAAAGAATCCCATTGATTCACCACCCTCTGGCTAAAGAAATTCCTCCTCATTTCAGTTCTAAACGGTCATCCCTTCACTCTGAAGTTGTGCCCTTGGGTCACAGTCTCTCCTATTAATGGAAACATCTTCCCCATGTTCACTCCATCCAGGCCTCTCAATATTCTGTACATTTCAATGAAATACCCACATCATCCCTCTAAACTCCATCGACCACAGACCCAGAATCCTCAACTGCTCCTCATATGACAAGCCCTTTATCCACTGAATCATTCTTGTAAAACTCCTCTGGGTCCCTCCGATGTCAGCGCATCTTTTCTTACATATGGGACCCAAAACTGCTCACAATATTCCAAACATGGTATGATAAGAACCTAATGCAGCTTGAGCAGTACATCCCTGCTCTTGAATTTTAACCCTCTCAAAATGAATACTAGCATTGTGTTTGCCTTCCTAAGTACCAACTGAACCTTAAAAGAATCCTGAACTAGGACTCCCAAGTCACTTTGAACTTCAGATTTCTGAAGCCTATCTGCCTCTAGAACATAGCCTATGCCTTTAATCTTTGTACCAAGGTGCATAAGCTCACACTTTCCTGCATTGGTATTCCATTTGCCAACTAAGTGACTTGAAAGTGATTATAATGATTTGTGAGGTGCAGGCCTGAGAGGCAATACCTTGGCCATGTTAGCCAATCTATGTGCAGTCATCAGGGCTGCTGCCTAATTGAAGGGATGCCCACTCTGTCTGCCATCTGCTACCCCAGCCTGCCCAAGCAGCGAGCCAGCAGTTCAGCATCTGTAACATCCACACTGGGAAATAGCACCTCATCAGTAGGATGCCTTGGAGAGAGGTAAGTGTCGTTGGGGGTAAGCTGGGATCAGCTAAATGCACCTGGCAATCAACAGGATGTTTCCCGGGATGCACACCAAAACAAGCATTGACTGTGCTTGGAGGACTTGGAAAACACGCGCTTTTGTCTGCCCAAAACTTGTTGATCTTTTAGTGCAAAGAGTTGACATAGACCAAGTGTAGCAGACTGGCACATTCCAAGGTCCAGGACTACATGCTGAGGGATGCACTAAAGCTCAGGGTAGCTACTGCCAAGGTGCAGTGGGGAAAGACCATTGTCTGAAGTCTTCCTACCAAAATATAATGAGCGCCTGTTGAGTTTTTGAGATACTATCGTAGCCTTAATGGGCTTTCCTTTCATGATTAAAAAAATGCCTTTTGTTGCCACTGGATTGTAGATGTAATGAGGAATGTCAAAATTTCACTGTATCTTCTGCAACACCTAAGCAGACCTGTTTTGTAATTGTTGTATTTACTTAGAGATAAATTATCAATAAAGTATATCTTTAAAATGGGAAAAATGCAAAGGTATGTTGTATTTTACTGGATATTCCCTTGTCAGACCATGGTAGCTGAGGGATCTCTTTGTAATCCATAGAGCAACCATCAAGGCAAAGGGGAGGGTGTGCATAATCCCCGAATGCAGTTAGGGGCTGCCATGGTGGCAGGCCTAACCTGATGTGGGCAAAATGCCCTTAACTTGGCCACTTAATCAGCTCTAATTGTTTGTCCCATGGGCGGCTGTGTTGCCTAGTTTCCTGTCACGGTAGTAGAAAGATAATAAGCTTGCTTAGTGATGCCTTCCTCAGCCAAATTGCCAGTCCTCCCATCTCCTACCTTGGTTGCCCAGACTGACAAGAACATGTGTGCAACTCTGGGCTGGTCACTCAACTGGTTTGGGAGCACACCCTGGCCAGGAGTCAGTTTTTGCACAATCCAGTCAGTTTGTTGTGATAAACATTGTTTGACCTCATTTAGAGACATCCCTCTTTGTGTCAAGATGGCCCAAAAAGCAGGTAGGATATACAGTACTTAATTTTCGCTGTCTTCATTGAACTGTACCAATACTTTATCTTCTCTCGAGTATTCAGGGCTTTCAGTTTCAGACTTGTAAGACTCTTACCTCTGAGTTAGAAGGCAAATAAAATTCAACCTCAGTCAAAGTTCTTTAACGCTGGTTGGCCCCTCAATGCAGCGCTGCGGGAGGGCTGCATCATTGGAGCTGTCACCTTTCAAATGAGGCCCGATATTCAGTAGATATATGTAAAAAAATGCCTGTGGCATTTCCACCCCCGAAGAAATGGACCACATCATCGTGAGTGTTTGTGTGTGTGTGTGTGTGTGTGTGTGTGTGTGTGTGTGTGTGTGTGTGTGTGTGTGTGTTTGTGTGTGTGTTTGTGTGTGTGTGTGTGTGTGTGTGAGTGCATGTGTATGTATGTGTGTGTGTGAAAGTGTGTGTGTGCATGTGCGAGTGTGTGTTTTGTGTGTGTCAGTAAGAGTGTGTGTGAGAGTGTGTGCGTGTGTGTGAGAAGGAGAGAGAGAGAATGTGTGTGTGTGTATGTGTGTGTGTGTGTGTGTGTGTGTGTGTGTGTGTGTGTGTGTTTGTGTGTGTGTGTTACTATTTCCTTACCCTGTCATTTCACACACGCATCTTTATCTTGACAGTTTAGCAAAAACATGCTGCTCTTTTTTTCGGTTCAGAGAATCCATTTACGCATTCTTCTCCCACTTGTTCTTTTGGCACAGACTGAGCATTCTTTCAGATTTTGCATTGCACTGTCCTGATACAGTCCGTGCTCACTCTTCCAGTGTAAGGAAAGTATGATCAGATTGGCAACCAGACACTTTACGAGTTCAGTTTCTGTACGAAGAAACTCCTCTCACATTTACAGGCAATGCACAAATATTTGCCCTTTCCTCTTTTATGTCTATTTGTTTTGCTGAATTCTCTAGCACAGAGATCTGAAAGGGGATCATTAGATATATTCAAGAGGGGGCTGGATGTGGCTAAGGTGATCGAGCGGTATACAGAGAAAGCGGGAGTAGGATACTGAAATTGCATGATCAGCCATGATCATCTTGTATGGTAATGCAGAATCAAAGGGCTGAATGGCCTACTCCTACAGCTTTTTGCTATGTTTCTCTGAAAGTGTTTCTGTCTCCACCGAGAGGGGTGACCCTGTTATTTGCTTATGGCTCAATGTTTCAAATTTGCTGAGGGTTTAAGATATGCTATTGGTATCTAGAAGCCTTGAGTTGTTTCACAAGCCCTTCATTTGTTTCAGCTCTGATGTCTGCTCATTGCTATGCGAGGGCTTTATGCAGCTCTCTGGAAATGTCTTCCTAAAGCCCTCTGCATGTCGATCCCTCCATCCCTCTGAACATCTGGTCAAACCCACCCTAACTGTTCTACTGAGTGTCGTTGGGTGTCCTATAGCCCTTGTGAATCAGCCCAATCGTAATTTAATAGATGCTGATATCTTCAACACAGCCAGCAACACTCATGCTAGGGTGAGGCTGTTTTGGGTTAAAACCCCATTACAATACTTGAGCATGTAATTGAAGTTGGCACTTTGCCGCAGTGCTGAGGGAGTGCTGTACTGTCAGTGGTGCTATCTTTTAGGTGAGCATAGAGCCATACAGCAGGGAAGCAGACCCTTCGGTCCAACCAGTCCATACTGCCCATAATCCCAATCTAAAGCAGTCTGACTTGGTCCATATCCCTCCAAGCATTTTTTATTCATGTACTTATCCAAATGCCTTTAAAAATATAACTATACCTACATCAACCACTTCCTCTGGAAGTTCATTCCACACGTGAGCCACATGTGTTAAAAGGTCACCCTTCATGTCTTCTCAAAATCTTTCTCCTCTCACTATGAAAATAAGCCCCCTAGTCTTGAAATTCCCTACCCTGGGGAAAAGACACCTGCCATTCATCTTACGTATGCCCTTCATCATTTTATAAAGCTCCAAGAGGCCATCCCTCAACCTCCTACGCTCCAGTGAAAAAAGCGCTAATCCATCCAGCCTCTCCTCACAACTCAAACCCTCCATTCCCAGCAACAGCCTAGTAGATCTCCTCTGAATCCTTTCCAGCTTAGTAATGTCCTTCCTATAACACAACAACCAGAACTGAAAACAATACTCCAGAATAGGCCTCAACAACGTGCTGTGCAACCTCAACATAAAATCCCTACTACTATACTCTAAGGTCTGAGCAATGAAGACAAGCATGGTAAACACCTCTTAACCACCCCATTTTCAAAGAATTATGTACTGAACCTATAAGTCTATCTGTTCTACAACGCTTCCCAAGGCCCTACTTTTAACCCATTGAACAGATCCCCCACTTGCCTGTTCAGAGAGGTGTAAAAGATCCCAGTGTGCTGCAGAGAATTTTTCTGGTCCCCTGGCCAACAGCAGCAAAATGCAGAAGATCTGACCATTAATTCATTTGCAGTCTGTGAGATCTTGCTGTGTAAAGTTGATTGCAGTGTTTGCCTACAGAAGAACAGTAAGCTTGTGGAAAATTCCAATTCCATCACCCTGTCCCCAATCAGCACCATTCCCTTATTGTTATGTGGTCACCCAATGGATACAGCAAGTGTTCAGTACCTTCCCCATCCTTCCCCTTCTCCATGGCTGGAGATCCCAGTTTTATTTGCATGGGATTAAGGGGCTCAGCAGGGATTGGGATCATTGGAAAGCAAACCACACAGTAGGATTTCCCATTTGGGAAGTATCTCGGAGTCTGCCTGATGAAAGCCTCTCTGGCTGATTGCAATGTAGCAGTCCTGAGAAACTGGTAGTGATTCAGTGCTCCTGAGATAGAGAGGTTGTTTAATTGTGAGAATTAGTTGGTTTTCCAATGGGCCTGAGAAGTTGAAGGTCCTACTGTATAATTGTGTGGTTTTAATTATTAGGTGTTTGTTGAGTGACATTCAGAAGTGGAAATTCAATCCTTCTCCTATTTGTCCAATAGGTCTCAAAAGAGGAGAATCCTGCTACTTTTATACTTTCTTGTTCCAGCTGGCAACAGTGGTGTATTAGCCCTGCTGCCTCACCGTGCCAGAGACCCGGGTTCAATTCCGCCCTCGGGCGACTGTTTATGTGGACTCTGCACATTCTCCGTGTGTCTGTCTGGGTTTCATCCCAGGAGCTCCAGCTTCCTCCCATAGCCCAAAGATGTACAGGTTAGGTAGATTGACCATGGAAAATTGCACATAGTGTTTGCAGGGGTGTGCAGGCTAGGTGGATTAGCTGTGGGAAATGCAGGGAGGGGGTAGGGGTGTGGGTCTGGGTAACATTCTCTTTGGGGGGGTTGGTATGGACTTGATGGGCTGAATGGCCTGATTTCACACTGTAGAGGTTCTATGACTGGCACATTTCAGTGAGTGTGTGGTGGACGTAATGGAGGAGTACTGACCAGAAAACCAGCTACAAATACCACTTGGCAAAGTATTGGAAAACAGGATTCAGTGTTGCCAAAAGACTACATTGTATAAGTTGAAGTCACTGAGTAAGGCTCCTTTTAGTGATGAAAAATACAGCCTTATTCTCTGTGCTTACAAAATCCAATATAGCTTATTGCAAAGTGTATTGAACGTTCAACCTTCATCTGCCAAAGATTTATGAGTTGCCTTTCTGAAAAAAAAATGATATAAGATCTCAAATCAATATTTGGAATAAGTTTTGTTTTTCATCATTTAGATTTATGATGTATTGAACAAATGCCAAAGTGTAGTTTAATTGCAGATGCAGGGAAATGGTGGATTATGAGAAAGAATCGATATGTTAATTAGTGCGCATCTATTAAATGACTGGGAAGGGAAATGCATCCATTAGCCTTGTCGCTTGCAATTAATCAGAAAGCATCTAACATGGTGCAATCTGCCCAGAGACAAATGAAATTTTTTTTCTACTACCAGTTGCCAAAAAGGAAATGCTCATTCATTTTCTGTAAGTGCCTAGGACTGCCAAATGGCCAATAGCTTTAGATCTCACTGATGAAACAACAGCAATCTCACTAACTGGTCTGGACAAGCGGTCTTCCAATTCTTTCTGAAGAGCCACAGGAAACCGACACCAAGTTAAGCACGATGCAAGTTACTGAAATTCTACAGCGCCTCAAACGGGTGAACAAAAGGGTTAAATTTTAGAGGTAATCCAAATCTTTCACAGTTACCACAGAAACCAGGCATCAAGCCAAAACAACCGCCTTGACTCTGCCACGAGCCGACCAGAATAACACTGACAAATGTTCTCATCCTGCTGCCTCCCACTGACTCAGTCCGTGGTTTTGCTGAATCCAGAAGATACAAGCAAGGCTTCGGTTGAATTTTATTTCTGTTTAAGCTCTGTGTGGTGGTCAGATTTCAGCCAAGATTGAGACAGAGGGTGTCTCAGATGGATGCAGTGTCCCTTTCATAAGGAGGTTATAGTCAGGTTGTGGACCATTAACTAATCGCCCCATTGTTTGAGTGTGGTTAAGGATGGGCATGCAGGTAGTGTTGGCTTTTAACATTAAATGAACAAGCAACTGGGTCTTGGGACAGGAGCAAAACAATGCTAATGTGGGAATATTTACTGTAGCAAAGTGTCAATGCATGCTCAACAGGGTCAAAGGAGATGAAATTGTCTGATTTTGGATGAACTTGGAGCTTTGGGTCCAAGTCTAAAGAGAAAAATGCTCCTGACTGACAGTTTATCACAGATCTGACTCCCAATCTTAACTAGTTTTGATTGAAATGGAACCTGGGACTTTGCTGATGTGTAAGACAGGATTGAAGGACAGTATGTGCATTAGCATCTACAAGAATCCCTACAGTGTGGAAACAGGCCCTTCAGCCCAACAAGACCCTCAGAGCATCCCACCCAGACATATCGCCCTGTAAACCACCTAATCTACACATCCCTGAACTCTATGTGCAATTTAGCATGTCCAATCCACCTAACCTGCACATCTTTGGACTGTGGGAGGAAACTGGAGCACCTGGAGGAATCCCACGCAGACACGGGGAGAATGTGCAAACTCCACACAGACAGTTGCCTGAGGTTGGAATCGAACTTGTGAGGCACTGTGAGGCAGCAGTGCTAACCACTGAGTCATTGTGCGCCCCTTTTTTTAAAATTTATTTTTCTGTAAATAATAAATACATGCTTTATCTGAGGTTTTTTGCGGCAATTAGGGTGTTCATATTTCAGGCAATTAAATGCATCTAATTGTTCCATGGACTAAGAACCCTGCTTCATGCCTCTCAACTCTGCTTTGGGATGTAATATGTTGGCAACACCATTAAGTTTTGGTGCTTTTGGTTTCTTTAAAACTTAAAATTGAGAAGCAAACATCCAGCTTTCCACTTTTCACTTCATTGCTGCTATGCACACAATGGGTTACCATATTAGTAACAGGCCAATGATGTAAAAGCTGCCACAAATATGAAAATCTGCACTCTTTAAGTTCTCAGAAGTCACAAAATGCCTCAAAATCAATGGAGTGAAGCATAACTGAATACAGATCTCAGCTGAGCAGAAAGATTCTCAGTGTAATCCTGGATTGTCAGTGATTGCACAGTGACCCATTCAGCGTCTTGGGAACATTGATCATAGAGTCATAGAGGTGTACAGCATAGGAAGAGACCCTTCAGTCCAACTTGTCCATGCTGACCAGATATCCCAAATTAATCTAGTCCCATTTGTCAGCATTTGGCCCATATCCGTCTAAACCCTTCCTATTCATGTACCCATCCAGATGCCTTTTAAATGTTGTATTAAATGTTGTATTTGTAATAGCCTCCATCACTTCCCTGCAGCTGATTCCATGCACACGCCACCCTCTCAAAACACTGCCTCTCAGGTCCCTTTTAAATCTTTCCCCATACCTTAAACTTATGCCCCTCTACTTTTGTACTCTCTTACCCTTTGGAAAAGACCTTGGCTGCTCCCCCTTCTTGTCCCCTCAGGATTTTATAAACCCCCTATAAGGTCACCCCTCGGCCGCTGACTGTCCAGGGAAAATAGCCCCAGCCTATTCAGCCTCTCCCAATAGCTCAAAACCTCTAATACTGGCAACATCCTTGTAAATCTTTTCAGCACTCTTCAAAAATTTCACGACATCTTGTGAGCCATTACAGCACAGAGGGAGGCCATTCAGTGCAGAGAATCCATTCCAACTTTCTGAAGAACAAACCAGTCAGATCCATTCCCATTCTGAAGAATAGTCGTACGGGGCTCAGTACATTCACTTTATTTCTATCTCCACGGATGCTGCCAGACCAGGTTAGTTCAGAAGGATGCATGCTCTGATAATTGCAGCTGTATTTAACTCTCTCACACACAAATGAAGAATTGTCACATGGTGGAGGGACCAGAGTATGGGAGAACCAAATACTTTGGTTCAATACCCCTGCACAGTCAGCACATTGAGTTACATGCCAGAGAAAATTGGAGGTTCGAACGAAACAAAAAGAATGATTTATCAAGCTCTTGTTCAGAGACTTCTGCGACACAGAATATTACATGAAATCCTGTCCTTAATTTTAAAATATTCACTATTCAGCAGAAAAAAAAACTTACAGAAAATCAATTGTACAATTGCTGATTGTGAGAGAAAATCATTTGCTGGATTAAAAAGTACAAACAACCAATTTGTTCTCCAAGGTTCAATTCTATCGATAGGAACAAAATGTCTTAAATTGCTCATTTTTTTTGCATAGTGTGCTTTTCCAGTTCAGCAATTTTCTCTGCTCTTGTCCAAAAGACAATGACATTTTGAAGAGCTTGCATTTCTGTAGCGCCTATCACACCATCAGGATGTTCCAATACACTTGCCAGTCAGTGAAGTTCTTTTGAAGTGTGCTCATCATCTTTTTTGCAGAAAACGTAGCAAGCCATTTGTACACAGCAAGTTCCACTAATAGCAGTGAGACAGTGACAAAGTGACAAAATAATTGGTTTTTGTGAGGTTAATTGAGGGATAAATATAAGCTAGGGCACTGGTGATTAATTCCCACTGCTGTTGTCTGAGATACTGCTATGGGATTCATTCATTCACAGAATGACAGTATCACTGACTAGGCCAGCATTTATAGCCCATCTCTAATTGCCAAGTTGAGAGTCAACCACATCGCTGTGGGTCTGGAGTCACAAGTAGACCAAACCAGGTAAGAATGGCAGTTTCTTTACCTAAAGAACGTGAGTGAACCAGATGGACTTTTCGCCATCAATTGACAATGGTTTTGTGTTGATGGATTCAGAATTAAACTGAAATTACATTGCACTATCTGTCATTGTGGAATTTGAATATGGGTCCCAAAACATTACCTGGATTTCCAGATTAACAGTCAAGCAATAATAACACATTGCATTCCCATATCTCACACCTGTCTGAGAGGAAAGATTGTGCCTTGCTTTAACAATGTATTTGACAGTACGGTTTGGGTGGTGCAGTGGCTCAGTAATTAGCACAGCTGCCTCATGGTGCCAGGGGCCAAGGTTCAGTTCCAGCATTAGATAGACTGTGTGGAGTTCACCTGTTCTCCGGGTGTCCTGCTTGGTACCTGGTTTCCTCCCGCAGCCCAAAGTTGTGCAGGTTGGGTGGATTGGCCATGGGAAATTGCTCATAATGTTCAGGGTTGTGCTGGCTAGGGTGGGTTAGCCATGGTTAATATGGGGATGATGGGATGGTCTTCAGAGCAGTTGGTGCAGATTCGCTAGGTTGAACGGTCTCTATCTGCCATATAGGGGTTCCATGACTCCCAAATCAATCACGCAAATCCCAGAATGGAACTTGCATCCACAACCGTAAGGCTTAGAGGCTTAGGTGGTATGGACTGACCCTCATAGATAGACTTTGAACCAAGGCACTACTGCCAGTTCAGGTGGAGATAAAAGAGAGTACATAAAGAGGAGTTAGACATTCTATATGGTATCCTAGCAAATATTCTTTATTCAGTCATCATCCACCACATAAAAAAGCAGGTTGTCAACTCACTTCTGAGATTCTGAGGAAGGGCCACTGGACCCGAAACGTTAACTGATTTCTCTCCACGGATGCTGCCAGACCTGCTGAGCTTTTCCAGCAATTTCCAATTTTATCAAGTCACTTGTTCATTTGATAACTGTAGAATGTTGGTCAATTGTTGTGTTTACCAAAATAACATAGGTCATATGGTGCTCTGATCTGCCCAGGAAACAGTCATCAGACCAATTAGACCGTATTCCATTCTCAGTTGGTAGTCACACAGTTGAATTCTAGTCTTCAGTCAGATTCACTCTCTTAGCATCACTGGGCAACACCTTTGCCAGTCCTGGATTAATTTGCTCTGGGAAGCATGGACAGTATAATGTTTCCAAATTCCTCCTCCATGTCAAATCGACCAACAAGTGCAATTGTTAAGTTTCCATGGAGATTCCTCAGTGTCTGATGGTCTCGCTCAGTGCAATGACACAGACAGCATAGATCTGATGATTTACTCCTGGAAGGTGGGGACAGCACTTAGTCACAAAAACTTTAAGCTCTTGATGGGAGGTGGTGTTATCAGAGAAAGATATGCCATCACTCTACTCGTAACTCACATTGTCATCTACAATTTGTGAAGAAGTGACAAACTGGACCTTGAAGCATATCCTTCAACAAAATATTCCATGTATATTTTATCTCCTCCTAGTGATTATCAATCAATGTGCATAGTGTCTGTTTGAAAGGCTGAGATAAGATGTTTTAGTTTTAACATCTCTTAGGTTTAACTAACTTTCATTTGCAAGATTCAGTGATAAATAAAAGTGTACATGGTGCTTTGTCAGCAACCTCAGTGCAGTTGTTGGTTTGTATTATTGATCTTCATTCTACATTAATCTCTCCTGTTCAGAAAGCTGGCACATGCTAGGCCTTCCAAGCTGCCCAAGCCCTGCTGTGCCTCGATCATTCTTCAGACTAGACCATACATATTTGGAGACCTTATGCTGAGCTTGATGTGCCAGAAATATACAATTGGAAATTGGGCGAACAGCACACACCATGAACACTGTCCCAATGGAATGGCCTATCACAGCACAGGAGGGAACTACGGGTTCAGAACACACTCAGAATTAAATTGAAATTAATTTGTTGACTTTTTACTAAGTGTATCCCTCCCTAACAAGAATCCTTACCTACCAGGATCCCTTACCTGCCAGGATCCCTTACCAACCCAGGGCCTGTTAACTCCAGGCATCCTCGTCTTTACATACTGAGGTTCCTTTACTTATCCATTCTCCTTGCCTGCCCATTCCCCATACCTGCTCAGTCTCCTAATCGTCTTGTTCCCCATGCCTAGGACCCTTTCCTGTTCAGCCCCTTTTAGCTAACTGTTTCCCTTACAATGAGAGATAACAAGGTGTGGAGCTGGATCAACACAGCAGGCGAAGCAGCATCAGAGGCCAAGGAAGGCTAATGTTTCGGCCTAGGCCTCTTTACCTACCTGGTATCTTTAAATAGTTGTTTCTGTCAACACAAGTTCCCCTTATGTACCAGGTCCTTTAATTCCAGGTCCTGTTGCCCCCTTGTTCCCTTAACCCAGCTCCCCATATCCCCAGGTCTCCTTATCTACCACCTCCCCTTAGCTCTAAGTCCCCTTACCCCTGGGTCCCTTAACCCCAGGTCCCCTTACTGCCAGGTCACTTACCCTAAGGTTCCCTTACCCCCAGGTCCTTTACCTCCAGGGCCCTTACCCCCAGGTCCCCTTATTTCTGGGCCCCCTTAACCCATTGTTCTCTTACCCCCATGCCCCCTTACTCCCAGATCCCCTTACCCCCAGGCTCCCTTCCCCCTAGGTCCCCTTACCCATCAGGCCATCAGGAAATGTTGATCCCTTGGGTTTCTTCCCACTTGGAGACTGTCCCTAAAATCTAGGCTTTAGCTTACTCATTTTCTAAAGTGGCTCAGTATCAAATTTTATCTGATAATGCCCCTCTGAGTTGCTTTGGGGTATCTTGCTACCGAAAGGTGCTATATGAATGCATGTTCGGTTCTTGTTCTCTTGTGGATTAGGAAAAGGGTTCTCAGACTCACACTACCGGACTTCATTGATCAGTACCAGCAAAAGCACTTGTTTTAAAAAAATGACCCGAAAGAACTGCGGATGCTGTAAATCAGGAACAAAAACAGAAGTTGCTGGAAAAGCTCAGCTGGGTCTGGCAGAAAATGTGAAGGAAAAATTCAGAGTTAACGTTTTGGGTCCAGTGTTCTGAGGAAAGGTCACCAGGCCCGAAACATTAGTTCTATTTTTTTCCTTCACAGATGCTGCCAGGCCTACCTGACCTTTTCCAGCAACTTCTGTTTTTGTTCCAAAAACACTTGCTTCGCCTGGCAATAGGTGGCTGTGATCAGTGAGACTTGACTTAGGGTGAAGCAGTGCAGCAAAAAACAGTAACAGAGCAGAAGACACTGCTCCAGGAATGTTAAACCAGCAGTTCCCGATGTAGAGTCAATCTGACTCCGTACAGATCTGAAAAGAGCTATTACTGTTAATCACTTCAAGTGAAATTAGAGGGATTTGATGAAGCTCTAAAGAAAACCACAAGGGTAAAAGAACACACTTATTCAATGAGATTTACTGTGTCATGATAAAACCTCATTAATTACACAGCAGGGAGCTTTCCTTGTCTGCCATTTTGGACTTCTGGGGCCAGGAGGGAACAAGGCTTTAAGACACCACTTCAGATATATTCTCCATGCTCTCTTCCCACTCTCATCATGTTATTGTGCAGAAATGAACCAGCATTGGGCTTTAAACAAAAACAGAATTTGCTGGAAAAGCTCAGTAAGTCTGGCAGCATCTGTGAAGAAAAAAATCAGAGTTAATGTTACAGGTCAGCTGACCCTTCCTCAGAACTGATGGGAGCTTGGAAAACGTTGGCTTATATACAGAAAATAAGGAAGTCGATGGGGCAGGGAGCAAAAGATCAGATAAAAGATGGAGCCCAAAGAGAGAGAAGAGCAGTGGGATAGACAAAGGAGTCGATACCTATTTGGCTAGAGGGGTGAATAGCTGTTAATGGAGACTGTTAGTGACTAACAAAAGGTAGTGTGTAATGGCAGGCTATGTGATAACAAGGCCTGGTGTGTGCGATAGGGGGCTGGGACATGGGACATTTTAGGTCCTGAAATTATTGAACTCAATATTGAGTCCGGAGAGCTGCAGGGTCCCCAAGTGGAAAATGAGGTAGCAAAGTGTGAAGCTGGATGAACACAGCAGGCCAAGCGGCATCTTAGGAGCACAAAAGCTGACGTTTCGGGCCTAGACCCTTCATCAGAAAAGGGGGAGGGGGAAAGGGTTCTAAAATAAATATGGAGAGAGGAGGAGGCAGATCGAAGATGGATAGAGAAGATAGGTGGAGAGGAGACAGACAAGTTAAAGAGGTGGGGATGGAGCCAGTAAAGGTGAGTGTAGGTGGGGAGGTAGGGAGGAGATAGGCAGTCAGGGGAGGACGGACAGGTCAAGGGGGTGGGATGAGGTTAGTAGGAAGGAAATGGAGGTGCGGCTTGAGGTGGGAGGAGGGAATAGGTGAGAGGAAGGACAGGTTAGAGAGGTGGGGATGAGCTGGGCTGGTCTTGGGAAGCAGTGGACGGAGGGGAGATTTTGAAGCTTGTGAAATTCACATTGATACCATTGGGCTGCAGGGTTCCCTAGCGGAATATGAGTTGCTGTTCCTGCAACCTTCGGATGGTATCGTTGTGGCACTGCAGGAGGCCCATGATGGACATGTTGTCTAAGGAAATGGGAGGGGGAGTTGAAATGGTTCGCGACTGGGAGGTGCAGTTGTTTACTGCGAACTGAGCATGATTGTTCTTTACTGAGAACCGAGTGAAGGTGCTCTTTATTGTGAACTGAGCGTAGCGTTCTTTTATTGCGAACCGGTGAGGTGTTGTTCTCCCAGCTTGCACTGAGCTTCACTGGAGCCCTGCAGCAAGCCAGAGACAGAGATGTCAGCCGGGAAACAGGGTGGTGTGTTAAAGTGGCAGCCAGCTGGAAGTTCAGGGCCTTTTTTGTGAGCAGAACGCAGAAGTTCTGCAAAGTGGTCACCCAGTCTACGCATTGTTTCCCCAATGTAGAGGAGACCACATTGTGAGCAGCGAATGCAATAGGCTAGATTCTGGGAAGTGCAGGAGAAGTGTTGCTTCAACTGGAAGGTATGTTTGGGCCCTTGGATACTGGGGAGGGAGGAGGTTAATGAGCAGGTGTTGCACCTTCGCCAGTTACAGGGGAAGGTACCATGGGGCTGTTGGGGGATGTTTTGGGATGAAGGAAGAGTGGACCAGGGTGTCCCGGAGCGAATGGCCACTGCAGAAGGCAGACAAAGGAGGGCAAGGGAATACATGTCTGGTGGTGGCATCTCGCTGGAGAATGGGGGAAATGGCATCTGATGATCTTTCAGATGTGGATGCTGGTGGGATGGTAGGTAAGGACAAGGGGAGCCCTGTCAGTTTGGTGGGAGGGAAGAGAGGTGGTGACGGCAGAAGTACGGGAGATGGGTCAGACCTGGTTGAGGGCTCCGTCAATAACGGACCTGGGGAATCCTCAGTTGAAGAAGAAGTTGGACATTTCAGAGGCTCATTTGTCGAAATTAGCATCATTGAAACATATGCAATGGAGATAAAGCAATTCGGAGTCTTTACAGGAAGCAGGGTGCGAGAACATATTATCAAGGTAAACAAGGGAGTCAGTGGGTTTATAAAGGATATTGTCTGTCTCCAGAAATGGAAATTGAAATGTTGAGGAAGGGAAGGGAGGAGTCAGAGATTGACCAGGTGAAAGGGAGGGTCGGGTGGAAATTGGAAGTAAAATTAATTAACTTTTCCCATTCCGGACGAGAAAGGGAAGGAGCACCAATGAAATCATTGACATATTGGAGAAAGAGTTGTGGCTGGGGGTCAGAATAGGACTGAAATAAGGAATGTTCTATGTGCTGCATGAAGAGATAGGCATAACTGGGGCCTACGTCTGTAGCCACAGTCACCTGCTCTGACCTGAAGAAAATGAGAGGAGTTAAAAGGCAAGTTGTTAAGGGAGAGGACGAGCTTGGCCAAGCGGAGGAGGGTGGTCGTGGGTGGGGACAGTTCAGGCCTTTGCCTTACGAAGAAGCAGAGAGCCCTAAGACTGTCCTGGTGGGGGATGGGACATGTAAAGGGTTTGCGCGTCCAGGGGAAAGAGGAGGCAGCTGGAGCCTGCAAACTGGAAATTCTGAAACTGGCATAAAGCAGCAGAGGAATCATGGATGTAAGTGGGCAGGGACTGGGCCAGGGGAGAAAAAAAACCGAGTCAAAGTAGGAAACAAAGGAATTGCGGATGCTGTAAATCAGGAACAAAAGCAAAGTTGCTGGAAAAGCTCAGCAGGTCTGGCAGCATCTGTGAAGGAGAAAACAGAGTTAACATTTTGGGCCTGGTGACCCTTCCTCAGAGTCAAAGTAGGACATGAGTTCTGTATGCATGAGCAAGCTGATACAATGGGCCTGCTTGGGCAGTCCTGTTTATGGATTTTTGGAAAGATAGAAACGAGTCGTGTGGGGTTAGGAAACTATCAGCTTGGAGGCAGTTAAAGGGGAGACCACCAGATGAAAAGAGGGTAGACACTATGTTCAATACAATGGCATGACTTTCATGATCCGGAGGAGACAGGAGGAAGTATTTGAGAGCTGGCGCTCAGCCTCTGCAATGTTGAGGTCAACAAGCCAGACTATAACAGCACCACCCTTATTGGCAGGCTTAATAACAAAGTCAGGGACAGATCTGAGCGCACAAGGTGCAGTTAGTTCAAGGGGTGGTAGGCTGGAATGGGTAAGGGGTCTGCAGAGAAATTGAGGTGAACAGTATCTCATCAACAGTTCTCTATGAACAGTTTGAATGCAGATAGAAGGCCAGAGGGAGGGGAGGGGTTGAGGTGAATGGAGGTTATTGGAGGTGGTTGACGGGGTCTGTAGGATGGGGAGAGGACTCTTGTCCAAAGAAATGGGCACAGAGGCGAAGATGACAGAAGAGTTTGACGTCATTAGGGTGGGGACGCAGAGGGGTAAAACTGAGACCATTGTTGAGTACAGAACATTGAGCTTCTGAGAGTGGAAAGTTAAGAGAGATGGTGAATACCTGATGGAAAATGGGGAAGAGGATGGAGTCAGAGGGAAGGGGAGGGGAGGCTGTTTTCAGAGGGTCGAGGGTATCTTTGATTTGTTGCATCTTGTGGGCCTTGATGTCTGAAAGGAAAAGAAGAAGTTTCTTGACCGCACAACGCATGACCAATAGGATGAAGTGGAACTGCAGAGTGGTGCTGTTGGAGAAAGAGGTCAAGAGTGTGTCTATGACATTACATGGCACTGAATGTGTATCTCAGGACGAGAGCAGCTGTCTGTGCAGCATTGAACGTCACAGAGATAGGTGTCATTCCCGGAGGATTCAAAGCGTGAGGGATGAAACTTCAGCTGGAATCCATGTGGGGCGAGTGTGAGTCTGAGCCGGGGGCAGTCCCTGAGAAAAATGACAGGGCTATGGAAACAAGTTTTAGCAAATACCTGGTGAAACACCAGCAGTGACAGTGAAATTAATGGTGGTGGGCAAGAAAAAAAGATTGGAACAGAAATCCCATTGGAGAGGGATGTGGGCTTTAAAGGAGGCTAACTGAAAGACTTAAGTGTTTAGCAATTGAAATCACAAAGCAATTGCATAATTTGCATCATTTGTGTTGTGAACATAGTGATATTTTGATAATGATAATGAGTGTTCTGTGGCCCAATTGAAGAAAGACACTGGGGAAATCACTGCAGACCAGCTCCTTACTGATGTTTTCCAATAAGGGAGATTGCATACGATTGAGAATAGCGTGATTGGATGGTTTTTGTTATGGGTTGCGTTGTCCTGATTTCTGTGGACTAGACTCATGAAGGTAACTTATCATTTTGTCATACTTTACCAGAACAGCTTGGCTAGAAGCAAGGCTAGTTTTAGAACAAAGATCTTCAGCAGTACAGCCAAGAAATTATCAGGATCTATAGCTTTCACCGTGTTCACTGCACTCAGCCATTGCTTGATGGCACATCAATCAATTTGATTGAAGACAGGAATCTGTGATGGTTGTAATCTCAGGGCAAAACTCAGATGGACCATCTGTGTATCATTCCTGTTTGTGAACATGTGCAGCTTACACAAAAATAACTTTTCAAAATATCTAAATAAGGAGAAAATGTATGTAGGATGCCACAGTGGTGCAGCTAGTTAAGGTAGTTCTTTAACATCAAAGTGTCTCGACAATCATATCAATGAATTATCTTAAAAATGGTTGATTGGCTACGATCTTCTGCAAAATTGAATGTTATTGCATAATGCAAGAGGAGTCTTTCTGAGCATTTCAGTGAGGCAGGAGCCCAACGCAGGAGTGCTGAAGGTAAAACAGAAATGTCCCAATACAGTGATTACACTGCATAAAGTTGTCCAGTTACATTTTGTCGACAATGAAAGCGAGTTATATCCAGGGGACTGGTGAGACTGCATGTGGAGTACGGAGGACAGTACTGGTCACCGTCTTTACAGAAGGATCTTAATGCATCGGAAACAATTCAGAGAAGCTTTACTAGACTGGAGGTTTTCAACCCATGTGTAACAAAAGTATCAGAAAGCAGGACCACTTTGTGTAGATTGGCGACACTGCACGTGCACAGAGATACAGCATTGCAGATACCTGGAGGATGGGAAATCCATTGTTTGTGCAGCCTGCTTGCACATGCACAGGCCCAAACATTTAGTTTGAGCATGTGTGATGATCAAGGGCTGTATCTCCGCAATGGGAAGAAAGCGTAAAGACACAGATGATTGTTGAATGACTGTTGAAATGGTTTGCCTGCCTGGACTCAGTTCCATGTTAGCATGGATTTTAAGTAAATAATTTGAGAATTTCTGTTAGTTAAGCTGCTTGTTGTGGACCAGAACAAACCCCTCAAAATATTCAGAAGATAGTCTAGACCCTAACTTTTACTTATTTTAAAGGTAAGTGTAAGGTGCTGTGTTCCAAATGCAATCCAATTGGTCAATCTACCAGATTTAAAGCAAAACACATACTATACATCCACTATAGTTAAAATACAACAAAAGAAAGAAGGAAGTGGAATAACTTAATTCTCTTGAAAAACTTAACAGAATAATAGGTATAGTGACTATTACTAATTAACTGTTCCGATATAGTAACATCCCATAAATGCACCCTTGGTAAAAGGCAAATTCAGAAAACAGGTTGTCTCACATGCAGCTCCTGTGTCAGGCAAAGAACCGTTAGCTTTTGGCTGTATCCAAGAGAGAAAAATTAGATTTCACTTCTTCAACAGCAACCACTGCTGGAAACTGAAAACCCCTGGTTCTGTGGGAGGGAGCTTGACCACACCCTGTCAGTCTGCTTCTATTGTTCCAGCTTTAAACAAAAACTCCCAAAGCTTCACAGCCTGCTTATCATCTCATTTACTGCTCACTATCTCTGCCTTAACACTTCTCTCAAAAAAGAGGAGAAAATAACCTCTAAAGCCGCACACACTGACCTAAATCTTAGAATAGATTCTGAGAAGAGATGGGTATGTTTGTTGCCTAAAGAGATGGCTCCTCTGCTAATTCAGTTGATGAAACATCTGAAGCCAAAGTGAAAAAGCAAAAACTGTTCAGAGACAGCACAATGAGAATGACCGGCCTTTGAATTTTCACAGACAGGAGGTGCAGCTTGTGTCTTTCCTGAATATCTCATCTGTAGAGAGAAGTTGGCAAACAGTGCGATGGCACCAAATACATTAAGACGCCATTTACAGATGAAAAATCCCATCTCTTGCAAATGAACACAATCAGTACTTCAAAAGCTTGAGAGAACAAAAGAATAAGTAGACCCATCATCCTGTGGTACTGGATAAAATTCAAGTGGCTCGTTACCTGGTGGCTGAGCTCGTAGCAAAACTTAAGAAGTCCCATATCATTGCCAAAATCTTAATCATGCCTTTATGTAAAATAAAATGTAGGTATGATGCTGGGAGCTGATGCTGAAAAAGAAATTGATAAGATTTCACTCTCTGTCAATTTGGTTAAATAGCAAATCAGCTGATATCAAGGAGGCACTGCAAGAGAAGTTAATTACAAGTGGAAAGCTTGAGCAGACACTGCCAGCTGCTGGCCAGTGTTCAGTATGTTGATGGGAGCTCCATTCAGGCAGGTCCAGGTTTCTCACAAACCTAGTAAACTGCAATTTACTTTGCACTTTGCTCCGAACCACTCTTCCTCAATAGTTAGAAATAGTCAACTCCAGCAGATTTTGAAAATGTGTCTGTGCTCACAGTCAAAAATGATATAAACTTAGGAATCTGGTTGCGATATTAATGATTTTGATCCTTCTATCACTTGTTCTGTGCACTGTGTTATAAGCCTCCCTGGGGAGGCCATAACTAGAATTAATGCAATTAAATGCATGAAATGAAAAGTGGGCAAACTTGTGGAACTGCTTATCTCATTGAAGTGTGCCTTGGTATTGAAAAGATTGGGAACCACTGAACTACACTAATACCTGGAATGAGCACATTGCCAAATGAGGAAAGGCTAGAGAGGATGGGCCTATATCCTTCGGAGAATAGATGAGTCAATTCTTGGTTATTGAAAGCCATTGAAATTATCCAAGGTATTGAAATATATAAGATCCTGAAGGGATATGTTCAGTTGGATATGGAAATGATGTTCCCTCCTGGGGGAGAATCTAGAATTAGGGGTCATAATTTAAAAATAAGGGATTGTTCATTTAAGAGAGAGATGAGAAAAAGAACATTCTCTCGGAAGGTTGTGAATCCTTGGAATTCTCTTGCTCAAAAAGAAGTGGGTGTAAAATTTTAAAATGTTTTTACGGCAAAGATAAATAGATTCTTGATTACCGAGGAGATGAAAGACTATTGGAGGAGGCAGAACATAGATTTAAGGTTAAGATCAGCCATCATCTCTATGGAAGAACAGGCCTGAAGGGCTGGGTGGTCTACTCTTGTTCCTTGTTCATTTTTTGTGCGTTTGTAAATCAATCAACTTACTCTCAATGATCAGCAATATGAAGAGGGTAAACCTCAACAAGCAGTATGACCAAGCAGCTGACTCACTGATCACTGGCTCAACAATGTTCTGTGTGAAGTGACAAGTAGCTTTCACAGCACACACATTCCAGGTGATGAACACCCTCACCCAGACAGAATCCATCCAACTCCCCTTCTTAGCCAATGGGCCATTCCTTCACTGTTGCTCGGTTTAAATACTGGACTACCTGACCCAACCTCTTTTAGGGGTGCACAGTATTTTCCACCACTCAGAATGCGGAGTAGGACAACTTGCCTTCACTGTGTGACAGCCACGATCCAGATAGTGCTGTACTCTTGCCTCTGTGCCAGGCGTGTAGTGCCTGGAACAAGATCAGCCAGGTGTACTTCTCACAAAATGTGTTCCCCGACTGGGGGCGTTAACATGGGCCAATTAGGAAGCCCTGGCTGACAGATAGAAACAGGAGTGTCAGAGATTCTGTTCCCTCTGAAAGCTGGCCCTGAGCTTTCTGGATTGCTGCCCTGCACAATGTGTGTGCAAATAACGGGTAGCTTGGTAACAGGATAACGGCCTTCATTCAGGTATTTCGAGAAAGTTGTCGGTTTGAGTCCCTCTCCGTAGAATTGAGCTCCCAAATCGAGGCTGATGACATTCCAATACAGTGCTGAGGGAGCACTGCACTGTCGGACGGTCAGGGCTGAGGGAGAGCTGCACTGCCAGAGGGTCAGTGCTGAGAGAGTGCCACACTGTCCGAACGTTAGTGCTGAGGGAATGCCGCACTGTTGGAGGGTCAGTACTGTGGGAGGACTGCACTGTCAGAGGGTCAGTGCTGAGGGAG
The DNA here is from genome assembly GCF_030684315.1 of Stegostoma tigrinum. Taxonomy (NCBI): domain Eukaryota; kingdom Metazoa; phylum Chordata; class Chondrichthyes; order Orectolobiformes; family Stegostomatidae; genus Stegostoma; species Stegostoma tigrinum. The sequence goes on along the minus strand of NC_081381.1, from coordinate 18,135,487 downwards.
AGCCGCACTGTCAGAGAGTCAGTGCTGAGGGAGCGCTGTGCTGTCGGAGGGAGTGTGCTAAGGAAGTGCCGCACTGTCGGATAGTCAGTGCTAAGGGAGAGCCGCGCTGTCAGAGAGTCAGTGCCGAGGGAGAGCCGTGCTGTCGGAGGGTCAGTGCTGAGGGAGCACTGCACTGTCAGAGGGTCAGTGCTGAGGGAGAGCTGCTTCAAAAGTAAGCCAGGGATATAGACTGCACTAAACAAATTTGTGATCTTATTGTATTTGTGACTCTGGGGACTGAAAGAAAGTCACGGATTAATGGTTTCCGCCAGTTTTTTGATAGATGGGCAGCCAGAAGACAACAGGCTTCAACTACAAAGGGAGATGAGTTCATTCACCATAGCCCACACACGATCGTAGCTTTCTCTCTCTGGTGGACAGAGAAGTGCTTAAATTGCTTGAGAGCTGCCACATACATCAAACCTGGAGCACATTCAGGAGGCATGCTCCCGTGAGCTACTTCAGCTGGTACAGAGAAGCAACCTGTGCCATCAACACCATTGTGAAGCACCCTTTATCCAAATAGCCTTACCAATGCAAAGAAGAAGGTGCAAGTGATAGAGCTACTCACAGCTGAGTCTTAAAAAAGAAAGCATTTACATTTATGTTGCGCATTTTGGGATCTCCAGATGTCCCAAACTCCTTTACAGTTCGTGAAGTACTTCTACTGTCGACAGTGTCGCATGACAGGTATGCGAGAGTATGCAGCTTATGTTACCAGACAAATAACCCCGAGGCAAAAACAGAAATTGCTGGAGAACCTCAACAGATCTTGCAGCATCAGTGGAGAGAGAAGAAAATGGAGTTAACATCTTAAGTTCTGTGACCTTTCTGCAGAGCTGAGTCAAAATGTGAACACAGTTTTTCTCTCCATAGGTGCCGCCAGATCTGCTGAGTACTTTCTGTTTTTATTTCACAGTTCCAGCATCTGCAGCTTTTTTTTGTTCTATTCTACAATCCTGAGGTGTGGATGACACAGCGACATGAGTCGAGCCCCACAGAAGCAGCTGGGAAGCTTAAACCCAGTAAAACAAACCTAGGCTAAGGGAAAACATTAGTCCCACTGACCGATCTATCGCTCACTCTAAAAGAAACTCCCCTAAGCCTTTCGAGAGGGAAATCTCTCGTCTTTACAGAGTCTGACCAATCTGTGAATCCACGTGCACAAATTGATTTATTCTTAACCTCTTTCTGAAATGGCCCAGCGAGCTTCCCAATTACAGTCACGAAGCTGGCTCGCCATCACTTTTTCAGTTTGGGACAGTCAATAAATAACAGTTTCCTTAGCATGTTAAGAATGAATAAAAATCATGTAGGAACCAAGCTATACATAGGAAGCTGTCACAAACACAAATATGGGTATAACTAGACAATTTACCTGCAGATGCTGGAAATCTGAAATAAAACCAGAAAGTTTTTTTTATTTTGACTTTTTTGATTTGATTTTATTGACACACATGGTCAAGTATAAAATTGAAAAGTGTACAATGTTGCCTCACACAATGCCATTTTATGTACAAGTGTCTAGGTACAGAATCTTAAGAACAAGGTATGAAGAAATAGCAAAGTTAAAAGTCAAACTTTGCTGTAATTATATGATAGCATAAAATAATACAGCATATGAAGTAAGGTTAAAAGTTAAACATTGCCGACCTTCTTAGATTTAAGTAGAAAATAAAGAAATAAAGCTGAAATTTCAAACTTTATAGTCTTTATTAAATGCTTAGCATAGGTGGGACCACACTTTGAGGAATCACCTTGAGAGATGAGAGCGCTACATTGAGGCTATGCCAGGTCGACAGACTGCCATATGCTGCCAAAAGACCACCACAGCGGACTGAGAGACTGTCACATACCACCAAAAGACCACCACAGCGGGCTGAGAGACTGTCACATACCACCAAAAGACCACCACAGCGGACTGAGAGACTGTCACATACCACCAAAAGACCACCACAGCGGGCTGAGAGACTGTCACATACCACCAAAAGACCACCACAGCGGACTGAGAGACTGTCACATACCACCAAAAGACCACCACAGCGGGCTGAGAGACTGTCACATACCACCAAAAGACCACCACAGCGGGCTGAGAGACTGTCACATACCACCAAAAGACCACCACAGCGGACTGAGAGACTGTCACATACCACCAAAAGACCACTTGCCAGGCAGACAGATTGCCAGACTAGGCCACTGAGAGATTGGCACACCAGGTCGCGAGACCGACATCCCGAGCTGAAAGACTGCCCCGCTGGGCCGAGAGTCCATCCCGAAGGTTGGCCATTCTGGAGAAACTCAACAGCTCTGGCAGCATCTGTGAAAAGAGAAACTTGAGTTAAGGTTTCAAGTATGATATGCTCTTCTGCACAACTGGGTTGCCTAATCAAATTGGTAAGAAATAAATAATAACCCAGATCATGCCTGCTTACCTGCAGAAGAGTGACAGGAGATCTTTTATGTCATATAGCGAGGTCAGACAGGTCATTGGTTTCACTTTACATCCAAAAGACAGCAACTCCAATCATGCAGCTCTATTTTACCGCTCTATAGCCCTAATCCCTTCATTTTCTTGAAATCTCAGTCTTGAATGTATTCAATGACTCAGCCTTCATAGCCCTTTCCAGGGTAAAGAATCCCAAACGTTCGTCACCCTCTGAGTGAAGAAATTCTTCCTCATATCAGTCCTACATAGTCTGCCCCTTATCCTGAGATTGTGCCCCTTGATTCAAGGTCCCCCATGCGCTGACTCAGCCCCTCTAACTGGGAGAAACATCCTCTCTGCATCAGCCCTCTTGAACTGTGTAAGAATTTTGTATGTTCGAACGCGACGGAAGAAGTTGGGAAGTTCTGTATGGAGAGAAGTAGAATGAGAGGAGATTTGATAGAGGTTTTTAAAATCACGTGCATTTGCAGGGAGTAGATCAGGAGAAACTGTTCTTGCTAGAAGAAGAAACAAGAACGAGAGAATGTAAATTTAAAGCAACGTGCAAATGAAGCAAAGATGAGGTGAGGGAAAACATTCACACACAGTGAGTGTTTAGGATTTGGAATGCACTGCCTGGACCTGTGTGGAGGCAGGTTCAATCGAGGCATTCAAATGGTTATTGAATGAATACTTCTGTATACTTGGTGTGCAAAATTATGGGGAAAAAGCAAGAGATTTGCACTCAGGAATCAAATCAGTGCAGACTCAATGGGCTGATTGGCCTCATCCTGCACTATAAGAATTCTGAGACTGCCTCTTACTCTTCTAACCTCTAGAGAATATATGTTAAAAATGAACATAAAATAACAGCATCCACCCTTTCTCATACATCTGCTTCATGTTTGGTACATTATAGGCAGAACTTTGCAAACAGTGACTTGGACAGTTAGCAACCTCCAACAATGTAAAAACAAATTCTTCACTTGGCAAACACTCCTGCAGTCAAGCGGATGGTCATGATGTGTTCCACACTCCCCTGTCTTTGCTCTGTGAAATTTTGAAGGACACAGTATAAATTTATCGCTGTGCATAATATCAAACATGAGAATTTTACAGCAGAGGACTGGATTTGTGTAACAATATGTAGAAAGTAGCATAACAGAAGATCGATTTTGCTTTAATTCAAGTTGGTCGTTTATTTTTAAATAAATTTTTAAATCAATTTTTAGTGTGGGTGTTAATTTGTAAGCAGCATAATACAAAAATAAATGTACTGAGCTTCCAGAATTTAGAAAGACACAGACAGCAGCAAGGCTAGAAGAAAATTGCTCAATCCTGGACCTTTTGCCTGCGTCACTGTTTAGATTATAGACACTGCTTGTCCTTTAGGGAAAAGAGGCCAACTAACTCTATGTGTTCAATGGATTTCCATCCTATGTTTTGCTGTAATTCCCCTAGGGTTCCAATGACCCCCTTGTTGTATTCCAGAAACCTGATTGATGCAGATGTCCATCATGGGCCTCCTGCAGTGCCACAATGATGCCACCCGAAGGTTGCAGGAACAGCAACTCATATTCCGCTTGGGAACCCTGCAGCCCAATGGTATCAATGTGGACTTCACCAGCTTCAAAATCTCCCCTTCCCCCACCACATCCCTAAACCAGCCCAGTTCGTCCCCTCCCCCCACTGCACCACACAACCAGCCCAGCTCTTCCCCTCCACCCACTGCATCCCAAAACCAGTCCAACCTGTCTCTGCCTCCCTAACCTGTTCTTCCTCTCACCCATCCCTTCCTCCCACCTCAAGCCGCACCCCCATCTACCTACTAACCTCATTCCACCTCCTTGACCTGTCCGTCTTCCCTGGACTGACCTATCCCCTCCCTACCTCCCCACCTATACTCTCTCCACCTATCTTCTTTTCTCTTCATCTTCGGTCCGCCTCCCCCTCTCTCCCTATTTATTCTAGAACCCTCACCTCATCCCCCTCTCTGATGAAGGGTCTAGGCCTGAAACGTCAGCTTTTGTGCTCCTGAGATGCTGCTTGGCCTGCTGTGTTCATCCAGCCTCACATTTTATTATCTTGGATTCTCCAGCATCTGCAGTTCCCATTATCTCTGATGCAGGTAGGCACTGTATCCAAAGATTATGCAGTCCTATGTTCATCGACAGAGTGAAAAAGTACAAGTGCATTTGATTTATTGTCACATTTACTAAGTACAGTGAAAAGTTATGTATTGCGAACTGCACAGGCAGATCATAGCAAACAAGGCTATACAGATCATAGGGAGCTTGGACAGAATGAGGCGTACAGAATTAAGGCTGCATAGGAGGTGCACAAAAGCAATGTCAGCTCTATTTGAAATGAGAGGTATCCGTTCAGCAAACTATTAACAACAGGGAAGAAGCTGTTCTTGAACCTTTTGGTACATGTGTTCAAGCTGCTGTATCTTCTGCCCAACATACCTCCTGGCCCAACTCACACACAATTCTGTTAAGCCTCTCTGTACAAGTATTTTTAGTCAACCCATTCTGAGATGCTATGGCATATATAGGACTTGGAATAAGAGCTTTTGGCTCAGAGTTCAGGACACCATCACAACAGCTCCTAAATGTCTCCATTTATAAATATTTTCCAATCAAAGACATTATGACATACGACTGGAATAGGTGACACTTGAACCTGGGCCTCCTGGCTGAGAGGTAGGCATGCTACCACTACACCACATAGCCCTAAGTGACTGTATACAAGTATTAGATCTCAGTTGGAAGCAGGTGGGATTGTCTAGCATGAGGAGTGAACCCATGATAACAGTGTCATTAGCACCACACTCAAACAATCTGAGCTAATTGTCCAGCAAGTTCCTCTGCACATACACCTCCAGTTCACACCATCTGCCTGAAAATGGGTGAACATAACAAACGCACATTTAATACCTGTTGTGAGGTTGATGAACTTTTTTTGCATTTCAATGCCTTTGAGTGGACCATCGGTTCTGAATAATCAGTCATGACAACTCACCTTTCCAACACAGTGGTTGCTTGCATTGGAAGATAATTTCCAATTAACCCACTCAGAGATGTTATGACACAACTGTGAAGCAGATGGGACTTGAACCTGGGTCTCCTGGCTCGGAGGTAGGGACAATGCCACTTTGCCACAATTGCTTCTAAATCCCGGTGACAATACAGTGTCAAACCTTGCACTCAGGTTTTCACATAGATGGAGAAAATGGAAAATTAGAGGCGGCTCTGTAAAACTCTTGATAAAGAAGATCAGATGGTGTCCTCACATTGAATGGGCCATGTAGACTTTTCTTTAGTCTATGTTGACACAGCAGTGCAGGACTGAGGGCGTGCAGTGAGGTACTGTTTCTACGTGGGTTTCCACCGGGTGCTCTGGTTTCCTCCCACAGTCCAAATATGAGCAGGTCATGTGGATTCACAATGGGAAATGCAGGGTTACACAGATGCAGTAGGTGGGTGGGAAGTTCTTCAGAGGGTCGGTATGGACGTGACAGGCCAAATGGCCTGCCCCCACAATAAGGAGTTCTATGTTCCTATAATCAAAGTGCTAATACAGCAAGCTTACTGTGTACAATTTGGTCGCTATGCTTCTTACATGGCAACAATAATTATGTTCATTGGCTGTAAGATGCTTTGGGATGTGCTGATGTCATGGAAGTTGCTATATAAATGCAACATCAGTATTTTTCTTTGACTTTCTTACAATGCTGAAAAGTATTAAATTACTTTTTCATTTTTATTCATTCCACGTTTCAATGCAGAATGTTATTCTGCACACACCTGCAGCTCCAGTATATAGTGCAGGTCTATTATCCACAAGATGGCTTTATGCAGATACTTGCTATCTCCGTCAGCAGCAGGCACAATCACAGAAGAGTGTCTGTTACTGAAAGATTGGTATCTGTCAGATTTGGCTTAAAAAGAGATCATGTGAAGGGAACGGTAATCCTTGTTTGCTTCTCTCTTGCTTTAATGTTGTACTGCATGACCAACGTTAAGAACTGCTTGCACGGAGGAAGCTCTTTAGACAAATGTACAAAAATTGGAGCACAAGAAGGCCATTCGGCCCATTAAGGCTTGTCTGCCATTCAATACAAACATGGCTGATCATGCAATTTCAGTATCTCAGTCCTGCTTTCTCTCCATATTCCTTGATCCCTTTAGCTGCACAGTCCACATCCAGCCACCTCTTGACTATATCTAATGAATTGGCCCCAACACCTTTCCGGGATAGGGAATTTCACAAGTTCATTCAGAGACTGAATGAAGGAATTCTTCCTCATCTCAGTCCGAAAGGCCCACCTCTTATTCTTAGACTGTGACTCCAAGTCCTGGGCTTCCACAACATTCTTCCCACATCTAGCCTGTCCAGTCCCATCAGATTTTATATGTTTCTATGAGATACCCCCTCGCTCTTCTAAATTCAAGTGAGTACAAGCCCAGTTGATCCAATCTTTCTTCATATTCAATCTTTCTCTACACACCATTTGATCCCTTTAGCCCTGTATCGGACATGAGTCAAAATATTGGGGCGTACAGTAAGCAGAGCCCCCAGTGGCGATGTTATAGGGGCTTGTAGGCAAAAGGGCTTAGAATCTCAAAGGAGTATGAGCTAATGTCCAGGTCCTTCTCTTAGTCTCTCTAACAATGTCTGACAAATCAATGTAACTTCCAACTAGGATGCTAACGCATAACAAGCTATTTCTTGTTCAAAAGAGAGCCTTTTCCAGTTAGACCAGCAAGTGGTTTTCCCCATCTACACTAGACCAAGCAGACCCTGCAGATCCCTCCTAGGAAACAGGGTGGTACAATAAACCCCACTTCCCCCACCACCCCCAACCATGTGAGATGCATTCAGCTCCACACACAACTCTTTATTTCCAAGTGGTTGAACAGTAGAAACTGGAGAGCAAATTTGACTGGGGAGAGGCAGCTGTGCTAAAAATAAACTTGCATTTATATAGCCTCCTCCACAACCTCAGGACATCCAGAAACTCTCACAGCCGGTTAAACACTTCTGGAATGTGGCCTCTGCGCTCCCGTAGGTCCTACACAAGCCCATTTGTGACAGCAAGCTCTTTTCTGATAAAGACATGATCATGTCGATTCAGTGATATTGGCTGATGGTGAGATATTGACCAAGACACCAGGTGAGGTCAGCAAGCAGTTCTTCCCGAAGCTGACACCTCTGACAATGCATCACTCCCTTGGTATTTCAGTGGGAGTGCCAGCCTGATTCGCACAGTCGAGCCACCGGAATCCACAACCCCCTGCCTCTGAGGCGCGAGGGCATACATGGTAGGGTTAGGAGGGCTTGAACTTTCCTTCTAAGTCCCACTCAGGCAATGAAGAGCCTCTCCGCAGCAAGGATTGAGCTTTAACCCAGTGTCTGCATGCTGAAGCTTGGTCATACTCCCAACATATACTTAGGTAGTAGGAACTGCTGATGCTGGAGAATCTGAGATAACAAGGTGTAGAGCTGGATGAACACAATGGGCCAAGCAGCAGAGGAGCAGGAAAGCTGACATTTTGGACCTAGACCCTTCTTCCTCTGATGCTGCTTAACCTGCTGTGTTCATCCAGCTCCACACCTTGTCATCTCAGATAGTTAGGTCAATAGTTCTTAGTCATAGAGTAATACAGCACGGAAACAGACCCTTTGGTCCAACCTGTCCATGCCGAACATAATCCCATAATGAACTAATCCCACCTGCCTGCTCCGAGTCCATATCCCTCCAAACCTTTCCTATTCATATACTTATCCATGTTATCTTTTAAATGTTGTAATTGTACCCACACCCGATATTTCATCAGGACGTTTATTATACCAGCGATCCACCCTTTGTAAAAAAATTGCCTCTCATTGCTTTTTTAAATCTCTCTCCTCTCATCTTAAAAATGTGCCCTTTAGTCTTGAAATCCCCCATCGTAGAGAAAAGACAACTACCACTAACCCTATTTATACCCCTCGTTATTTTATAAACTTCGACCAGGTCGCCTCTTAGCCTCCTATGCTCCAGTGAAAAATGCCCCAGCCTATCCAGTTTTTCCTTATAACTCAAACCTTCCTTACCTGGCAACATCCTGGTAAATCTCTTCTGAACCCTCTCCTGCTTGATAATATCCTTCCTGTAACTGAGTGACCAGAACTGGACACAGTATTCCTGAAGAGGCTTCATCAATGTCCTGTACAATCTCGACATCACTTCCTTGAAGAGTTAGAGTTGTCAGGAGATTATGTTTTGCAGATGATTTTTGAGCATCATTCCATTGGTAAAATGCTTGAGTTGCAATGTAGGTAAGATAAGATGAACGGGAGGAGGCCATTCAGTCCTCAAGCTGTGTGTTGCTATTAAATTAGATCATGAATCTTGACTCCATCCAACTACCTGGATTTGAGGTCCTGCAGCCCTTTACACTCTTGACTAACAAAAAAAATTAACCTTTTAAAATCTTGCAATCACTCCCATCCTCAGCAGATTTTTCAGATTTCCACTGTTCCTTGTGTGAAGAAATGCTTCCTAGCCTCCCAGCTAAGTGGCCCACCTTTTAATGTAACATTATGTCCCTTTGCTCTGATCTCGCCCCATACCCTACAGGAATGCGAAGACGCTGAATCAGTTTCAGTTACCTAAGTGTCACATTTTCAGTGCTATTGTAAAAACAAACAGGAACCACAGATTTATGGAGATAGGCCAGAAGCTAGATAATGCCAATCTTGAGTAAAATAGAGACAAATTGTGTGAGAACTGTGGGGAAACAATGGATAATGTATAATGTACTTTTCAATGTTCTATATAAAGTTTGCAGGTGTTTGTAACTCACCAACTTTGACTGAATGCTTTATGGTGATAGGACTGTGCTCTCCCTATGTATGCATGAAAATATATGATCACGGACCTAATTCCTGACTCTTAGCAATTTGTCAAGTTGACCCATAACAACTGTTTCTCTTGATCTATACTTTTGATGGCTTAAACACCTCAATTAGATCCCTCAGCCTCTGTGTTCATGAGATTTGAAGTGTGATTTTGGTGGAGGTCAATTGTCAGGCCAAAGAGTCAAAGGTCAGGTAATCCCTATCCTTGTCACAGGAAATCTCATGTCAAATGTTGATTCTACTCTACACAAACATCAGGCACAAAGTCTGAAGGAGAAAGCTCTGCACTTTTTTTAAAATCAACCTGTTCAGAGATGTAATTACATGTCTCTGAGCAGGTGGGACAGGAACCTAGGCCTTCTGGTCCAGGGGTATGGACTTTACCATTGTGCTATCAGAGGGCTCCCTAAAGCTAAAATAGTCATAGCCCCACAGGGCCATTGGGTTACTCTGTCATTACAAAGAGACAACTGGGTCAAGGGTCATTGCAGTTCAGGCAATGGGAAAGGTTGAGAATTTGGGACTTTCATAGTAACCTTAGCTGGTGTAGGAATTGAACCTGCTCTATGGGCATCACTCTGCATCGCAAATAAGCTAGCCAGCCAACTGAGCTAACGGACCCACTAAAGTTTTTTTGCTCTCACATCCCCTCTGAATTGGTAACTGCCTTGTACAACAAAACCAATGACTGGGCGTCGAACCAAGGTTGACAGGAATATCACCCTCTCCAGAATCTGCATTAAATACCACTGCACTCTCCCGTTCCCTAACTCTGAGCCGCAACCAGGGACAGCTTTAAGAGTATTACACCATCACTTGAACAGCTAGAGTCCACCTTCATTACAATGCCCCACTTTATCCTTGCCTCAGTCCATCTGCTCCTCATCAAGAATAAGTTATGAATAGACTTGACTATTCTAAAGTGCTGCTGGCCATTTTGCCATCAATCATTTAGATTACCCTAACTTGTGCCACATCCTGTTCACCTTTCACCCTGTGCTACATTGGCCACTGATTAAGCAACATGTCAATTTAAAAATTCTCATCCTTGTTCTCAAATCCTCTGACACTTCACTCTGAAACCCCAAGGAGTTTCCTCTCGTCATATCACTTTCTGAGATTTTTGGCATTCATCCAACTCAGACCTCTCAATTACCCCAGAATTTAACAGTGTCTTCAGTTGCCCATATCCAAAGCTCTACAAATCCCTCCCTGCCTCTCGACCTGTCTTTCCTCCTTCGAGTGCGATCCTTCACACCTATTCTTTGATTAAGAGTTTGGCCATCAACCTGCATATCTCCTTCAGTGTTTCAGTTTTTAATTTTGCATTCAGATACTCCTATGAGGTTTCTGGAGGCATTTTATTATGTTGGGTTGGGTTTTGGGGGAATGGGTTGGGGGGAGGCTATGGAATGGAAATTGTTGTAACGCACAATTCTAGAAGCAGCGAACTGAAATGATTTGTGATTGAATCTTTCAGCTGCAATTTCTCTTTACAAGGATCCCCTGCTGTGAGGCGCCAATACAGAATGTGATTATGAAGTGCCATAAAATCTCCCACTGGCTCAGCAGAACACTGCGTTTCATGGAAAGCAGTGGAATTCAAGGAAGTAAATGGAATTTTTCTGCCACCATGTGGCCAAAGTGTGAAGAATTCAGAGAAACAATTTGTTAAAAGTTAGCGGATTAAACTCCATCGCATTTGTTTCTTTCCCCCAGATTTCGCTGCAAGATCTTGCAGTCTGCCCTACTTGCTCTGACACTCTCAGCATCTACAAATGGGCATTAAATCTTGCCTGACCAGTGAAGCCCACATCCCCCGAATGATTAAAAAATAAACCTCCTCTCTGATGAAGAATCTAGGCCCGAAACGTCAGCTTTTGTGCTCCTGAGATGCTGCATGTCCTGCTGTGTTCATCCAGCCCCACACTTTGTTATATCAGATTCTCCAGCATCTGCAGTTCCCATTATGTCTCATTGTCCCCACCTCCATTCTCAAATTCCAGGCTTGTCAAACTCCACTGGAGTTGAAGGCAAAATTTTGCAGATGCTGGAAATTGGAAATAAAAACAGAAGAGGTGACACTTCTGGCAGTGTTACTGCAGAGAGAAATGGAGTTGATGTTTTGTGTTTTCACATTAACCCCATGGCCTTGCCAGGGTAACCACTCACCCCTGTTCTCACTCTGACTCTGGATTCTCCTCCAGCCACTTTGTCAAAAGGGTATAAGATATAGAAGCAGCCATTCAGCCCATTGAGTCTGCTTTGCTATTTGGTCAATACCAATATGTTCCGCAACCCCATTCTCCTGTCTTTTCCCCATTTCCTTTGATCCCCTCACTCATCAAGAACTGATCTATCATTGTCTTAAATACTCAGTAGCTTAGCTTCCACAGCCTTCTGTGCCTGAGATAGCTGCACTCATCCTAGTATGGCCTCGTCAATATCACAGGTCTTACTCTCTGTAAGAGATAGCACATCTGCTGATGCTGGAGTCATAGATAACACAGTGTGGAGCTGGATGAACACAGCAGGCCAGGCAGTGTCAGAGGAGCGGGAAAGCTGGCATTTTGGGTCAGGGCCCTTCATCAGAAATGGTCCCGACCTGAAACGTCAGCTTTCCTGCCCCTCTGATGCTGCTTGGCCTGCTGTGTTCATCCAGCTCCACGCTGTGTTATCTCCTAATCCTGCCATTTGCTTTTTTTGTTCTTTCATGGGATGAGGACATTGGTGGTTTCAACAGCACTTGTTGCCCATCCCTAACTGCCCTTGAATTGAATGACTTGCCAAGGCAGAGGGCAGTTAAGGATCAGCCATATTGTTGTGGGTTTGGAGTCACTTGCAGGCCCAGACCGGGTAAGGACAGCTGCAATTGCACTGGAGGGTGTGCAGAGGAGATTCACCACAATGTTGGTTGAGATGGTCCATTTCCAATATGAGAAAAGGCTGGATAAGCTCAAGTTATTTTCTTTGAAGCAGAGAAGACTGAGGGAGAAACTGTTAGAGGTGTATAAAATTGCGAGGGCCATGGGGAAGGTGAATAGAAAGCAGCTGTTCCCATTAGTTGAAGGGTCAAGAACAAGAGGATAATCTTTAGAAGTGAAAGGCTGGAGGGGATTTGAGGAAGACATTTTTTACTCAGAGGGTCATTCATTCAATGTAAGATGTGGGAGGAGTAAGGGAGATTTGAAGGGAATTCTTTCCCTGACAGTGTGGTGGAAGAAGTCTGGATGGTAGAGGTAGAAACCTTTATAATATTTAAAAAGCACGTGGTTCTGCTGTTGAACTGAATGGCCGCCAGTAGAACTATAGACCAAGAGCTGAAAAGTGGGAAAAGACAGCATGTTTGTTCAGTATGGTCACAATGGGCTGAGTGGCCTTCTTCCATAGTGTAAATTTTGCTTATTCTACCTGTGAGAACAGTTCTAATTTTCCAACCTTCCCTCTGGCTCATCTCCAGCACCCCCTCCATGTCTTTGCCTCACTAGTGATGGATGGTCCCATGATCGTTGCAATTAACTTCAAAACTTTTCATCTCCCTTTCCTTTGTTATAAAATCAGCCTTAAATGTTGCAAGTACTACATTCTGCCCCTGAACCTCCCCCTCACCTCCATCCCAGGCTCCAAAAAAAACCTTCCACATCAGACAGATGTTCACCAACACATCCATTAATGTGGTCTATTGTATCCGCTGTTCCCGATGTGGCTGCCTCTACATCGATGAGACTAAGTGGAAGCTCGGAGACTGCTTTGCCGAACACCTACACTCAGTTCACAACAAACGACAACACCGCCCAGTCATGAGCCACTTCAACTCCCCCCCCACTCTCTGGGTGACATGTCCATCCTGGGCCTCCTCCAGTGTCACAATGACACCACCTGGCAACTGGAGGAGCAGCACCTCATATTCCACCTTGGGATCCTACAACCCAATCGTCTCAATGTGGGCTTTACTAGCTTCAAAATCTCCCCACGTCCGGCCTCATCCAATGACCAACCCTCCCTCTCATCCCCGCCTCCTTGATCTGTCCGTCTTCTCTCCCACCTATCGGCTCCTCCCACCTCACTGACCAATCCCCACCACTGCCTACCTGCAATCACCTATCACCATCCCACCTACCTTCCCCAGCCCCACCCGTCCTCTCTCTATTTATTTCTGAAGCTCCAACACGCTCCACCATTCCTGAAGAAGGGTCCCGACCCAAAACGTCAGCTTTCCTGCTCCTCTGATGCTGCCTGGCCTCCTGTGTTCCTCTGGCTCCACACTGTGTTATCTCTTAAATGTTTTATGTTTTTCCCTCTCTTATAATTCCACCCAATGTCACAAAAGATATATTAGCATTGGAGGGGGTACATTATAGAGGCAAAAAGGCTGAAAGAGTTCAATTGTGAGGAGAGGTTGTGTAGAGGAGACTCATAATCCTCTAGCTGTAAAATTTATTTTCTAATCAACCTCTTTTTACACATCACAGTAGCAGGTCTCCTGGTCCAGATATCAGGACACTGCCACTACACCTCAAGAGCACTAAGACAATGGAATTCACCACTGAAACATTCGATTGAGCTCGGGATACTTAGACCTTCAATTAAAATATTTTCAACCTATTTTCCTAATTAATCTGTTCAAAGATGTTACTACGCATCTCTGGAGCAGGTGGGACTTGAACCCTGTCTCTCAGTTTAAAGGTAAGGATACCATCACTGTGACACAAAAGGGCCCCCTTTTTTAAATGATGTTGGTGGGAGAGGGGCCTGCTTTATGTATCTTCTAATCTATTTATTCAGAGATGTATTTTTAAACATATCTTGGAGCAGGTACAACTTGAATCTAGATGACCTGGTCCAGAGGAAGGGGAAAAACCACGACCCTGCAAGAGCACTAAACCCAGGGAATTCACCACTGAAACCTGGGATTAAATCAGGGATGCTTCGATCTTCAATAGAAGACTTTCCCAACTAAGCTATAAGCTTTAAGCATTTATGATGCTTAATAATCTCAAATAGAGAGGTGCTATCTCCTCTGGCAGATGATTCCAGAAGCATCAGCTTAAATTTAGAACCAGCTTATTCCCGAGCCATGTTTGGCAACATTTTGTCACATAACAGGAGAGTCGAAATTGGGAACTCTGTCCCCTGAAACTAATTGAAGCTGGGATTGGGTCAGCAGATTTGGGGTGGGCAAGTTCGTGTTGATTGAAAAGTTCAAAAGAGTGATAGATTGTGTTTGGTATAAGTCTCAGAAATCACAGAAATTTGAGGGTGCATACATGAGGATCAATGGTCGGCACAACATTGTGGGCTGAAGGGCCTGTTCTGTGCTGTACTGTTCTATGTTCTATGTTCTATGTTCTAAGTGATCAAGTCAAGACAGGCAAATGGAGTTAAAATGTCGAGGAGTAATGATCGCACTACTGGTAGCATGAACCAGAGGGGCTGAGTGGCACACTCTGACCCTAAATTGCTGTCATTGATCGAGGAAATCAGAAGCAAGGGAAAATCATTGATCAGTGAATATTTCTTTGTTTCCACAGTGACAGATCTTCATACTCTGGGCATTACCTATATTGCTACAATCAGTTAGAACCCTCCCTTCAGAAACACCTTCCTGGTAAAGGAGAGGCAGTATTATAAACCTCCGATATCACAACAATTGTTAATGAATAACAGATAACAATTGTGTGGTAATCACATGGCATTTGGTGTATGGGTCAATGAGCCGAGGAGTGGCGGATAGAGTCCAATTTAGATAAGTGCAAGGTGTTGCATTTTGGTCAGTCGCACTAGGGCAGGACGTATACACTTAATGGTAGGTTCCTGGGGCGTGTTGCCGAATAAAGAGACCGAGGGGTGCAAGTGCGTGGTTCCTTGAAAGTGGAGTTGCTTTGCAGAGAGGGTGGTGTAGGAGGTGTTTGGTATGCTTGCCTTTATTGGTCAGTGCTTTGAGAAGGGTATGTTGCAGCTGCACAGGACATTGGTGAGGTACCTTTTCAGAATACTGCGTCTAATTCTAGTCTCCCTGCAAGAGGGAAAGATGCTGTTGAACTTGAAAGAGTTCAGAAAAGATTTACAAGGACGTTGCTGGGATTGGAGGGCATGTGCTAGAGGGAGAGCCTGAATAGACTGGGGCTATTTTCCCTGGAGCAACGGAGACTGCGGGATGACCTAATAAGGGTTTATAAAAGTACGAGGGGCGTCGATAGGGTAAATATCCAAGGTCTTTTCCCCAGGGTAGGAGAGCCCAAAACTAGAGGGCATAGGTCTAAGGTGAGAGGGGAAAGGTTTAAAAAGGACCCGAGGGTTAACTTTTTCACACAGAGGGTGGTGCGTGTATGGCACGGTTTGCTGAAAGAAGTGGTGGAGGCTGGGACAATTACATTTAAAAAGGCATCTGGTTGGGTACATGAATAGGAAAGGTTTAGAGGGATATCGGCCAAATGCTGGCAAATAGGGGTTGTTCAGTTTAGGATGTCTGGTCAGCAAGGATGAGTTGGACTAAAGGATCTGTTTCCATGCTGTATTACTGTGTGACCTGAAGTGCCATAGTGCCGGGTTGTGCAAGCTGGCTCAATTTTAAAGGTCCGGCTGTTGTGATTAGTGTTTGAACAGATCCCCCTGATGTGTCATCCACTTTATAATTACCCTCTTCCCCGTTGCCGATTTTTGTGACGAACATTCCAAGTCCGGACTGTCCCAGATGCATCGATCAGAGAAAGGGAGGAAATGTTCACACAGGACATGAGCAGCGTTGCGAGTGAAGTTACGACCCCTCCTTTTCTTTAACCCACACTTGCTGTTGAATTACAGGGAGCTAGAAAATGCAAAATCACTTTGGCAGTGATTGAGAGAAGATGAGTATAATTGGTAAGTGAGGGGTAGTGTGCCAGGTAGGTGAGGTGAGGGGAGGGGACAAGGTAGGTGAGGTGGGGTAGAATTCCAGGTGTGTGAGGTGGGATAAGATGCCAGGTGGGTAAGATGTGTGTAGGTGCCTGGGGGGAGGAAGGGGAGATTTTGGCTTGAGCATGTTCCAGTTGGATCCCTTGTGCACCAAGGTGGGAACAGGAGTATCACACTGGCCTGGGGGGGTGGTGAGAATAGGGGTCATTAAGTTTGGAGAGGGGGTGGTGTGCTGCGTCAGGGATGTTGGGTTGGGGGATGTGTATTTGGGGTGTTGAGAGGTGAATCAAAGGTTCTTTTTAATAGTTACCCATGTGTTAGAGTAGCTTTCTTCCTGCGTAACTGTTAGACTTAAGTGAATCAGAATGCACTGAAGTTCCCAACTTTAAAGGATTCTTTCTCAGGTTTGGAGACACAGGGGAATTGCCCACCAGACAATTCAATCTCCCCAGCAATCCACACTGAGTCAGCAGCATCGGGAATTCCTCATGTACACCTCCAATCTGCATTGCTTTCTCTGGCCGTTGGAAGATTACGGAGGTGGCATGGTGGCTCAGTGGTCAGTACTGCTGCGTCACAGTGCCAGGGATCCATCCAGGTTCGATTCCACCCTTGGGCAACCGTGTGGTGTTTGCACATTCTCCGTGTGTCTGTGTGGTAATCCTCCGGATTCCTCCCACGGTCCAAAGATGTGTGGGTCAGGTGGATTGGCCGTGGTAAATTGCCCTGTAGTGTCTAGGATGAGAAATGCAGGAATTGGGTAGGTAATGGGCCTGTGTAGGATACTCTTGGGAGAGTAGGTGTGGGCTGAATGGCGTGCTTCTACACTGGAGGGATTCAATGATATGGACTAATGTGTCCCGACGCCGATGATGCCTCATTGAGGAGCAGGCTCTGTCAACTCTAGAGGGTTGAAGAATGACAGGGGATCTTGTTGAAGCTTAAAAAATAATTACAGGGTGACTGTAGATAGGACAATTTGTCTGGTAGGAGTTGGGTCAGCTGGGAGTAGGTTCCTGGGGGGGAAGAAAGGGGAGATTTTGGGTGGAGCATGTTCCAGTCGGATCCCTTGCGCACCAAGGTGGGAACAGGAGTATCAAGCTGGCCTGGGGGGGTTGGTTGGAATGGGGGTCGTTAAGTTTGGAGAGGGGGTGGTGTGCAGCGTCAGGGATGTTGGGTTGGGAGATGTGTCTTTGGGGTGTTCCCCCAGACAAAACCTGAAAGAGCTGCAGATGCTATAAATCAGGAACAAAAGCAGAAGTTGATGGAAAATCTCAGCTGGTTTGGCAGAATCTGTGAAAAAAAATCAGAGTTAATGTCTCAGGTCCAGTTCTGAGGAAGAGTCTCGATCACTCAAACAGAGTGTATGGAAAAGGAGAAGACCGACTGAGGGTGGAGAGCTTTGAACAATATGAATAAAGATTCCCCGGAGCAGATGTTGAAGTAATGGTTATATTCTTGGACTAATTAGTTTGAGAACTAGGATAGAGATCTGGGCAAATAAAAGCTGCAAGAACAAACTGAAGTTGCTGGAACAGCTCGGGAGGTCTGGCAGCATCTGTGTAGAAAGAGCTTTAGTCACTACCTGCTGCTTCATAGTGTCAGGGTCCTCGGTTCTCTTCCACCTCGGGAGACTGTCTGTATGGAGTTTGCACATTCTCCCCGTGTCTGCATGGTGCTCTTATCCTCTGGGTGCTCCAGTTTCCTCTCACAGTCCAAAGATACACAGGCTAGGTGGCTCGGCCGTGCTAAATTGCCTATAGTGTGCAGGGATGTGTAGGTTAGGGGGATGGCTGTGGGTCGGATGCTCTGAGGGTCAGTGTAGACTTGTTGGGCTGAAGGGCCTGTTTCCACACTGCAATGATTCTATGATTCTATTTCTAACACACACAACTCCTCTCACTGAAGAGGCAGAAATAAAAGTTGGTGAGGAAGAGAAGGATAGAGCATGCAAATAAATGTTTTGAGGTTGTTTCAAGGTACTATATAAATGCAAGTTCTCTTTCTTATTGCCTCTGTGTGCTACTCCCCTGCTAGATTAAGACACTGCTTAATTGCTTGGCAACGAACAGGAAACTCAATATTTTCACAATGCTGGTCACGATACAGCATTAATGGCAGAGAGTAAACATCAAGGATTACAATTTCCTTCATATGATCCCCTGTTAAGCCATGTCAGACAGGTATTGACCTGCCAGTATTAGATATGCTATCATAATTGTCTACTGCCTCCAGAAATGACAGATAACTGTTTTCTGTCTGAGCAAAGCCATTTTATGGATAATAGAGCTGTAACATGTATTGACACTTAACTGGCCCTGAAATGGCTCAGTAAGTCAATGTTTTGTATCAAGCCAAGCTTTAACCACATCGAGTCAGTCCTCATGATACCCAGGAATGGCTGAAGGCATCAGATACAGAGAAGGAGTATGGGACCTGACGACATTCTGGCAACCCTGTAGTACTGAAGACTTGTACTCAAGAACTAGCTACGCCCCCAGCCAAGCTCCTCCTATGTAGCTACAAAACTGACATCTACCCAGCGTAGAGTTCTTAGAGTGCACCTTTTAAACCCACAGTCACTACCATCTCGAAGGACAAGGGCAGCAGATACATGGGATCAGGTTCACCTCCGAACCACTCACCACCCTGACTTGGAAATATATCGCCATTCCTTCAGTGTCATGGGTTCAAAATCCTGGAATTCCTTCCCTAACATTGGCTGAGGCTGTTTCCCCGGTTGTAGAGTCGGGAATTTGAGCACACGGTCTCAGGATTAGGGAGCATCAGTTTGGGTCTGAAATGAGGAGAAATTTGTTCACTTGGATGTCTCTGAACATTTAGAGATCTCCCTTCTAAAGGCCGTGGGAACTTGGCTGCTGAGTATATCTAAGATTTCTCCCAGTAGATTATTGATGATTGGAGTTTCTCAGAATCTCAGTTTAGAGGAGGGTGAGGATGGAGGTCCCACGTCCACCCTAGCGGAAAGGGAGAGTAAACTCGATGGTGTTGTACCTAATCAGATCTACACGGCAGTCAAACCATCTGAGATTATCCCAGGGCCAAGGAGTAGCTGTGGCAATATACAGTTTCACTCCTTTCTGTCTTTGTGTAATTCACTGCACATGGGCTGCATCACCACTGGGGGGAGCCTGGAACCCACATTTTGGATACCAATTAATCCAAATTGATTCACAACTCCACTCCCACACATCCCAGATGTCCAAGTACTTCAAGGACCGCAACTTTCCCCCCGCAGTGGTCGAGAATGTCCTTGACCGCGTCTCCCGTATTTCCCGCAACACATCCCTCACACCCCGCCCCCGCCACAACCGCCCAAAGAGGATCCCCCTCGTTCTCACACACC
This sequence comes from Stegostoma tigrinum, assembly GCF_030684315.1. Lineage (NCBI taxonomy): Eukaryota > Metazoa > Chordata > Chondrichthyes > Orectolobiformes > Stegostomatidae > Stegostoma > Stegostoma tigrinum. The sequence goes on along the minus strand of NC_081381.1, from coordinate 18,115,853 downwards.
ACCCCACCAACCTCCGGATACAACGCATCATCCTCCGACACTTCCGCCATTTACAATCCGACCCCACCACCCAAGACATTTTTCCATCCCCACCCCTTTCTGCTTTCCGGAGAGACCACTCTCTCCGTAACTCCCTTGTTCGCTCCACACTGCCCTCCAACCCCACCACACCCGGCACCTTCCCCTGCAACCGCAGGAAATGCTACACTTGTCCCCACACCTCCTCCCTCACCCCTATCCCAGGCCCCAAAATGACTTTCCATATTAAGCAGAGGTTCACCTGCACATCTGCCAATGTGGTATACTGCATCCACTGTACCCGGTGCGGCTTCCTCTACATTGGGGAAACCAAGCGGAGGCTTGGGGACCGCTTTGCAGAATACCTCCGCTCGGTTCGCAATAAACAACTGCAACTCCCAGTCGCAAACCATTTCCACTCCCCCTCCCATTCTTTAGATGACATGTCCATCATGGGCCTCCTGCACTGCCACAATGATGCCACCCGAAGGTTGCAGGAACAGCAACTCATATTCCGCGTGGGAACCCTGCAGCCCAATGGTATCAATGTGGACTTCACCAGCTTCAAAATCTCCCCTTCCCACCACATCCCAAAACCAGCCCAGTTCGTCCCCTCTCCCCACTGCACCACACAACCAGCCCAGCTCTTCCCCTCCACCCACTGCATCCCAAAACCAGTCCAACCTGTCTCTGCCTCCCTAACCTGTTCTTCCTCTCACCCATCCCTTCCTCCCACCCCAAGCCACACCTCCATCTCCTACCTATTAACCTCATCCCACCTCCTTGACCTGTCCGTCTTCCCTGGACTGACCTATCCCCTCCCTACCTCCCCACCTATACTCTCCTCTCCACCTATCTTTTCTCTCCATCTTCGGTCCACCTCCCCATCTCTCCCTATTTATTCCAGAACCCTCTCCCCATCCCCTTCTCTGATGAAGGGTCTAGGCCCGAAACGTCAGCTTTTGTGCTCCTGAGATGCTCTTGGGCCTGCTGTGTTCATCCAGCTCCACACTTTGTTATCTTGGATTCACAACTCCTCTCTTCTTTATAGTCAGTTCCCACTTTCCATTTGTAAGAAACTGTCTTCTTGCTGGTTTGATTTGTAGCCCAGTAAGGATTCAATGTCTTTAAAACCCCACCTCTTCCTCCGTTACATTGATGACTGTATCGGCGCCGCCTCTTGCTCCCCAAAGGAGCTCGAACAGTTCATCCACTTTACCAACACCTTCCACCCCAACCTCAAGTTCACCTGGGCATACCTCACCTTCCTGGACCTCTCAGTCTCCATCTCAGGTAACCAGCTAGAAACTGATGTCCACTTCAAGCCCACTGACTCCCACAGCTAACTAGAATACACTTCTTCCCACCCACCCACCCTCCTGCAAAAATTCCATCCCCTAGTCCCAATTCCTCCGCCTCCGCCGCATCTGCTCCCACGATGAGGCATTCCACTCCCGCACATCCCAGATGTCCACGTTCTTCCAGGACCGCAACTTTCCCCCTGCAGTGGTCGAGAACGCCCTTGACTGCGTCTCCCGCATTTCCCGCAACACATCCCTCACACCCCGCCCCCGACACAACCGCCCCCAGAGGATCCCCCTTGTCCTCACATACCACCCCACCAACCTCCGGATACAACGCATCATCCTCCGACACTTCTGCCATCTACAATCCGACCCCACCACCCAAGACATTTTTCCATCCCCGCCCTTGTCTGCCTTCTGGAGAGACCACTCTCTCCGTGACTCCCTTGTCCGCTCCACACTGCCCTACAACCCCACCACACCCGGCACCTTCCCCTGCAACCGCAGGAAATGCTACACTTGCCCCCACACCACCTCCCTCACCCCTATCCCAGGCCCCAAAATGACTTTCCATATTAAGCAGAGGTTCACCTGCACATCTGCCAATGTGGTATACTGCATCCACTGTACCCAGTGCGGCTTCCTCTACATTGGGGAAACCAAGCGGAGTCTTGGGGACCACTTTGCAGAACACCTCCGCTCGGTTCGCAATAAACAACTGCACCTCCCAGTCGCAAACCATTTCCACTCACCCTCCCATTCTTTAGATGACATGTCCATCATGGGCCTCCTGCACTGCCACAATGATGCCACCCGAAGGTTGCAGGAACAGCAACTCATATTCCGCCTGGGAACCCTGCAGCCTAATGGTATCAATGTGGACTTCACCAGTTTCAAAATCTCCCCTTCCCCCACCGCATCCCTCAACCAGCCCAGTTCATCCCCTCCCCCCACTGCACCACACAACCAGCCCAGCTCTTCCCCTCCACCCACTGCATCCCAAAACCAGCCCAGCCTGTCTCTGCCTCCCGAACCGGTTCTTCCTCTCACCCATCCCTTCCTCCCACCCCAAGCCACACCCCCCGCTACCTACTAACCTCATCCCACCTCCTTGACCTGTCCGTCTTCCCTGGACTGACCTATCCCCTCCCTACCTCCCCACCTACACTCTCTCCACCTATCTTCTTTACTCTCCATCTTCGGTCCGCCTCCCCCTCTCTCCCTATTTATTCCAGTTCCCTCCCCCCATCCCCCTCTCTGATGAAGGGTCTAGGCCCGAAACGTCAGCTTTTGTGCTCCTGAGATGCTGCTTGGCCTGCTGTGCTCATCCAGCCTCACACTTTGTTATCTTGTACTGAAGAGCAGTGATTGTTCTTACACTGACAAAATGAACTACATTTCTGGTCACAGAAAAGTTCCACAACGCCAGTTCAAGAAAAAAAATCAAACTAGTGCAACCATTCCCAAATTGTGGGTCATGACATTGACCCCATTCCCACCCCAGGAGAAGTTAATGGGGGGTGGGTTATAAGTTAATGCTTTGGGATCATGGACATTCAGTTGAGGCCTAGCTCCTGTTGTGTAATGAGGTGGGTGTTCAGTTCAGGGAAAAGACAACTATCATTAACTCTATCTATACCATCATTACTTTATAAACTTCTAACAGGTTGCCTCTCAACCTCCTACAATTTGCGTGTGAAATGAACTTCAAGTTGGATTAGGTTATTTGACAAATAATATCAGAACCGTTTCCTCATCCAATTGGAAAGCATTCTGAAACAGGAATGCTGACAAATTTTCCCCTGCCAAGGTTGAGAGGTTGTGTGGCCAATTTAATCCTGCCAATTTATGATACAAGAATTTAGGGAAGGGCTAATTGCCTGGAGACCTGTTTCTGATCACTATCCGTATGAGCCAACAGGAAGTTGACACACGTAAGACATCGGCTGAGGACAGAATCACATTGAGATGTAAAAGAGCTAAAGAAACAGCATTTGAGTTTCAGCATCCACATTGACAGGAGAAGCTTATCTGTTCTCAGTGCGAGGTGCCAGAGAAACAGTTTGGGCTCTTGTGACCAGCGGTAGTATCTCTTCTTCCTAGCCAGGCAATCCAGTTTACAAATGTCACACAATCTCTGTACAGAATGATTAGGAAAATATTGACCAGAAGAACAGGATTGCATCAGAAAGTTTCCCCTTCATGAAAGCCCAATTATTGTACTCTCAGTTACCTCTGAGCAGTATTCTATACTTGATTGCTTTGAGGTGAATTGAAACAGCCTGGAGATGTCAGCTTCTAAATGTGCTGAAAACTTTTTTAGTGTTTCATAATTCAGTGCTTTGAGATGTCTACTCAACGTTGCAGTTCATGATTTCCAGTAGCTTCTGTGCTGTCTGTTTACTTTGTTCTGAATCCGGTCATTACTCCACGGAGGGAGCTTGCTATGTACTGATTCGCTGCCACATTTCTGTTTCGTTACATCAGTGATTACACTCTGCTGGCTGTAGGGCATTTTGAGGTTGTGGACGGCGCTACATAAACGTAAGTCTCCCTTTGGCCATGTGAACAGGCCAGCTACACAGACCTGGAAGCAGCCAACTCACCACCCCACCAGTGGATGAGCAGATTGCGCTGCGGGTGCTGATGCTAATCGCAGAATTGCCAGCTTAAGAATGGGAATATTTCATTTGGATTTTGGGAATATGCGAACAGGAGTAGGCCCTTCAGCCCCTTGAGCTTGTCCTGCCATTCAATGAAATCTTGCTCCTGAGAATGGCCTCTGCGACGTAAATTCGGTTTTTGGGTCAGTTCCCACAGGTCAGTTCCTGAAAAATGATTGCTTCCACTTGTGGCCAGAGGTAGACAGATATTCAGGAGTTGTTTATTCCATCGAAGGGTTAATAACAAGGGGGTATCATTTCAGGTGACAGATAGGAGGTTTAGAGAGGATTTGATGAAATTCTGTTTCACCTAGAGGGTGGCAGGGGAGTCTGGAATGCATTGCCTGGGGCAGACAGTTAAGGCAGGAAATCTTGCAATATTAAAAAGCATTTGGATGAGCCCTTGAAATGTCAAGGCTATGGGTGCAGTGAGGGACTGTGGGACTAGTATGCACGTAGAGTCTGAACAAAAACAACCGAAGAACTGCAGATGCTGGAAATCAGAAACAAAAAACAGAAGAGCTGGAAAAATTCCAGCTGGAAAAATGACAGCACCTGTGGAGAGGGAAAAAGAGTTAACATTCTGGGTCCAGTGACACCGTTTTCTGACCACAGATGCTGCCAGACCTGCTGAGGATTTCCCAGCAGTTCCTGTTTTCATTAGTGTAGATTTCAATAAGTTTGGTCAGTGCAGACTCGATGGGCTGAAGGGCCTGTTCTGTTCTGTACAATTCTGTGAAATGACAGCCTTTGTGTGAGGGAAGGTTTGGGGGTGAGTGGGCTCGGAATGGGGTCACACCTCCTCCACCAGAAACCGTTATGTGTTTCAGTGTAAATTAATTGACCGTAACTCCCTGGCAGTGAGTCCAAGACGTTAAGGAGACCCCAGGCATCACTGTTTCTTTATCATCAGGCATGAACTCTCCAGGGTCTGGTAAATACAGGAATTCTGACAGTCACCTCCAGATCTCCCCCATAATGTGGTGAACTAGCCTCAAACAGAGAGCTATCCGAACAAGCCCAGCCTTGAAAAGCAATTGAAGGATTAAAGAGGGATTTACAGCTCCTTTTCTTTCAAAAAAAATTCTCAATAGCAATTGTCTTCTAAATTGAAAGAACGGGATACGTTCACATTGCGTCCACTGCTGGGCTTCAGTTGCTCAGCGGAAAAGCTCCAAGTACCACGAAAACTTCCTGAAGCTCTACTCTACTGTGGCCTCCCACTGCACTCCCAGCTGTTCTCTCGCTGTGGTGCACGGTTTCTGTGGAAACAGCGGCTGCCTAAACCATGCCTCTCCAGATGTCTGCAATGTGCTTCCATCAGTGCTTTTTCACGGTGCCAATTGCTTGGAAGCACATTGAGTCGGGGCACTGCGAAGTCAGCTTTCAGAGGGAACCAGCTCTCCCCCTGTCTCCCTTCTGTACAACAACTAGTTCCTGGAATGATACCAGCTGGTGGCCCCGCTGCCCATCCCCGTCCTCGGTATTCCTGTCATGGCTACTGCCAGCTCCGACAGTCCCATTCAACAAAAGTCAATACCCATGATCCCAAAACATTAACCTACAACCCACCCCACCCCCACCATTGGCTTCTCCTGGGGTGGGAATGGGGTCAATGTCATGACCCACAATTTGGGAATGGTTGCACTAGTTTGATTTTTTTCTTGAACTGGCGTTGTGGCATTTTTCTGAACGGGTGAAAAATCGAGGGCCATGTCAGATGATGCGTTGCAATGGGATCACAGAGAAATCAGAAGACGGCAACATTCAAATGACAGCAAAATACTGCAGATGCTGGAAATTGGTAATCAGTTGTTAGAGTCATATAGAGATGTACAGCACAGAAACAGACCCTTCGGTCCAACTTGTCCATGCTGACCAGATATCCTAAATTAATCTAGTCCCATTTGCCAGCATTTGGCCCATATCCCTCTAAACCCTTCCTATTCGTGTACCAATCCAGATGCCTTTTAAATGCTGTAATTGTTCCAGCCTCCACTTCCTCTGGCAGCTCATTCCATACACGCACCACCCTCTGTGTGAAAAAGTTGCCCCTTAGGTCCCTTTTAAATCTTTTCCCTCTCACCTTAAACCTATGCCCCTCTAGTTTTGGACTCCCCTAACCTGGGAAAAAGACTATGGCTATTTGCCCTATCCATGCCCCTCATGATTTATAAACCTCTGTAAGGTCACCCATCAGTCTCTGACTCTCCAGGGAAGACTCTCCAGGCATATTCAGCCTATCCCTATAGCTCAAACCCTGCAAATCCAGCAACATCTTTGTAAATCTTTTCTGAACCCTTTTAAGTTTCACAACGTCTCACCTACAGCAGGGAGACCAGAAGTACAGTTTTTCAAAAGTGGCCTCACCAATTTTTATGTAAACTTTAACCTATGTTAATTTTAAATCTGAAATAGTTATGCTTACGTTAAGCAAAACTATTCAGAGATACAGGCCAAAGGCAGGTGTATGAAGTTAGGCCACAGGTCAGCCATGATCTCATTGATTAGATTCCCTACAGTGTGGAAACAGGCCCTTCGGCCCAACAAGTCCACACCGCCCGTTGGAGCATCCCACCCAGACCCATCCCCCTGTAACCCACACACCCCTGAACACTATGGGCAATTTAGCATGGCCAATCCACCTAGTCAGCACATCTTTAGACTGTGGAAGGAAACCGGAGCACCCGAAGGAAACCCACGCAGACACAGGGAGAATGTGCAAACTTCATACAGTTACCCAAGGCTGGAATCGAACCTGGGTCCCTGGTGCTGTGAGGCTGTGGTGCTAACCGCTGAGCCACCAAATGGTGACGGAACAGGCCCAAGGGGCTGATTGGCCTACTCCTGCTCGTACATTCCTAATATCCTAAATCTGAAACAAATACAGAAATTGCTGTAGAAACACAGCATGTCTGGCAGCATCTGGAGATAGAGAGCCAGACTGAACAAATCAAGTCTGGTAATGACTCTTTATCAGAGTGGAAATGGGACTGATTGGTTCATTTTGCAGAGCTGACATGGCCCAGATGGGTTGAATGGCCTCCCACTGTGTTGTAATGACCCTAGGGTACTGTCACTTCCAATTCTCTCTCTCATTATCCTTTTAACTGATCAAATCTCCTTCAGAAGAAAGTCATATTGGATTCGAAATGTCAACTCTGTTCCTCTCTCCACAGGTGCTGCCAGACCTGCTGAGTTTCTGCAGCACTTTCTGTGTGTTTGTGACACAGTAACAGCCTGAGAAACCCAGCAGATCGTGTTTATGTTTATCCCTCACACAAACAACTGGCCTAATCCCATGTGTCCCCTTCATTTACTCTTTTATTCTACTCTTTCTGCAACCAGCTAACAAACATAGGATGTGAGTTTCACCTACAGGGCCAGCATTTATTGCCCATTCCTGAGGTGATGATGTGGAGCTTTCTGTGGGTCTGGAGTCACGTGTAGTCCCAGACTAAGTGGATCGGAGACCACCTGGCAATACCAGGTGCAGTAGGCTTAGGGCAGCACAGTGGTTCAGTGGTTAGCACTGCTCCCTCACAACACTAGGGACCCAGGTTTGATTCCACCCTCGGGTGACTGTGTGGAGTTTGCACATTCTCTCTGTGTCTGTGTGGGTTTCCTCTGAGTGCTCTGGTTTCCTCCCACAGCCCAAAGATGTGCAGGCTAGGTGGATTGGCCATGCTAAATTGCCCATAGTGTTCAGGGCTGTGTAGATTAGATGGGTTACAGGGGAATGAATCTGGGCGGGATGCTCTGAGGGTCATTGTGGACTTGTTGGGCCAAAGGGCCTGCTCCCACACTGTAGGGATGCTATGATCTATGAAGCCAGCTCCAGAATATTATAAAATTATAGATATCAATGTAAAATGACTGATAATAAAATCTAATGCAGATTGAGTAGCTGAAATTCACAACCAAATCTGCCAGTATTTCAATAACCAACTATTTTAATAATCCTCTGTGCATCAATTTTTAAGTAATCTAATTTAAAAGACACTGTTATGAAACTGGGTTTCTTTGTTCATCAACACCCTCTAAGACCTTACTATTAAGTGTATAAGTCCTATCGTCATTTGCCTTTCCAAAATGCAGCACCTCACATTTATCCATTTATTTATTTAGCTTTGATGCATTTCAGGGGAAGGTTGATAAACACATAAGGGAAAAGTGAGCAGAGTGTTATGCAGAAGGAATGAAGTAGGGAGGCTTGTGTGGAGCATTGGTTTGGCCCAGAGATCTGTTTCTGCAAAACTGATTGGATTTGATTTATTGCCACATGTGTCTTCTTACAAAGTATGGTGAAAAGCCTTGCATAGCATCGCCACTCTCCGGCACCATCCCGAAACACAGAAAAAAAACCAAAACATAGTATGCAAAGGCAGGAAAACGAAGAAATAAAGGAAGCCTCCAACTTTATAGCTCTTCTTGTTGAGCGCTCCATCATGTGCCGCGGGCCTGGTGACCAGGCTCAAGTAGCCTTTTCCACCCACTGGAATGAAAGCTGCTACTCTTGGGCACCATCTCACATCCATCAATGTAACCAGCGCCATCTTTGTTACACACTAGATTACAAAACCGGGGAAAAAAAACAGCAAATATAAAGGAAACAAAACCGAACGCAATTAGGAACACAGGAAACAATTTAAAAGGAATGCAGGAAAATCCTATAAAAGCAGACATAAGCTCTAATTTTAACCAATAAGAGACATCTTATGGGCAGAATTTAGGGTGCACAGAAAACCGAAGGGAGGTGATGGCCTAGTGGTATTATCACTGGACTGTTAATCCAGAAACCCTGATAATGTTCTGGGGACCTGGGTTCAAATCGTGCCACAGCACATGGTGGAATTTGAATTCAATAAATACGTGGAATTAAGAATCTAATGATGACCGTGAATCCATTGTCGATTGTTGGAAAACCAATCTGGTTCACTAATGCCCTTTAGGGAAGGAAACTGCCATCCTTACCTGGTCTGGCCTACATGTGACTCCAGACCCACAGCAATGTGGTTGACTCTTAACTGCCCTCTGGGCTATTAGGGATGGGCAATAAATGCTGCCTGGCCAGTGACACCCTCGTCCTGTGAATGAACAAAGAAAGAAAATCTGGTAATCTTCCACAAGAGATCCAGGAGATTCCAGCTCACCAACTATGACTCTCACCTGCCTTTTGAGGCGGTAAGGCAAGCTACAAGAAAGGAAAATGAGATTAACTTGGCAAAACATGTCTCATTAACTATTGGCAGATGCCAATGGGCTGAGAAAGCTGGATGCAAAGGGTTGGAGAACAACAATAGGCATGATATCAATACGCTCTAAGTCGAAAGTAGAGTTCTGGCAGGTTAAGGAAAAACCAATGTCATTGATTGGCGATGGATAAGACAATGATGATGTACTGTAAACAAAAATATTATGACAAACAAATGTCGCCTCATATACAACTGAGCAAACACAGACTCTTGAAACAGTTACAGGAAACTAAAACCACAACTAAATCAGTTGAAAAGATAATGAAAAAGGACATTGTAGACAAATGTCATCCTAGAGATATAGATGGAGGCCATTCAACCCACTGGGTCCATGCCAGCACCCTGCGGAACAAACCATTCATTCCCATTCCCGTACCCTATCCCCATGATCCTGCAAGTTTGAGTTATAAGGAGAGGCTGAATAAACTGGGGATATTTCCCCTGGAGCATAGGAGGTTGAGGGGTGACCATATAGAGGTTTATAAAATCTCAAGGGGCATGAATAAAGTAAAAAGCAAAGGTCTTTCCTTAAGGTGCAGGAGTTCAAAACCAGGGGACATATTTTTAACCTGAGAGGAGAACGATTTTAAAAGGACAAGGGGGGGCAACGTTTCCACACAGAGGATGGTTTGTATATGAAATGACCTGCCAGAGGAAGTGATAGGTGTAGGTACATTACAACATTTAAAAAAGATTTGGACAGGTACATGAATAGGAAAGGTTTAGAGGGATATGGGCCAAATGCAGGCAAATAGAACTAGATTAGTTTGGGAAACCTGGTTGGCATGGATGATTTGGGCCAAAGGGCCTGTTCCCATGCTGTATGGCCCTATAACCTTTGCATACCCTTTCAAAATCATTGACGTCTCCACTTCTACCCACTCATAGGCTGCAAGCTCAAGGCAGTGTTGGGAAGAGCTTTAATCACCATGTGAAGAGATGGAGAAATATTAAAGACTTATTTGGGCCACTCGAGGACAAGCTACATAGGATTTATGAAGCCAGAAAATAGTTTCTGAGCATTTTGCAATGGTTTTCACTCATAAAGATGTTGCTGACTGACAGGATTCAATGATTCTGTTACAAATAAAATTGTAAAAATTAACATTGACAACATGTGATTTTGACAGAATTAGGAGCCTTAAAACTCTAACTGCCAGTCTCCTCCTTCCCACACCTTTGATGGTTCACATTGCCCTTAATAGGCTTTGCATGGAAATTATTCAGTTGGAATCACGAGTGATTTGGTGCTGGGGAAAAGAATATTTGGTTGTGTGTGATTCTGCATGTACAAAATAAAGACACAGAGTTATGTTTGTACGTGGATGTCTTTGGAAAGTGAGCACACGGTGTCCACCAATGGCATTTTCTTTCAGTCACCTGTGGTACATGGGTATCACTGGCTAAGCCAGCATTTTATGCCCATCCCTAGCTGCCCATGAGAAGGTGGCGATGAGCTGCCTTCTTGAATCGTTGCAGTCCATGTGCAGTAGGTGGACTCACAATTCTGTTACAGAGGGATTTCCAGAATTTTGACCCGCTGACACTGATATATTTCCAAGTCAGGAAAGTGAGTGGCTTGGAGGGGAACTTGCAGGTGGTAGGTATCTCATGCGTCTGCTGCCCTGTTCTTCTAGATGGAGGTTGTCCTGGGTTTGGAAGGTGCTGTCTAAAGAATTTGGGTCAATTCCTGAAGTGCATCTAAATAGAGGCAGGCACTGTGGGGTGTGGAATGCCTCATTTCCCCCTCCAACACCATTCTGATTCGGTCCCCTCCCTCCCTGTCTACTTCTCCCTCACCTTTGGCATCATTGTACTGCCCCTGATGTAAATTGGTAATTAGTTCAGAAACACAGGTGATTCGATGGTGGAGGAAAAGAGATCAGTGGTACATAAAAGCATTTCTGCACAGAAAAGAAATGTAAAAGACAATTAAATAAATAAAATCAATGGGGAGTGTGCGCGGAGATAGTAGAAATGTAGGCTTCAGTGGCACAGTGATAATGACCCTACCATTAGATGAGATTCACTCAAGATTCACAGAGACAGGCATGTGCTGTACAAGTCTCTCATTTATATCTATACTAAACTGTTAGCGCTCTGAAATGGTCCCGTTAGAAAGCATGGTATCACTAACAGGGAAGATGTTTGCAGAAATTATTATGAATGCTCCATCTGATTACGTGGAGAAGGGACAAGAGACAGTGATGAGATTTTTCCGTGTGGAACGTACAAGGGAGGATCAGAGAAACAGATGGAGAGCCACACATGTGGCAGAGGAAGACATGGATGTAGATGAAGATGATGATGGAAATCAGATAGAAAGAGAACTGCAGACAGAGGAACTCAACATCTTTGCTTTGAAAATCCCGTCAACACTCACGGTCTGGACTGACACTGAAGAATTCCAAAGCCTTGAACATTTTCCATCACTCCATCCTTGATGGCTCTGTCTTCAGCTGCTTGATCCCAAGGTCTGGAATTCCCTTCCGAAACCTGCCCACATTTCACTCCTGTTGCTTCTTTCCCAAGCTTTCAATGGCATGTCCTAGTAAGTGGCTAAGCGCCAAAGTTTGTTCGATATTGTAATCGTCGAGCAAATTGGGATGTTTTACTGGGTTAAAGATGCTATACAAATGTAAGCTATTTATGTAGCGTGATCCCTTAGGAAGAACACCGTAGGATGTCAGCTCCAATGGAATGTTGCATTAGTCACTGCTTTCAGGCCAGTAGGGCATAAAAGGAAGGTAAATATTTTGAAAAACTGGTTAATCGTTTAGCAGTACTTAAGTTGCTCAGACATCACTTAAACAGATCTTAACTGCATTCATGCCGAGTCTCCTGAGCTCTCACGCATCTGGCGTGTGATTCACATATATCTGCACAGCGTGTTCATTCACACAGATGAGTAACATTTACATCTCACACTGTTCAGTGGTCAGCAGTGCTTTTACACTCCCTGCTCTCCCAAAGTAATTGAGCCCCTCCTATCCTTCAGTTCCAAGCATAAATACAAACACTGATCCTTATTATTTGATAAAGTAAAGCAAATTCTCCTTTGGACCAGTGTGTTCCCTTTGCTGCCTTTGAGTAGATGTTTGCTAATCTTGTACATTTGTAAACATAATTCAAAACCAGTTGGATAAAGTCATTTGACTGTTTATTTTCTTTTATTTAAGGAATTTGCGACAATTATAATTGTGTGCTTCATGTAAAGATAGTTAACAATTGGAAAAGACCTCACATTGCGGCACATGATGGTACTGTTTGTAAAATAACTGAATAACTGGGAACGCTGGAGATCTGAAACAAACATAGACATTGCTGGAGAAACTCAGCATGTCTGGTAACATCTGCAAAGAGACAAAATGAACTTTTCCAAGTTCATAATTCTTTGAAGTTTGCATCACATATAGGCAGGGTGGTTAAAATGCCATTTCGCACTCTTGTCTTCATTGCTCAGACCTTTCACAGAGGAGTTGGGATGTCATGTTGAGGTTGTACAGGACGTTGATGAGGCTTCTTCTGGAGTACTGCATCCAGTTCTGGTCACCCATTATAGGAAGGATATTATTAAGCTGAAGAGGGTTCAGAAGAGATTTATCAAGGGATGTTGCCAGATTTGGAAGGTTTGAGTTGCAAAGAAAGACTGGAATATTGATCACTGGGGCATAGGAGGTTGAGAGGTGACCTTATAGGTAGGGTTATGGATAGGGTTAACAGTAGATGTATTTTCACTAGGAGGGGGAGTTTCAAAACTAGAGGACACATTTTTAAGGTGAGAAGAGAGAGATTTTAAAAAGATAAAAATGACTTGCAGGGCAAGTTTTTTATACAGAGGTTGGTTTGCGTGTGGATTAAACTTCCTGAGGACGTAATGGATGTGAGCACAATTACAATGTTTAAAAGATATTTGGATAAGTTCATGAATGGGAAAGGTTTGGAGGGATGTGGACCCAGAGCAGGCAGATGGGACAAGTTTAATTTGAGATTATGTTCAGCACGGACTGGTTGGACCGAAGGGTCTGTTTCTGTGCTGTATGACTCTATGACTGTATGATCCTTCATCGGAAAGGAAAGCCTCTGGGATAGCATGATATTTATACTGATGGGTGTTCTCTTTCTGTGGATGCTGTCTCCATTGATCTGCCTCACTCCTTACTCCACTCCAACACTACGTCCCCAACTCCCTGTCTTCAGTAATCACCACCATTTCTTAGCAACTTCCAGTTCTGCACTCAAAACATTAACCCTAGTTCCTCCAGCACTTTCTGCTTTTTGAGTCATTTGTAATTCTGTAATAGGTGCTTTTCTTCATTACTGAGTTATAGTCACATAACCTTCCTCCGCTCTACTGAATGCAGTGAATATCAGCGCTGACATTTGATCTGTGCTCTTTTCCTGGAGTCTGGACGGTAACTTTGGTGGGACAGTATGAAGAGTAGACCTGAGATTGGGCCGTGACAGGAGGGGGCAAGGTTGGAGAAGCACATTTTTGATTTCATCTGAGGCTCCTTGCTATTGCTCCCCTTGTGGCTAAGTGAGATTACTCAGTGAGGTGATCGCTCGGTGGAAAACTGAAAAGGAAGTCATCAACAGTTCAGCACATCTGTGACCATGCCCTGCTTTGGACAGTCATAATGCAGTTGCCTCAATAAACCATATACCTGTGTTGGCTAGGAAATGTCAAATGAAACTTCAGCATGTGGGTACAATAACATTGGGGTATTGTTCCTGGATGAGTAATTCAGAGATTCCAAATTCATTCCCCCAGTAAATACTTTGATCAGATTCAACATGCCTGGTGTAAATTTAAACAAAGCTTGACAGTTAATTCTTAGTCATCTAACTGGTGCATTCTCCATGTCCACACCACTACAGATCAGAGTCTACTTTCCATACAATCAACACTCTCACCTCACACTGTATATAATATGTTATTTCCTTGTGGATTGATAATCTTTCCAATGTCTTTATGAGACCAAGCTGAAAAGTTTTGATGCGGAGTCTCTTTTTCTTTAAATTAGCAAATCTAGAATGAAACATTAGTATCATTGATAATAAACATGTAATTACAAGATTGTCTTAAAACACACACTTGTTTCATAACCGCTATTGAAGAAAGGAAATCTGCTGTCCTTACCTGGACTGGCCTATGTATGAATCCAAACCTATTGCCATATGGTTGACTCTATAATAGCCTAGCAAGCCACTCTTTTGTGCCAAAAGCCTAAAACAAGCTGAATCTCCTCTCTGACACCACTGTGGGTGACCCTACATCGCAAGGACCTGCATCACAAGGTCCTACATGACATGTGGTTCATGAAGATGTTTCACCCCCACTTCCTCCAGCGAAACAGGGGTGGGCAATAAATGCCAGCCTTGCCAGTGACTCTCACACTACAAGAAAAAAAATACTGGGGCTGACCCCTTCAGACCAGGGATTGGATCCCTGCTTTGGTTGAGTTTGGTGATTCTAACTGAGTTGGTAGGTAGGGGGAATGATGAAGGGACTCACTAATAGCACAGCCAGGATTTCTAATTCTGACATCTATTGGGCGCACTTCCTGACTGATGTTGCATCCTAGCAACAGTGCTGTTTGTAGGAAAAAGGATATATTTGATGAAGTGTCTTGCAATAAAAATGCCATTAAATAGCTGCATTATATGCACATGAGAGGAGAGAGTCTGCTAGCTAAGTTGGCTGCATGGCTGGTTTGCAATACAGAGTGACACTAGCAGGATGGCTTCAAATCCCATAGCGCCATAAAATTCTTTCCCTTCCAACCTCTCCCCTCATCTGAGATATGGTGACCCTCAGGTTAAACCCCCACTAGTCATTTCTCTCTAATGACAGAACAGCTCTGATGTCCTCTGAAGATTTTATTTATAATTTAGCTGATTCACGAGCATTTTGATATGATCTTTTCTCTGATGTAGGTTAACTTGTGAACGAAGGCAGTGGGAATGGCACTTTGCCGGAGTGCCATGTTTCAGATGTTTTGAGGATGCCAGAAGTCCCAGGGAGAAAGAAAGCGGAGAATTAGCATGGAAATTTCCTGGTCTGCTTTCTGAAGAAGGGTCTAGGCCCAGAATGTCAGCCCTCCTCCTCTTCTGATGTTGCTTGGCCTGCTGTGATCATCCAGTTCTACACCTTGTTATCCCTCAACCAATATGACAGATTTGTCTGCGTTCTAAGTCACTGCGACCAAATGCTCTGGTGATGCTAGTTATGATGTAGTCATCAAATTTCCACTTTAATTAATCATTCGTATTTCAGTGTTTGAGTACAAAGGCATGCCAGCGCAGTACTGAAGGAGTACCGCGCATTTGGAGGTGCCGTCTTTTAGTTGCAATCTCAAGCCACCTATTTGCTCAAATGAATATAAACAATCTCGTAGCACTGTTTTGAGGATGAGCTGGAAGTTATCCACAGCGTCCAGACCAATATTTGTCCCTCAAGCAAGAACAGATTGGTGTTATCGCATTGCTGTGAGAGGTCTTGCTATGCATAAATTACCATTTTCCTGTGATTACAGCATTTGAAAAGTAACTTAGTTGAGAGGTCCAATGGTTGTCAAAACTGCAATATAAATGTAACCCTTTCTCTGCTTATTACATTTTTTTCTCTCTTCCTCTCTTTCATCTTTTCATTCCTTCCTTCCCTTGATTCTATTTGAAGAAGAGAAGGTAGTTCTCCAGATATCTTCAGCTCACATGACAAGAACAGCATTTATTAGCTGTCCATGGATACCTCCAGGTTTTTGTGGTTTTAAATGGTTGACAATATGGTTGGTGGGGTCAATAGAAGCTGGAACAGTTCCCTGCTGGCACTTGTGAATCTCTCTGAGGGTAATCCAACCTTCATCTTACAGACAGCATAGAACAATGAACAGTATAGCACAGGAACGGGCCCTTCGGCCCACAATTTCATGCTTAACATGACACCAAATTCAACTAATTCCTTCTGCCTGCCCTTCGTCCACATGCCTCCACTCCTTACATATTCATGTGCTTATCTAAAAGTCTCTTAAACACCCCTATCGTATCTGCCTCCTCCACCACCCTGGCAGCACATTCCAGACTCCCGCAACTCTCTGTGTAAAAAACCCGCCCCTCACATCTCCTCTCGCCTTAAATGCATTCCCCCTAGTATTAGACATTTCAGTTCTGGGAAGAAGATTCTGACCGTCAACCCTATCTGTGCATATCATAATTTGTAGACTTTTATCAAGCCTCCCCTCAGCCTCCGCTGCTCCAAAGAAAATAACCTGATTTTTTTCTAGCATCTCCTTATAGTTCACACTATCTTGCACCATCTTGATTGTTAAAGCCATAAGGAGTGAAATCAACTCTTCCAATAGTTTTAACATGATGTGACAATTGCTGTGAGGCACTGTGGTGAATGTTGGAGTGTCTAGAATCAGGGCTCCTTAAATTAGGAGCCAGCTTGAAAACTGCTATTTTTTAAGTGCTTCCCCTTTCTGGTAAAGTCTAAAATTGTCTTTCAATCATTTGCCTTTTGCCAACATCCCTGTACAACTTATAAAACGATACTCAACACCAAATGCCAAAGTATAAAAATAACAGAGGACGAATTGTTCTGAAAATATAACAAAAACGTTGAACCAAAATTGCTGGAGAAACTCAGCAGGTCTGGCAGCATCTATGGACAGAAAGCAAAGTTAATGTTTGAAGTCATGCGCCGTATTGTTCTATGTTCTCTGTGCTAAGACACTGGTTTCAAAATGTTAACTCTGTTTCTCTCTACACAGATGCTGCCAGAGGTGCTGAGCTTCTATAACAATGTTTTTGTTTCCGAATTCCAGCATCTTTGTTCCATTGAAGAAATATTAATTAGAAGTTGCATTAAGACTGATGTTCTTTGACAGCTCCCTTACACATGGAACTTGTCTTGTTGTTTCCATTACATGGCCAGGCAATGTGCAATTTTATCCTGAATGGATGGGGAATGGCGGGTTATTCAGAAAAATTTAAATATTTAAACGAGTTGCCATGAATTTGAAGACAGTGACAGGTCTAGGCCTGATGCTTTTGTGCTCCTGAGATGCTGCTTGTCCTGCTGTGTTCATCCAGCCCCACACTTTGTGAGGTTCTGAAGATACAACTGTCTGAATGATATTCTGCCCCTAGTTCATCCAACTTGAGTTACTGCTGTACATAGGGATGGAAAGATGTGACAACAGTGACCAGCACTGCAAGAGTTAAATCCAAGTCACAGCAGCTTTCCTAACACCAGAACTCCATTGTTATTGGAAAGGTTTCCCTGTGCTGATGTGCATAATAGAGACAGCATGCTGTCCCCAGTGGATGTTCAGATTCCATCACCATGGCATTTATTGGAAACATGAATAGCTCATTAAAAACACTACTGCTATTTGTTGGGCCAACTTTGATGGTCAAGTGACCACAAATGAATCAGTTTAAAATCCTGAGCACTGGGTGAGCACTTGAATGCTGATTACATGCAAACAATCTTCTTTTCACCTGCTTTTCCAGGAAGTTTTCAATTGAGTTTCAGATTAGAAGGATTATTTTGAAGAATCCTTTCTTTATCCAGTTTGTCTGCTGTAGGGATCCATTGTCTGGGGTGGAGGGGCAGCTCTTTGGAGGAGTGTTGGTTACTCTTTCAGGGTCGAACTGTTGGTGACGGGAAACTTTTAGCTGTGTATTTAATATTCAGGCTCCAGATCAGGAGAATGATGTCAAATGATTTACTTGTTGGGAGAAGGTTTGAAAAAGGAAAATAAATTGTGCACTACGCTGGCCAAACTCAGCTCAGGTACTTGTTCCTATTTTGATCCTCAAATTGTCAAGTATCGACTCATGTGAAAATGCTCGATTTCATTCCAATTTTGGAAGTGAAGCAGAACCAGGCTCAATGCAAGCTAGAGCAACGACACCTCACCTTCTACCTTAAAGAATCCCTATGGGGTGAAGAAGCTATTTGGCCCATCAAGTCCACACCAACCCTCTGAAGAGCATCCCACACAGACCTGCCCCATCCCTGCATTTCCCATTGCTAATATACCTAGCCTGCGCATCCCTGGACACTTGGGCCAATCCATCCAACCCATACATCTTTGGAGAGGTAATGGGAACTGCAGATGCTGGAGAATCCGAGATAAGAAAGTGTGGGGCTGGATGAAGACAGCAGGACAAGCAGCATCTCAGGAGCACAAAAGCATCAGGCCTAGACCTTTCCTGATGAAGGGTCTAGGCCATACATCTTTGGACTGTGGGAGGAATCCCTTGCAGGCACGAGGAGAATGTGCAAACTCCACACGGGGTTAATTCTGGCACTGAGCCACCAAGTAGCTTAAAGCCTGCAGGACTGAACATTGAGTTTAACAATTTCAGATAATGAACATCCTCCACCATATTGGTTATCTACTCCCACACTCCCAGATACTGCTTTTGTCTGGGTTGTTCCCAGAACAGCCGACCCACTTCCCACCTTTCACATTCAACATTCACATTCCACTTACCATTTATTTCCATCTCGGCTTATCATCAGCAATTCCTTTGCCTACCTCTCCCTTCTCTCTCTCTCTCTCTCTCTCTCTCTCTCTCTCTCTCTCTCTCTCTCTCTCTCTCACTCTGCCTCAGCATCATCTCCATGTGCTCATTCCTAACCCCTTTGCACCACACCCCCTGACGTCAGCATCAACTACCAGCCTTTCCCAGCTGCTGGGAGTTCTTATGAAGGATGATTGAACTCAAACGTTAACTCTGTTGTCAGGAACAAAAACAAAGTTGCTGGAAAAGCTCAGCAGGTCTGGCAGTATCTGTGGAGGAGAAAACAGAGTTAATGTTTCGGGTCCAGTGCCCCCTCCTCAGAGCCTCAGACCCTTCTGAGGAAGGGTCACCAGATCTCAAATGTTAACTCTGTTTTCTCCTCCACAGATGCTGCCAGACCTGCTGAGCTTTTCCAGCAACTTTGTTTTTGTTCCTGATTTACGGCATCCGCAGTTCTTTTGGTTTGTATTTAGTAGTTAACTCTGTTGTTCTCTTCTCAGCATCTGAGCTTTAAAAATCAAATACTGACAACATTACTGAGCATTGGGAGACAGGTCTGATCCAGTTCTTCACTGTGCCACATTGTTGAGGATAAAGAATAAACTTGAGACATCTCTCCAATGGAACAATCTTCATCTGTCTCCCTGGCACACGCCTGGTTTGTGATGTAGGATGGGGAAAGTCCGTTCAGTCTCTCTGTCACATCAGACCGCAAGAAGTGGCAATATTTTGTTTAAGAAACAATTGCTTTATTTTTATAGCCCCTTTAGGCTAGTCCCTAGGCACATCTCAAGAGGATTTCCAGACAAAACTGTTGACATAATTCCGTCTTTTTAAGTACAACTTTTGCAGACAACTGCAATGTAGCAAAATCACACAAATCAGTCACTAGTTTAACCCCCAGCCTGGGCTGGAGTAAGTGATTCCAGAACAGCACTACACAGCATATGGTCATACCCTGGATTGTGACTTGAAATCTCATCTTTTGATTCCTGTTTTAGTCTCCTCCACTTACTTTGAAATGATTTAATCTCCAAACCTTTTATTTTCCAACTTTACTTTTTAACCAATTCAACAATCTGGGGATTACCACTGACTAGAAACTGACGTGGACATAGTCACGTAAAAACTTTGGCTATAAAGTCAGGCCAGAGGCTGGGAATTCTGCAACAAGTAACTCACCACCTGACTCCCCAAAATCCTGTCTATCATCAACAAGGCACAAGTCAGGAGTATGAGGGAATACTCCCCACATGGCTGGATGGGTGCAGCTCAACAATACTCAAGAAGCTCAACAGCATCCAGGACAAATTGTCACCACGTCCATCACCTTTAACAATCATTCCCTCCACCAATGATGTACAATGGTAGCAGTGTGTCTTCTACAAGATGCTCCACCAAGATTCCTATGCCACCACCTTCTGAGCCCACAACCACCACCGCCAGAAGGGCAAAAGTAACAGACACACCAGAACCTGCCAGTTCCTGCCCAGGCCTCGCACTGCCCTCATTACCTGGTACCGCAACCTCATTCCTTAAGTATCACTGGGTCAAAATCTGAAAGCCCCTTCCTAACAGCACTGTGTGTTTCCTACACCATGTGGAAACTATCGCACATCAAGGAGGCAGCTCACTACCACCTTCTCCACAGGATTTAGTGATAAAAATTGGCCTAGCAAGCAAACCCCACTAAGAATAAATTTACGGCTGCTTGTGGCCAACTTCTCAAGAGCAGTATATTGATGGCCTTATCAGGGGTGCCCACATCTCATGAACAATGTTTTTTAAACTCCTCTACTTAATTCATGCTTCATTCTCATCATTGAATCAGTTACATTTTGTATGAACATCATAAAAAAGCAAAGACTGTTTTATTGGTTTGTCCCCCTTACCTTCCTCAAGGAGAGAGTGAGAGAGAGAGAGATAGGAAGAAATAGAGGTGGTAAAAGACATTTGAACACTAGCTATTAACACTGTTGACTGCTAACAGCATGTAATTTTATTTCCCTTCCATCCCTGTGAGGGAACCAGGGTGAAGAGAGGGAACATCAGAGGAAGAATTATCTTTGTCCACCTTGAAGCAGTTTCTATATAAAACTGGTTCAGGTTCAGGAAGGAAGTTACGAAGCATGCATCACAGGATGACACACTTGGCCTACTTTAAAGGCCTCAGAAGCTGAGGGGAAATGATGGAGAAAATGTTCATATCATTACAAAACTGCCAAAAAAAAGTCAAAGACCTTAAACACAGCAAAGGACTCTGATATGATGGTAGGTATTGATCATGGTTTTAAAATCAGAATAGAGTGGATTATTGCCAGGTGGTTGCTAAAGCCCCAGAAATGTACAATATAAACAACTTTGAAATCCCAGCCTTTCCTGTTAAACAAGGCCGCAGGAAAACTTATGTCAACATTGACAAGTTCAAAGCTTCTAGATTACTGGAGGGAAAACCCACACATAAAGGTGTACAAATACTGTAGGTACTCGTTAATATTTCATGAAAGACAGAACCTGTTCATTCAAATAATTCACTATTTTTGATTTCATTCACATTGAGTGAGGAGCTCAACAGGACTAACCTCCATGCAGTGGAAGTACTTTGTATGAGGCCTAAATGTTACACAGACAAAAGCAGCCTGCTTATAGAAAGGAGGTAATTTCTTGAGGTATAAGGAGAAAAAACAACGGAAGAGATTATTTCCACTGGCATGCATCTTCTGAAAAGAGAGAGGGTTTGTGGCCAATTTGATTTAAAAACTGTCAGGAAATGATTCACTGAAACACATTTGAAAAGCAGGTTGCCTGCCTTTGGAGATTTCACTGGCATGTTGTATCATTTTTGTTTGCGATATTGAGGCACTCTCTCAGTGCTTGGGATCCAAAGACACCCCCTCCCCCCGATACCCCAGTATTGCTCATTGAAAAGGGATTGCAGCTCCAAATCAGCACTTTGCATCTTTTAATTTCTTTGTAAGGATACCTAGGACCAGGCTTGACTTTGTGAAGTGGCAGGATTGAGTGACTACTTTGCTTTTGCTCTTGAGTCTGTTGTGGCTTGATTAGTGCCAGGAGATTGGAACCAAGTTGACCCTTTATGGCACTTACTGCAATCAGAGCTGAACAGAGCCAAGGCGATGGCATTGAGTCAGAATATTGCAGGCTCATGTGCCATTCCAGAGACTTGCTCATAAGAATCTGGTGTGACACGTCACTGAAAATTGAACTCAATGTTGGGTCCAGAGGGCTGCAGAAAATGAGGTGTTAGTCTTCCAGCTTGAGTTTCACTGGAACACATGCAGCAAGCCTGTGATACAGGTCTCGGCCAGATGGCAGGGTGGTGTGTTAAAGTGGCAGGCAACCTGAAGCTCAGGGTCTTTTTTGTGGTCAGAGCGTAGATATTCACCTCATTATAGGAAAGACTCACCTCACTATATGAAAGATGTGTAAACTTTAGAGACGATGCAGAGGAGATTTACCAGGATGCTGCCTGGACTGGAGGGCAGGTCATATGAGGAAAGGTTGAGGGAGCTAGGGCATTTTTCATTGGAGCAAAAAAAGATGAGCTGTGACTTGATAGAGGTATACAAGATGATGAGAGGCATTGATAGAGTGGATAGTCAGAGACTTTTCTCCAGGGTGGAAATGGCTATTATGAGGGAACATAATTTTAAGGTGATTAGAAGAAGGTATAGGGGAGATGTCAGAGATAGGTTCTTCACACAGAGAGTGGTGGGTGCATGGAATACGCTGTCAGCAGTGGTATTGACGTCAGATACTTCAGAGACTTTCAAGCGACTGTTGGATAGGCACACGGAGGATAGTAAAATGTAGGGTATGCGGGGTAGATTGTTCTTAGTAGGACAATAGGTCGGCACAACATCGTGGGCTGAAGGGCCTGTACTGTGCTGTACCGTTCTATGTTTTATGTTCTATGAAGTACTGAGGGAGCCCTGCGCTGTCAAAAGTTGATATTCGGATGAGACACCAGATCTAGTTCCTGTCTCCTCTCTCTGGCAGTCGTAGAGTAATATGGCATGGAAGCAGACCCTTCAGCCCAGCTAGTCCTCACCACCCTTAATCTCAAGCCTCCGCTTGGCCCATATCCCTTCAAATGTTTCTTATTCATGTATTTATCCAAACGTCTTTTAAAAATTGTAACTATACCTGCAAACACCATTTCCTCTGGAAGTTCATTCCACACACAAACCACTCTCTCTGTGTTAAAAAACCTGCCCCCATGTCATTTTTAAAGCTTTATCCTCTCACCTAGTCTTGAAATCCTCCTACCTGGAGAAAAGACACTTACCATTCACCTTATCTCTGCCCCTCACGACTG
This sequence comes from Stegostoma tigrinum, assembly GCF_030684315.1. NCBI lineage: Eukaryota > Metazoa > Chordata > Chondrichthyes > Orectolobiformes > Stegostomatidae > Stegostoma > Stegostoma tigrinum. Next base: position 18,092,734 of record NC_081381.1, on the reverse strand, counting down.
TATAAACCTCCATAAGGTCACCCCTCAATGTCCTACGTTCCAGTGAAAAAAGTTCCAGCCTATCCAGCCTCTCCTCACCACTCAAACACTCCATTCCTGGCAACTTCCTGAAAAATCTTTTCTGAATGCTCTCCAGCTTCATAATATCCTTCCTACAACAGGGAGACCAGAACTGGGCACAATTCTACAGAAGAGACCACACCAACATCCTATACAACTTCAACACAACATCCCAATGCCTAAACTCAAATGTCTGAGCCATGAATGTAAGCGTGCCAAATGCCTTCTTATCCATCCTGTCCACATGTGATGCAAACTTCAAAGAATTATGTACCTGAACCCATTGATCTCTCTGTTCTATAGCATATCCTAGTCATTGAAGATCTGGCTGCAGCATTTCAAAGTAGAGCAGATGACTGTCTCCCTGGTGTCCTGGCCAATATTTCTCTTCAAATCAATGTCACTGAAAAGGAATAGATTGTCATTCAGGGGAATCTGCTCTTCACACGCTGGCCGCTGTTTCCCTACATTGCAACAAAGCCTACATTCGGCAAAAGAAAACCTGCATTGTCTGTGAGGTATTTTGGGGTGCCTTGAGGCTATAAGAGTTCACCTCCTACCTTTATGGATCTGGATGGGTGGGCCTGGCATGAGACTATTCCCTAGAAAGCCAGAGCCTCAAGCAATAGGAAGTTGCAGACCTGGTGATGAGAAATGGTGGAGTTTTTCCAAAACAACTCCAGTAGAATTCCTGCACTCACCTGAGAATGTCTGATCCTTGACTATTGTCAAGCTGTGCTTGTATTGGCTGATTAAATAACTGGGATGGCTTCCTGTGGAAAACATATGAGGCAAACAAATACTTTACTAATGAGGGCTGTTCTGATTCCAGACCAGTAAGTTTTATTTTTCATACAGACAAAAGGTGAGATCCAGAAGGCCTAAAGAATAAAATAGCAATGTTTCACAAGGCATTACAATTCATCACTTTTGTCAATCTGGCCTTGAATTCCTTTACTTTAAGAGCTGCCCTGTTACACACTGCCTCAATAATTGCTCCAGCTCTGCTTGATTGTCCTCCTTTCCTTAGTCTACACTCACCTGGAATCTGAAAACTGCCCTTCAGCATTTCTCCACATGCAGAACTCCAGCTTTTCACTGATAGATAACTTCGCCAAGCTGAAAACTGTGTTGGCTTTTCTCTGAGCTCAAATTTTGATCCACTTTTCAACTTTTCAACCCTTACACTCTCAGAAGCTGAAGTGTTCTGCTCACAGGCATGCTCCAAGTACCTCACAAGCTAACTTCACCAAGCCAAACCTTCCTTTGTGTCTTTTCTTTCACCTTGGCCCCAGCTGCAGAGCTATTGAGCTGATTTTGACTTCTCTCTGGGTCGCTGACTACATAGGTCCCATATAGACTGGTTGCCTTCCCTGCAGTGTAGCTGAAAAGCAGAATCATTGATTCTGACCTGATCCCTGATCTCTCCTATTGGAACCTAGCAATTGACCTGCCATCGAGCAACTCTTGGAACTTGTCATTCCCTAAATGCAGTGTTCCCACAGAATGCTGGAACTGGATTCAGTTCCTCTGGTTCCATGCAGGACAATGGGCAGTATACTCAACCTCTGGTTTGTCTTTCGCAATCTCTTTTGCTCCAGCCCATTCAGTGTCCCTTTCTTGGAGGTTCTCCTTAAATGCATTTCACCAGGGCTTCTTTCAATGATCATGTCTTCATCCTCCAAATGGCACAGTTTCATTCCACTGCCACACTGGTGGGGGGTAAGTCTGGAAGACAACATACATATCTCACCGGTTTTAGTCATCTCTTCCTCACAGAGTCCCACAGTTGCTTCTAACCATCCTGTGGTTTATTGTCAAGATGTTGGTTCCAATCCCAGCTTGTAACATTGTCATAGAGGTATAGAGTTATACAGCACAGAAACAGGCCATTTGGTCCAACTTAACCATGCTGACCAGATGTCCTAAACTAATCGGGTCCCATCTGCCAACATTTGATCCGTACCCCTCTAAATCCTTCCTATTCGTATGTCCATCTGGATGCCTTTTAAATGTTGTAATTGTACCCACCACCGCCACTTCATCTGGCAGCTCATTCCATACACGCACCACCCTCTGTGTGAAAAATGTTGCCCCTTAGGTCTCTTTAAAATTTTTTCCCTGCCACCTTAAACCCTAGTTTTGGACTCCCCTACCCCGGTAAAAAGACTTTGGCTATTCATTCTATCCATATTCCTCATGATTTTATAAACTGCTATAAGGTCATCTCTCAGCCTCCGACACTGCAGGGAGAATAGCCCCAGCCTATTCAGCCTCTCCCTATAGCTCAAACCCTGGCAACATCCTTTTAAATCTTTTCTGAACTGCTTTTAAGTTTAACAACATCCTTCCTACAGCAGGGATACCAGAATTGAACACAGTATTCTAAAAGTGGCATCAACAATGTACCGTACAGCCACAAAATGACATCTCAACTCAATGCACTGATCAGTAAAGGCAAGCGTACCAAATGCCTTCTTCACCACCCTGTCTAACTGCGACTCCAACTTAAACAAACTATGCACCTGCACCCTTGGGTCCCTTTGTTCGGTAACACGCATCGGGGAGGCAATGGCATCATGGTATTATGGCTGGGCTGTTAATCCAGAGAGCCACATAACATTCTGCGGACCTGGGTTCGAACCTTCCCACGGCAGATGGTGGAATTTGAATCCAAACAAAAATCTGGAATTAAAAATCTAATGATGACCGTGAATCCATTGTCTATTGTCAGAAAAACCCACCTTGTTCACTAATGTCCCTTTAGGGAAGGAAATTGTCATCCTTACCTGGTCTGGCCTACATGTAACTCCAGGCTCAAAGCATTGTGGCTAACACTTAACTGCCCTCTGAGCAATAAATGCTGCCTAGCCAGTGATGCTGTCATCTGTGAATGAATAAAGAACAAAAAATGCCCAAGGCCATGCCATTTAGTTCTGCATAAGTTCTGCCCTGATTTGCCTTATCAAAATGCAAAACCTCACATTTATCTAAATTAAACTCCATCTACCATGCCTCAGCCCATTGGCCCATCTGATCATGGTCCCATTGTACTTTGAGATAACTTTCTTCACTGCCCATTGCATTAACAGTTTTGGTGTCACATGCAAACTTGCTAGCCATTCTTTCGATGTTCTCAGCCAAATCATTTATGTAAACGATGAAAAGTTATGGGTGCACACTAATCCTTCTGGTCACAAGCCTCCAATTCAAAAACAACCCTGTACTACTGTCCTCTGTCTCCTACCTTTAAGCCAATTTTGTAACGAAATGGGTAGCTCTCCCTGGATTCCGTGTAATCTAACCTTACTGACCAATCTACAATGTGTCATTAATAGTGACCGTGAAACTGTTTTATTTTTTAAAATCACTCGTGGGATGTGGGTGTCGCTGGCTGACCAGCATTAATTGCCCATCCCTAGTTCTCCTTGAGAAGGTGGTGGTGAGCTGTCTTCTTGAACCGCTGCAGTCCTCCTGCAGTGGGTTGACCCACAATGCCATGAGGAAGGGAATTCCAGGATTTTGACCCAGTGATCATTGAGTTATTCCATTAGGTTGTAAAACCATCAGGTTGATTCATGCCCTTTAGGGAAAGGAAATCTGCCATCCTTACCAAGTCTGGCCTACATGTGGCTCTAAACCATTGTGATTGATTCCTAATTGCGCCTTCACTGGTGATGTGTCTCATCCATTATCTTACATCCAAAACATGGTTGGAAAATGTCCAACTTATGCAACATGTTCTCTTCTATGTATACTGGTATGAATTGTAGTAGGTGTTACCATGTTGAAGAGTCACAGCGTCCGGGCTATGTTGATTGCCTTGGAATGTCTGAAGACTCTGGAAGACTAATGCTGATGTTTGCTGGTACTTGTGTAGACCTCAGTCTGTACATCAACCTCCCTGGAGATATTGCTTCCTCAATGGGGGAAGTGATGAATGTCCTCAATATTCTGTGGTAATGAGGGTAGTGGGAGGTGACTTGTTGTCATCCAGTCACTATGGTCTGGCTCTTCTCAAAGCTGATGCATGGTCTAATCTTCACCCAATTACGCTTGAGACTGGCGTTCATGTCTTTGAGAGTGTGTGATTCTTCAGAAAGCAAGGCAACGCCATCTGCAAAATCTAGGCCGCTCAACCTGTGGGGCATGAGACACCTAAGTCCACACTCAGTAAGACCCCCCCCCCCTTACTTAGCAGGTTGACTCAGTATTGTGTTTTCTAGAGATTATTGACGATGATGGTGGTTTTCCCTAATTTCAAACATCACACAGTCAAATGGAAAGAACTCCTCAATGGCTCATGAGGAAATGTATCAGAAAAGAAAACAGAAAGCATTGGACGTGCACAATGGGTCAGGCAGCATCTGGAGAGAGGGTGAACAAAACCAGAAAAGATCAATGAGCAGTCAGTGGGAATGCCAATGGGCTTGTAATCCAGTCATCCCAGGATCATTCTCCGGTCTTTGCTTAGCATCCCAGCTGCCAGAGTTTAAATTCAATTCGTAAATCTGGGCTAATTGAATGGGATTGGAAGAATTAATTGGACTGCAAGTTAATAAATCCCCTGGACCTGTCGATACACACCCTTGAAGATTGAAAGAAATGGCTGTAGAAATAGTGAGTGTGTGGTTGGTTGTTCCAGAAAAATTCCATATGTTCTGCAACAGTTCCTGCAGATTGGAAAATAGAACATGGTAACCTGACATTTTAAGAAAGGCGAGAGAAACAAAATGAGGAATTACAGACCTGTTAGCTTAATATTAATAGTGTGGAACATACCAGAAGCAATGAAGGACACATCTGACAGACTGGACTTGAGGCAATTTAAGAGACAGCCAAGAAGAATGTAAAATAAGACAGTGGCCGGGAATCAGCGCTTTTGTCGAGAGCTGAAGACAGTGGCTTCGGTTTTCTCAATGTATTTATCAGAAGAAAGCTCTGTTCATTCGGGACAAGATATTCAACACGTGGTGTGTCACATCTGAGAGCACAGAGACACTGTCCACAAAGGAGATGTTGGCTTCGAGAAGAAAATTGGAGCACATGCTTTCACTACGAACAGGACAAAAGCTAAAATTGCAAAGATGAAAAAGTACAACAAACAACAAATCCCCCAAGGTTGCCAGAGATTAGCAGAGGTCATTTGAACAAAGATTTTAATTATTAGCTTGGAAAGGTTTGGAATTGTTTTCGTCATTGCATTCGCAACATTCAGGTTGCAAGGAGCTTGATTAACACATGGAGGGTTCATAATTGGAGTCTCACAAAGGCAAAGTGTGCCAGAGCCACAAGAAAGGTTGCACTTTGACCTCAAAGGTCACCGATGACATTTCTTCACCAATACAGTAACTTGACAGAAGGATCTTTATTTCTTACCCCCAGTTTAACCTTTTTATGAAAGACCTTGATCAGCAGAACAAAGCTGTGGTCCTGTCTTGCTTGTCACTTTAGCCACATCCTTTGCCCATCATTTTGAATCAGGCAAGAAGGCAGAGGGATGTGACCTTCCCTTCAGACAATGGCCGGTGTAAATGCCCTCTGACCTATGCCTGACCCTAATTGTCTTCTTATCAGGTTTCAGATAGCTGTGGGTGGTTGGCTATTAGCTACAAGAACTGTTGTGCTTTTCTTTAAATGCATTGAGGAGCTTAGAAGGTTTTCATCTGCTTTGTCGCTTTCTGTTCCGAAATGAGAGGTTCATCTGTCACATTAAGCCTGCTAAACAGCTGGGCATTACAGGACAACAACACCTAGCAACAAAGATTGGACCACCACCTAAATTTAAAAAGTAAAGGGAAATTTCAATGTGCTTGCACGTTGCAGGCGTTGCTCTCCTGAAGCACATTTCCACAGTTTCTCAAGAGAGCCTTCATGCTCACAAGGTGCCTGGGACCTATAAGCTCCGAAATACCCTCCCAAAATCAGTCGACTTGGCTCTCCTCTTTTCCGATTAAAACCCCATGCAGAATAGGTTTGTGGTCATGTGTTCTAACAGCTTGCACGCAGCAGGGATTCACAGCATCCCTGTGAACGTTTTACTACATTGAAGGTGGTACCTAAACAGAACTTGTTGTTATTGTCCTGAGTCACGGCTACTGCAGCATTGCAGCGTGAAACTGAGCCTCACTCTTTTATCCATGAGCTTTCAGACAGGAATTGCTGGAATATTGTCAAGAATTTGCAAACTGGCCTCCCTCTGCCTAGCTATAGTCATTACTCTGACTGTACAACCGTTGGCCATTCTTGTGGTGCAGTGGTAATGTCCTTGCCTCCAGTCCAGGTTCAAATCCCATCAGCTTCATGAGTGGAACATGTCTTAAAAACTAGGGTTAATTTTAAATAGCAACTTAGCAAGGAGCAGGACTTTTAACCTGGGAACCTTGCCGCTCATCATACAGTCCAGTTGAGGTACATTTGAAGCTCACAGAAGCCTTATTGTGGCTAAGTTTTTGTGCAACTTTACAATTGAATAAGATTATTAAATACTTTTGCGACTCATAAATAAATACTTATCAAGAAAAATCATGACACATTTGTGGGAAAAGAGAAGGGGAATGGATCCATTTGATGGACTGATTGGTCACCTTCAGGGCTAAGTGTGGTTACAATGGCTACGATCGATCTTCCAGCTGACTCCTTTGCTCTTGAGGAGTAACAGATGGTTACTATGGGAACAGTTGTTTCCTTTTCCTATCCCTCCAGATGTCTGCCATGTGCTTACTCTGATTCTGTAGGCAGACACTAGCTAGAACCATATGGAGGGAAGGAACTTCCAACTCACTTAACAACCCTCCCAACAGATACTGCTGGGATATTATCTCCCCATCAACTAAGGAGCAGATTCATCCTTTATATTGTTGATATCGCAGATCTCATACTGTGGCTACTCCCTGAATTCTCAAAGCAGCATTCTTACAATTTAGCCCATTTGTATTATTGATATCAATCAAATAAAATGACATGCTGGCACAAATTGACAGTGGGTTGTAATTATTGACCAGAACTCAGCATCACAGAGTCATCACAGCATTGAAGGAGGCTATTCGGCCCATTTTGCTTGCGTCAGCCCAGTAAATGAGCATTATTATGAAGTGTCAATCTCCTGCTACCACTGCATACCTTTGCACATTTTTTTTTAGCCAAATAATCACCCAATGTCCCTTTCAAATGTCTCCATTCAACCTGCCTCCACCACATTTCCAGGCAGTGCATTCCACACCCTAATAACTTGCTGGGTGAAAAACGTTTTCTGCTCTCCATCCTTGTTTCATCTGCAGATCCGTTGAATCTCTGCCCTCTCGTTCTTGTTCCTTTTACAAGCAGGAACTGCTTCTCCCCATCAACTCAACCCAGACAACTCATGATTTTGAAAACTTCCACCAGGTCTCCTCTTAACTTTCTTCACTCCAAGGAGAACAGTCTCATCTGCTTCGATCTATCCTCATCACTGAAGTTCCTCATTCCTGAAAACAATCTTTTAAACCTCTTCTGTACCCCTAGACTCTCCCACAAGGGGAAACAAGCTATCCATTCATGTCCAATCAAATCACCAAAAGTTTTTGCATGTTTTTTCAACAAAATTCATTCTTCGAAACTCCGACAATACAGGCCCAACCAAATCTATCTATAGCCTATGGCCATACTGGTCTGAAAATGCCTAATCTCATCTGATCTCAGAAGCTAGCCTGATTTAGGCCTGATTAGTACTTGGATGGGAGACAGCCTGGCTATACCAGGTGCAGTAGGCTTGGGGTGGCACGGTGGCTCAGTGGTTAGCACTGCTACCTCACAGCCCCAGGGACTCAGGTTTGATTTAACCCTCAGCCAACTGTCTGTGTGGATTTTGCACATTCTGCGTGGGTTTCCTCTGGGTGCTCTGGCTTCCTCCCATAGTCCAAAGATGTGCAGGCTCAATGGATTATCCTTGCTAAATTTGCCATAGTGTTCAGGGATGTGTAGGTTAGGTGGGTTACAGGGGGTCTGAGGGTCAATGTGGACTTGTTTCCACACTATAGGGATTCTATAACATCTCCTCTTTAGACAGTCACTCCATACCCGGGATCAGCCTAGGTAACCTTCCCTCCTGCTTCCAATGCCAGTATATTTTTCCTTAGATAAGGGAAAATACTGTGAACCAAACTGTTCACAGTATTCCAACCATGGCCTGAATTGTGTCTTGCACAGTTTTAGCAAGACTCTCCTACTTTAATACTTGGTGCAAATTAGGACACAGGCAAGAAAGTTTTGACAAATGCCAAGTTTGCAGATATGTAGGAGGCTAGTTAATAATGCATTGGAATAGACATTAAAAAGCGTCAAACCATTGCAAACAACTTGAAATACCATTGAACTCTTCCAGTCACAATATTGCCCATACTATCCGTTCACTGTGGACACATACACAGCTATATCCTAGTACTTTGATGCAAGAGATTTGCATCGATGTAACAGGTGAATGAGGCAGCTGCTTTAGATGTTTATCACAGTTGGGATACAGTATACTTCCGACAGAGCTCAAGTGAGAGTGAGAAAGCCTTTATTCTGAGTGTGAATGCAGCTGGTTTCTTTTCTCTTCTTTTTTTGTATGTCATTCAATTCATTCATTTATCAAGTTCAGAAACACGTGCCAGCGTGCGCTCAAAATCGTTCAGACAAGCTGTCTGACAAATGTCCTGCTACCCTCTCAACAACTAAAGTCAATCATGGACAAAAACATTCCTGCTTTCAATTTTGCAGCTTGAACTGTGACCCAGATATCCAGACCATTAGTTATCCCTCTGAAACTGGTTCAGCTGGTGATTTTGCCCACTTATTCTTTTGTAACTCAAAATGGTGCCAGATTGTGGTGTCAAAATGTTTTCACTGCGTCGTTGTAGATATACACCACAATAAATAACTCACAACTCGTCTCAGCTGTGGGGTCTTGCTGTGCTCCAAAAAAAGTGGGGATGCGTTTCCTACATTATAATCATGACTACATTTCAAATGCACTTCCTTGTCTGGAATATAATGCTGTTGGGATATATGAAAGCAAGTTTCCCTCTCTTGATTTACAGGCATGTTATTAGCAGCCCTGTGCTTAGATAAAAGCACATGGGATCATCAGCAAGTCACTACTTTCCTGCATTCAGACAGCCACATAGAATCACTACAGTGTGGAAGCAAGCCATTCGACCCATCGAGTTCCCACCAACCGTCCATAAAGTAGCCCACCCAGGTCCACCCCATGCCTGCATTTCGCATAGCTAGTCCATCTAGCCTGGGCACCATGAGCAATCCACCTGACCTGCTCGTCTTTGGACTATGGAGTAAGCTGGAGCATGTAGTTGAACCCCATGCAGACACAGCGAGAATGTGCAAACTCCACACAGACAGTTACCCAAGGCTGGAATCAAACCCGGGTCCCTGATGCCATGAGGCAGTAGTGCTAACCGTTGAGCTACTGTGCTGCTGAACCAGTTATTGGGGCTTCTTGAAGTGTGATTTTTTTTGAAAAATTAATAATCTCTCAACTTTTGAGGCATTTCTCATATTCATTTGATGAATTTAATTCCTTTACATACTTGAGAGCTAGGTGAGGGACTTCAGAAACCCATTCATCAGCCACCCAGCGGTTGGAGCTTGCAACTGCATCATTAATATTGACATACCAAAATTAAATCGAATCTATTGACATCGCAACTTAAATGGGAGATGTTGAGATAAAAGAAGTATGATAAAGGAAAATTGAGAAAAGAAGGGTCCAGGGCCGAAACGTCAGCTTTCCTGCTGCTCTGATGCTGCTTGGCCTGCCGTGTTCATTCAGCTCTATACCTTGTTATCTCAGTTTCTCCAGCATCAGCAGTTCCTACTATCTCAGAATATCAGACTGACTGCATGGTTGAACAGTTCAGAGGGAATGCTAGTGGCAAGGCCAAGAAATGCGGATCTTGCCAGCAACACTGACGTCCCATGAAAGAATCTTTTACAAAAATGTAGCCTTCATTGTACTGGAAGCACATTACAAAAGGCGAAATACAAAAGAATTGGCCACACCACCAAGCTTGGAAATATCTCATTGACGCCATTCCTTGTTGCTAATTAGATCTCCCTCCACCATCAGAAAAGGTTTACACATGTAGATGCTGTAATTGTGCCTGTAAATGGAAATTAATTGATTCTTATTTAAAGCAAAACAGGTCAAATAAGCACCACTATTCAGATGTAAACCCTGAATCCTGACATTTGTTATGGAGTTCACGTGGTAAATATAAATGAGAGCCACAAACATGCCTTTTCTGTTGCCATTTGTTCAGTTCAGATGTCAGGAAGTTAGTAAAACTAACAAATGTGGCTCTCCTGATGGTGGTCTTGTATATTCAGAAAGAGCTGGACCTGATATCTCTTCATAGTCCATCCACTGGTACTAAGTTCGAATACTTAGATTCCCAATCCGGCAACATCTCAACTTTAAAATGATTATTCTCGCTTTTAAATCCCTACATGATCTTTCCCCTTCCCATCTCAGTATGTTTAACACTTTTCCTAGATCTCTGGACTCCTTCAAGTTTGACATTTCATACATCCTTTATTTCTGCCCTTTTGTACATCCATAGTTTATTTGTCCTATCACTGGGGGATGTGCCCTTGGCTTGCTCAGACTTTACCTCTGGAATTCCCTCCCTAAATTGCTCTGCTTCCTTCTATCTCATGCAATTTTCCTTACAATGCCTAGTTAAATATAATGTTTTGATTGCAGGCATTCAGCTCCTGTTATCTCAGTTTGTGGCTCAGGGCAATATTTATGTCATCCCTTCTTAAGAAACATCTGAGAGAGGTGAGTGGGGTTGGGTTTGGTATCTTCAAAGTTAATGGTTCGATACAAATGTGAAATGCCATGCATATGTTTTTTCAGAATGTGCAGTACTGTTGCAGATACTCAGTACAGGTTCCCTACTTATGATGATCCACTCACTGCTATCGGAAGGTCCCCTGGCTCTTGCTGTGTGACAGCAAGATGCAATCTAGGAGATGTGCATCAGGAGACCATGCTTGGTTAATTGACTTCTGCACCTGGTCATCGAAATGTCATTGTGATGTTGGCCTGTTGTGATCTCTGTGAAGCAGAAATATGGGCATTGGCACATGTGCTCAAGGGGCATATAAGTGAACAGAATTGGATGGTGGTAACAAAGTGTGGAGCTGGATGAACACAGGAGGCCAAGCAGCATCTCAGGAGCACGAAAGCTGACGTTTCAGTCCTGGACCCTTCATCAGAAGGGCCCAGGCCCGAAACGTCAGCTTTTGAGCTCCTGAGATGCTGCTTGGCCTGCTGTGTTCATCCAGCTCCACACTTTGTAATCTCGGATTCTCCAGCATCTGCAGCTCCCATTATCTCTGATAGAAGTGGATGGTTCTCAGTTCAATATTTCACTGAGGACATTCGGTTTGCCAAACAGGAGCAAAGAAGAAGGACAAAAATTACCTTTCAGTTAAAATGTGTTGAGGGACATCAGAGTGGAACATGGTGTGCGAATCAAAAATTATATCCATTGCATACTCTGTAATTTCTAATGTGAAATGTATTTGACTTTAGGTTGTGGACCTGAAAATGAATTTTATAAATATTATGACTATCACTTACGTACTGAATGGAACATGAGCACCAACGTGAGTGTTATTGCAAATTGTATAGTATTCAATTTGAAAATGTCTTGCTTTTTTTTAACAAAGGTTAGGAATAAAGTATATTTTCGAGAAACAAATCTGACCTTCCAGTTAAAATCCACTGTTTTGGTCAAGAAGGGTCAGTGGTGTAACTCACGTAGAGAAAGGTGATGTTCAATAATTCCACACAATCCCAGGTGGACAGCCCATTGCAGAGTTAGTTTGACCTACTTTTGTATGAAGAAGTTCCTAAAGATGGCCTTTAGAACCAATCTACTATTTAGCCCGAAATAATTCTCAATGTGCCATTCCTATATGGCTTATTGTCTTGTCGATCATCAAGTAGATTCCTTCTCTTTCTACTTTTCACTCTGAATGAGCAAGAAATGAAACCAATCTTGGATAAAAGAGTTTGTCTTTAATAATTTTGCCTGAAATGTATCACAGTTCCTTTTGGACAAGGTTATGTTTTGTTCCTTGTTTTCCACTTGGAGACATTACCTCCCACCTGTCTCTCCTGATTGCCCATCGATCAATGCTAAGGCAAATGTAATTCTCCTGCTCCTGCTGAATTCAGACCACATGCTGCAAACACTTTGACAGAATTAGCTCGTGACACAAGCAACAGAGGATTGTCAGTCTTCACAAGTCACTCTATTCTGCATCTAAAGGCACATTAGAGCCTAGTTCTGCTTCAGTGGGAGGACAGAGGAGAATTCCCTGGTAATCAAAAACCTTTCAGCTTTGCCGCACCAAGGAAGTATTTTACAGAGTTGTACAGAATTTACAGCACTGAATTAAGTTATTCAGCAAAACTGGTCTTTGCCACTCCTAATGAGGCATACAAGCACTCCCTCATCCATTATCAAACATCAGTGGGTAATTGTTGAATAGAGAGAATCCAGATATATGGTTTTCCAGTCAGAGTTTTATTCCAATTCACATAAGAACAAATCCGAGACCACCAGTTACTTTTCCCTGTGCGTACAAATAGAAATGTACATCCAGTCAAATTCTCATTCAAACATCCCTGAATTACCTTATAACCATAGCCTTTTCTCAAGTTCCATTTGAGCTCAGGCATCCATGCCAGAGCTTAACTGATAATGCCATGTTTTCTGCTACTTTCTCCCTCATGTATTCCTCCTTTAACTGCATTGATATTATTCACCCACGTCTTTCCTTAAGTGAACAAGTTCCACCCTCACGACAGTCTCCTTGATTCCCTAGTACATTTCGCAATAATTGCCTTATATTCAAGGTCCTGACTGACTCCACTAGCAGAAACCTGTGAGTCTACAAGATTAAATTCTTCCACAATCTCCAAGACCTACACTGCGTCCCCTCATTTTAAATTTAATGCTGATCTCACTCTTTGTATTCTTCCCTCTGTTCTATCACACTTGGTACAGTATGATCTACCTGTGCTGCAAAACTTTTCACTGTACCTAGACACATGTGACAATAATAGATCAAATCAAAGATAATGGGAACTGCAGATACTGGAGAATCCAAGATAATAAAGTGTGGGGCTGGATGAACACAGCAGGCCAAGCAGCATCTCAGGAGCACAAAAGCTGACGTTTCGGGCCTAGATGAAGGGTCTAGGCCCGAAACGTTAGCTTTTGTGCTCCTGAGATGCTGCTTGGCCTGCTGTGTTCATCCAGCCCCACACTTTATTATCATAGATCAAATCAAATCTGCTTTTTCTCTCCCAGAGAAAACAACCACAACTTATTCAGTGTCTCCTAATTGTTTCTGAGCAGAAAGTATTTCTTGACAATGTTATTATTATTTTGCCTTGGGAGCTGCACAGTAAAATAGCACTGGGGATGTCTTTTTGATGCTGCAGTGGGAAAGGTCTGAAGATCCCAGGCATTCACCACTGCTCCTCCCCTCTACCCTCCATCAGCACTTGGATATTGATGGGATTGCTATGGTTTTCCTGTGAAAACACAGGAAAGTGTTTCAGATCGTTACACCAGGGTCCAATGCTGAATGTGGATTCAGCGAAGCCAGGCCTGGCATTCAGCAGCAACACCCCTTGAGACTGAATAGCCCAATATAGTTTAGTGATGACACAAGAAGGTGCCTGAAGCCTATGGACATATTGAAGACGAGTTTGGATCAAAAATAAAACATGAATGAAAACAATTTCCAATGTTGACCTATGAGAGTCGAGGCCCAAGGCGTCAGCTTTCCTGCTCCTCTGATGCTGCTTGGCCTGCTGTGTTCATCCAGCTCCACACCTTGTTATCTCAGAGGTTACAGTCAGTCAGGCTTACAGTCTTCTCCAGAACAAATCTTTCATTTTCATTGACACAGTGGCAACCATTAATAGGTGTGTTCACGTGGCTTCTGCAGGCCAGCTCTTCACAGAATGCGATATTCTCTACTTGCCAAGGTGAATACTGGATTTTATTGCCATCGAGTGGAAGTTTCTGTCAGTGAGCGATTCTTGTACAAACACATGGATTAGAAACTGGGCTGGGCCCTCGTGCTTGACCTGACTGTTGCTTTTTCTGCTACTTTCTCCCTCATGTATTCTTCCAGCTTGCCTTTATGTGCATCGATATTAGTCACCCGCCTCTGTCCCCGTGTGAGGAAATTCCACCCTCACCATCTACCTACCTCTGCCTTAAAAAATATTCAATGCCCTGTTTCTGCCTCTCTCTAGGGAAGGGAATTCCACAGATTTGCCACCATCCGAGAGAAAAGTATTTCTCCTGGGGAATGGAATCTTAAAGGGACTTGAACGAAGTGGGCAACATGGGGGGGGAATGTGGCGGAATCACACAGGAGTTCCAGCCAGCCTTAACTCAGTGTTGGGAACAACCTGCTGTAGCTTTTACCGAAATTTCAGGGTTTACTGCACGTTAATAATAGCAGATCTCTGCTCAGTAATATGCAACTTTCTATAGCAGTGTTTGCCACAAGCAAGTGGGATGTTGAAAGCCCTTGACATGGAAGTCAGAGGGCTGCCTGGCAGCATCAGTGCCCTGTGTGAAGGCAGCTCCCCTGAGGATGGCTGACAACCTTATAAACTTCCTGGCTTTGTGTCCATGCTAAATGGCATGGTAAGCAGCAGTGCTGTGAGCCTTGTATCTCTGGCTGAGCGTGCAAAAAGTTAAAGTGGGGCACGGATACTGTGAGCACTCGGGGAGGCTAAAAGTTAGTGAGTGCTATGAGAGAACGCAAAGTGCCTGGAGACACATCCTGGTCCAGTCCAGGAGTTGGGCGTTTGGTCCTGAGTGCAGTGTTAGAAAAGAAGTTGCTGCTATGAGCTGAGATCAATCATAGAATCCCTACTGTGCGGAAACAGGCCTTTTGGCCCAACAAGTCCACACTGAACCTCAAAGCATCCCAGCCAGACCTACCTCATCTACACATCCCTGAACCCTGCAGGCAATGTAGCATGGCCAATCCACCTAGCCTGAATATCTTTGGACTGTGGGAAGACACCCACGCAGACATGGTGAGAATGTGCAAAGTCCACACCGACAGCAACCCAAGGCTGGAATCGAACCTGGGCCCCTGGCGTTGTGAGGCAGCAGTGCTAACCACTGAGCCACCGTGCCACCCCAAATGCAACATTGAAGTCCAGAAACATTCTGTAAGTGGATTAGAGATGTGCCATAAGGGCTGTGTAAGTAGTTGGCATATGACAGGTGACAATTTCTTTGGATGTAGGTTACTTGTGGTTGGTGCCCATGGACCTTGCCAGATACATGAGAACACCACCACCTTCAAGTTCCCCTCCAAGCCATTCACCATCCTGACTTGTAAATATATCGCCGCTCCTTCGCTGTCACTGGGTCAAAATCTTGGAATTCCCTCTCCAGTGGCAGCATGGGTCAACCCGGAGCACATGGGCTGCAGCGGTTCAAGAAGGCGGCTCACCACCACCTTCTCAAGGGCAACTAGGGACGGGCAATAAATGCTGGTCAGCCTGTAATGTCCACATCCCACTGGTGCACAGTGTCCAACAATGGAGGTCATTTGGACCAGTGAGTCGAACCCACCAAGAACCTACTATGGTTTCCATGTCATGTTTTCCCAATGAATAGTTTTTACAGTGAGTTTGGTAAGATCGCAACCAGTGGTGAGTTGGACTGTTAACAAGGTGCTTAACAAGCAGAAACAACTGTAAATTGGGAATTTGCTGCAGCTTGTGATTATCCATCAATGCTGCTTGTGAAATGAGCAGAAGGAGTGGTAATTTGATCTCAATAACTGAGATGGAACCTGCCGAACATCTCATCATAGCCCATATCTTTCAGACCCTGGTGAGATTCCAGCCTTCACATGCAAGATACATTTCATGTCAGGCAAATCATTTCAAATGGAAAATTACAGAAAGTGCAACACAATTAAAATTTCCTCTAAAACAAAATGTTATGGATGATGGAGACTTGAAATAAAAAGTGTTGGAGAAACTCAGCAGGCCTGGCGACAACTGTAGAGAGAGAAAAATGAAGTAAGCATTTGGACTCCAATGTGACTCTTCTTCATACTGAGGTGCCTCAGGATAGTTTCAAAACTCCCGAACAGCACAATGTACGTCCTGTGCCTGCCATACAATATTTTCTTAAGTCCTGATCTTAACCTGGGCACCAGATAATGTTTGATATGATATTTTGAGTAGCCAGCAGGAAGCTGACAACACTGCACCTTGACGATGTTCCACTCAGCATCACAGGGAGCCTTACCAAGCTGACACACTAACATCAGGCATCACTCCACCCACTTGGAACAATTTGGATCAAACACCCAAGGCATCCCATTGAGAAAAGGTAGGTGCTTGGTGTTTTTCTTTCAACATTTCCGTAACTTGACTGAACACTTTTTTATGTCTATACATAGATCGCTGAGCATCATGCGGAGAACATTTTTAATGGCAATTATAACTGACAAGTACCGACTTGCTGGTGCCATTGGTTTAAGGTGAGAGCTGCTCTGTTGTGGAATGTCAACAATACTGCCACATTTTTTTTGGCAATGATGGATGTGTGTACACACTACACACACACATGCACATACACACAGACACATATACACACTACACACACACATGCACACACTACACACACACACACACACACACACACACGTACACACTACACACACACATGCACATACACACACACACAGACACATGCGCACACGGACACACACATAGACACACACACACACACACACACACACACACGTACACACTACACACACACATGCATATACACACAGACACATATACACACTACACACACACACATGCACACACCACACACACACACACACACACACACACACACACGTACACACTACACACACACGTGCACATACACACACACACAGACACATGCGCACACGGACACACACATAGACACACACACACATGCACACACCACACACACACACGCGCGCACACGCACACTGCACAGAAACACACAGACACACACACACACACACGCACACTGCACACACACACACACACACACACACACAGACACACACACACACACACACACACACACACACACACACACACACACACACACTCTCTCTCTCTCTCACACACTCACACACACACACACCAGTGAATTATGCATTATTACCAAGACTATTGGGAGACGTATAGATATTGGTCTTCACCCTTCAAGACCCTTAGGCATTCTCTCTTCCCCACCCAATGACATCATCAGACTGAGTGCAGTTTAATGCAGTCTCTGACTTTAACCCTTTGAGAAGCATTCCCTCATAACATTGCGGTGTCCAGACTTCACTGTAAGCACTCCTGATCCATAAAAACAACATCTTCTTAAAGTGGTTTGTGGCTTTTAAGTCTTATTTAGAGCCAACTTAGATCACAAATGCTTCCCTGATAGCTTCTGCCTGCTGAGTTCAAGCTGGACAATCTACAAACATTCAGTGTTTGTAAGATTGAGATAACCATTCCACAGGAGAAGAAACTGCTGATAATATCATCTTCCAAATAGCCTACCTAACGTTAATAAATCTTAGCCATGCTGTAAACATTTCAGATATTTTAAAGGTCCAAGATTTCCCTTTTCAGAAAATACACTTCCCACTTCAGGACTTGGAGAATTTGTTTAAGTTAAAAAAGAAAACTTAAGTGAGATGATTTACTAACTTTACAATTTTATTAATAGGATTTAACAAGCAGTACACTTTAAATAGATAAGTATGCAAAAGTGCCAAAAACTAGCCAAAGATGTAATGCCAAATCTAATAGGGTTCAGTTTGATGTTAATGGTAACTATTCAAGACCATCCAAAAAGTTCTAGGAATATCTAAAAATAGCACATCTCACATTCTCTGATAATACAAAATCCATCAACATATAAAGTCAAGTTTTACTCTGAAACAGAGTGATGTGTTTGAGAAGTAATACTTTGAGAAGTATTACAATAGATAGGGTGAACAGCCAAAGTCTTTTCCCTAGGGTAGGAGACTCCAAAACTAGAGGGCACACGTTTAAGGTGAGAGGGGAAAAGGTTTAAAAGGGACTGAAGGGACAACTTTTTCATGCAGAGGTTGGTGCATCTATGGAACAAACTGACAGAGGAAGTGGTGGAGGCTGGTACAATTACAACATTTAAAATACGTCTGGATGGGTACATGAATATGGTAGGATTCAGAGGGATATGGGCCAAATGCTGGCGTTTGCGACTAGATTAATTTAGGATATCTGGTCGGCACGGACAAGTTGGACTGAAGGGTCTATTTCTGTGCTGTACATTTCTATGACTCTACACAAGGGTCCCGAAAACTTCTCAAGTTTCAGTGACAGACTCTTGTTTTTATATTATTTGGACCTGTCTTGCCTTGTAAATTTTAACCTTCTGAGTAGATTCCTCCCACGTTCATGTGAAGCTGTAACATTTAGATATTTTCTAACCAGCCATTCACACGTTACCACACACCTCTGGAGCAGGTGGGGTTGAATCCAGGCCTCGAGGCTCAGAGATGGGGACACTCTGCTGCAACACAAGTGCCCTCTTTGTTGTATCAATTGACATTAGTCCTTAATTATTTGGGGATGACTCCTTTATGATGCTGTAAGCTATTCTCTAGTCAAGCTATTCGTTGTGTTTTATATTCATTTCTAGATATTCCCTTCATCTCTCCCTTAATATTTCAATCTTAAGGATGTTATTAAACTGGAAAGAGTGCAAAAAAGATTATCAAGGATGTTACAAGGCTGGGTGGTTTGAGTTAGAACATAGAACATAGAAAGGTGCAGCACAGTACAGGCCCTTCGGCCCACGATGTTGTGCCGTGGATTCATCCTAATCCAAAAATAAAATAACCTAACCTACATTCCCCTCAATTCACTGCTGTCCATGTGCATGTCCAGCAGTCGCTTAAATGTCACTAATGACTCTGCTTCCACGACTACCACTGGCAAACTATTCCATGCGCTCACAACTCTCTGGGTGAGTTATAGGGAGAGGCTGGAGGATAGGAGGCTAAGGCATGAGCGGATCGAGGTTTATAAAATCATAAAGAGCAGATATAATTTGAATAGCCAAGGTCTTTTTTCCCAGGGAAGGGATGTCCAAAACTAGAGGGAACAGGTTTGAGACGAGAGGGCAAAGATTTAAGAGGGCCCCAAGGGGCAATGTTTTCATGCAGAGGGTGGTGTGTGTATGCAACAAGCACATTTGCGTCCCGACTCAACTTCTACATCTTTCTGCATACTTTCGCTTTCAATCAACATCCAGGGCCAGGTTTGCCCAATCAACCGCAGTGTGTGTAGATTAATTACCAGACTCAAATAATCAAACATGGATCAATTGAACAACTAAACAAGGATTTTGAAATACTGGAGAAATTCAAAAAAGTTGACCAGGCAAAGCTTAAAGTTTTACTAACTTCTCAGGTGGGACACTAATGGCGCTGAGTAATTTTGCCAGGGGAAGTGGTAGAAGCAGGTACGATGACAACATTTTAGATATATTTGAGTGATTACTTGGATTGGAAAGGCTTAGAGGGATATGGGCCAAATGTAGGCAAGTGGGACTAGTTTAGTTCGGTTGGCATTGGTGAACTGGGACCTCAGGGTCTATTTCTGTGCTGTGTGATTCTCTGACTGTCTGGTGTTGATGAAGGGACTAGGCCCGAAACATCAGCTTTTGTGCTCCTGAGATGCTGCTTGGCCTGCTGTGTTCATCCAGCTTCACACTTTGTTATCTTGGATTCTCCAGCATCTGCAGTTC
This sequence comes from Stegostoma tigrinum, assembly GCF_030684315.1. NCBI lineage: Eukaryota > Metazoa > Chordata > Chondrichthyes > Orectolobiformes > Stegostomatidae > Stegostoma > Stegostoma tigrinum. The sequence continues at coordinate 18,072,785 of NC_081381.1, read as the reverse complement.
CTATCATCTCTGGTGTTGCTATGTGCCTTCAAGATCCTTGCTTCAGTAATCAAACTATTGTTAATATCTTTCCTGTTATCTGTGCTAAGTAATAATTTAACTAATAGCTCGTTTGTCCAAACTGATTAGTAGCCTTACTTTTCAATCAAACCTATATTTCTAACCAGGTATCATCACATGCTGAAGTGATAAATTACAAATATATTTATTTTATTCACATTTTAAACAGGCTACGAGGCCGTTCAAGCTAGCTGGTCTCTTCAGCCACATATAGAGACTTAAAGATAAATTTTACTAACTTCTCATGTAGGATACCAAAGGCTCTGAGTAGGTCACAGTTTTGCTTCCTGCTTAACATTAGTGTCCATTGGTCTCAACTGGAGTAAAAGTTGCCTGAATGTAAATCTGTGCCATGACCTGATCCCATCAATTTTTGAATGGGGTTTAGGTTGAAAATGCCCCTAAATTATCAGCAGCAGCACTTTTGCTCAGCTCTGTACCTTAGCTCTCAGCCAACATCCAGGCTTGCCCAATCAAGCACAGTGTCTGTAGATTAATTACCAGACTCAAATAATCAAACACAGATCAATTGAACAACTGAGCAAGGATTTTGAAATACTGGAGAAAGTTCAAAAAAGATTGACCAAGGGGAAAGCTTAAACTCCTCTGAGTTAGATGAGATGTGCTAGTTAATCTCAGTTGAGAGTTCATGTGGTGCAGTGGTAGAGTCCCAATGTCTGAGCCAGGAGACCCAGGTTCTCGTCCCACCTGCTTCAGAGGTATGTTGCAACGTCTCTCTGAGCGGGTTAATTAGAACACATACAATAATTGTACCCCCTTCGGGCATAGAACACCTACAATGTGCAAGTAGGCCATTTGGTCCATAAAGCACACACCAAGCTTCCAAAGAGCATTCTAACCAGAAACCCTGCATTTACCATAGCTATTCCACCTAACCTACACATCCACTACAGGCAAACTGCCTAACCTGCACATCTTCAAACCAGGGGGGAAACTGGAATGCCTGGAGGAAATCTGCATAGACAAGGGGAGAATGAGCAAGCTCCACACGGACAGTCACCTGAGGGTGGAATTGAACCCAGATCCCTGGTACTATGAGGCAGCAATGCTAACTACTGTGCCACCCCAGGTTGCTGGCAACCAGTGGGCACTGATTTAAGGTGAATAAAAGAGTTGAACAACTGAACAAAGCTTTTTGCTCAGCAGGGTATGAATTCAAACCCTACCATAGACATTGAACATGTAATCCACACTGCTACGTCAATCAGAGATAGTAAGAACTGCTGATGTTGAAGTCTGAGATAACACAGTGTGGAGCTGGAGGAACACAGCAGACTAGGAGGCATCAGGGTGGCAGGAAAGCTGACGTTTTAGGTCAGGGCCCTTTTTCTGAAGAAGGGTCCTGATCTGAAACGTCAGCTTTCCTGCTGCTCTGACACTGCCTGGCCTGCAGTGTTCCTCCAGCTTCACACTTTGTTACCTGCTACATCAGTGCAGTACTGAGGGAGATTTGCATGGTCTTCAGCAGAAATGTTGAAAAACATGTCTTTGCCTGCCTATTTTGGGTGTATATAAAAGAGAAACTACGAGAAGAAGATTGGGGAGTTGATTCCATATCACCAAAACAGTTTAATGGGTTTCCATTCTGAAGAAGAGCCAGACTGGACTTCAAACATTTACTCCGTTCTTCTCACCATGGATGCTGTCAGACCCGCTGAGTTTCTCCAGCACTTTCTGCGCTAATTTCAAATTAACTGCTCTGCTACTTGGTGTAGAATTGAGACTTGTTACAGTGCAGAAGGAGACCGTTCAGCCTCTCATGCCTGTACTGGTTCTATTTCCTATTGCCTGCCTTTTCCCCATATTCCTGCACCCACTTCTATCCAAATAACCATCCAATACCCTCTTGAGAATCTCAACTCAACCTGCCTCCGTCATATTTCCAGGCAGTGCATTCCAATCCCTAACTAGAACCTGTGTGTGAAAAGGTACTTTTTTCTCGTATCATCCTTGCTTCTTTTGCTGATCACTTTAAGCCCACGCCCTCTCTCATTATTTTCATCTTTTACAAGCCGGAACAGTTCTTCCCTGAACAACATTGTCCAGTTTGCTCATGATTTTAAAAACCTCTGAATTGGTACTGACACAGGTTGTCTTACAAAACTTTTTCAGAAACAAACTGAGCAGGCAGGTGGGACTGCCTTAGTCTGGGATTATGTTTGGCATGGACTGTTTAGACTGAAGGGTTTGATTCTATAACTCCACTGTGCAAACTGGTATTCTGAAAGGAAAACAAGAAATGCTCGAAATTCTCATCAAGTCAGGGGAGACAGAGATAGTCAGAAGCAATTCTCATTGACCTCAAGCATTAACTCCATTCTTCTCTCCATAGATGCTGCCAGGCTTGCTGAGCATTTTCACCTTTTTCTGCTTTTATTTTAAGATTTTTTTTCGTTGGGGTTAAACACTTTGGGGCATCATGCAAATAGGAAATTGCAAAACGGAAGGAAATTTTGTTCATCTTTTCTGTAACTTACTCACTAAGACATCTGGGGAGCGACAGCCTTTGTAAAATAAGAAATCTGGTGCTGCCTTTTTGTAAAAGTTCTGCTGTGGGTAAAGTTATTCAAATCCTGGGGACCACAGTGTGATCAGTGTCTCTGTGCTGAAAGTGCTCTTGCAAGCATTTCAAGTCATCAATCTTGAATATGCATTTAAGCCCCATTCCCCTCTCAGAGCCTGTTCAAAATCACTTGTCAGATTTATTGTTACCTGTATAAGACAATACCATACGACCTAGGGATCAATTAAAGCCTTGACAATGCCACATTGAAACAAGACGGTTGTTGCTGGCTGGGGAATGACTCCCATCTGTCAGCAGACACAGTGAAAGCTTGTAACTAATTCTGTCACAGAAGGAACGGGTCTGTCATTATCTCGTTGTGTTTGCTTCATTTAGAACCCATTAAAGGAGAGTCCAGAGCTATTCTGGGTCTCGTTTTGACAGTCATGCTCCCTATACAACAGCAGGAGTATAACTACAGGAAAGAGAATAAAGAGGCTTCATCAACAACAACTTGCATTGATATAGCTCCTATAATGCTGTGTAACATCTCAGAGCTCTGCACTGGAGCGTCATCAAACACAAAAACATAGAAGAGATAATAGGAACTGCAGATGCTGGAGAATCCGAGATAACAAGGTGTAGAGCTGGATGAACACAGCAGGCCAAGCAGCATCTTAGGAGCAGAAAACCTACTGAGATAACAAGGTGTAGAGCTGGATGAACACAGCAGGCCAGGTAGCAAATTAGGAGCAGGAAAGCCTTCCTGCTCCTCTGATGCTGCTTGGCCTACTGTGTCCATCCAGCTCCACACCTTGTTATCACAGAAACATTGAAGATAGGAGCTAGAGTAGGCCATCTGACTCCTCCTGCCTGCCCCTCTATACAGTATGATCTTCGTTGATCATTGAACTCAATACCCTAATCCCACATTCCCCTCCACATTCGTCGATCCCTTTAGCCACAAGAGCTGTATCTGTCTCCCTCTTGAAAACATGGAATGCTTCGGCTTCAAGTACTTTCTGCAGTAGTGAATTCCTCAGGCCCACCAATGTTTGGGTGAATGATCAGCCATGGAAAGAACTTTGAGGAGAGGTGACCAAAAGCTTAGTCAAGGAGATAGGTTTTGAGTGTCTTAAAGGAGCACAGTGACGTCAAGAGACAGAAAGATTTAAAGAGGGAGCACCATAAGAATGGTGGCGAGTGATTAACATTCAGGATGCACAATGATGTCTGCATTGGAGGAATCCAAAGATCTGAGAAGCTGTGAGGCTGGAGGAAGGTGAGGTGAGGAGGGTGAGGCCACGGCAGGATCTGAAGACAAGCATGAACTATTTTAACATCAAGACATTGGAAAGTAACCACCAGATATAGTTCATCCACCACATTCCAGCGAGAAGGATGTACAAGTGAAGGCCTCAATGTGCCACTGCATTGGTCATACATCTTGACATTAATATTATAGAAGAATTACACAAAACTATGTGGGACCCACAGCTTTGTGTTCCCTTCGCTGCTGGGAGGTACTAGCTTCATATTTGTTGAAGTGAAGGCCCTCGCACTGACTGTTAATGTACAGCCAGTTATTGCTATGGCAGCCAGCCATTTAATCGCCTGTCCCTGAGTCTGCTCCATCACTGGGTGACAGTATAGATAACCTATAAACTAACTCTGTCCACCTGCCATGGCTTCATATCCCTGAATAAACTCTGGCTAACAAAAAAAAATTTCAAATTGGATTGAAAGCCATCAATTGACCAAGTGTCTGCTGTCTTTATGGGAGAGAGTCCCACCCTCTGTGTGAAAAAGGTGTATTTGACTTCTTTCCTAACTGATCACGTTTGGACATGAAGATTATATTCCTATGCCCCAGGTCTTCTACCAGCAGAAAAATAATAATCTCAAAACATTCTTCAAAACCATAAGCACTTCAATCAAATCACCTTTTAACCTTCAATATTCCACAGAGAATTAACCTAGTTTAGCTTTGATAAGACTTAGATCTGTATCCTTGAGTGACAAGTTTATCGAGAGGGGTAACCCATCCTAGGCTTCAAGTTACCTTCCCTGCTTTAGTTCAGTCAACGCAAGCAAGCTTCTGACGGTTACACAACAACATCTAATTCCTTAATCTCAGCTGCTATCATTGAACCGTTTTGAAGTTCCGTTAGATTTGGAGACGGATGTAGGATTTACAAGCAGTAATGTTGAGATGTGTCCTACGGTTGGTTCACTGGACCAGGGTGAATGTATAAGAGGCCTGATAGATCATAGAACAATACGATACAATATTGGTGGAGCTCATTGTTCCAATGCCATCTCTTTGAAAGAGCTAACCAAGTAGTCCTTCTTGTTGCTCATATCCCATTTCATTTGACCATTCTCTCAGGCAGAGTGTTTGATATTCAGATAGCCCCAAAAAACAGAGGTCTCAATTTCCTACACCTTCTGACGAAGAGTCACTGGACTTGAAACGCCAACTCTGTTTCTCTCTCTCCCCACAGACACTGCCAGACCTGCTGAGTTTCTCCAGTGCTCGCTTTGTGTTTGTTCCTTGGGTCCCTCTTCTACATGACCAAATGGCCTTCTTCCAGGCTTTGGCAGACTATGTAACCATTGAGTGCATGACTCCCATCCAAATGAGGTCATATAACACAGGAGAGGCCCTTCAGCCCAGGGGAATGGCACCAGAAATGTGATCACGCCCACGCTCAACCTGCAGGTAGCTGTGTGGAGGCTCAGTTTATGACTTCCCTAGTGGAATTTGCTGGCAGACTCTCCCAGTTTTGATTCTAGCCACACAGGTGAGGTTGTTGTTTGAAAGAAAGGAAGTCATCTTCACCTCTGAGGCCTATGTTTCTTGGTCATCCCTGGGTTGCATTGCTCAACCATTTCTAAGTAACACAGTTTCAGACACATCAGGTTAGAATCTCAGGCATCCATCCCAAAAGAATTTTCAAAAACAACTATCTGAGATTTTCAAACAGTTGAATGTGGTTAATGACAACCAAAAGAACTGTGGATGCTGTAAATCAGGAGCAGAAACAAAGTTTCCAGAAAAGCTCAGCAGGTCTGACAGCATCTGTGAAGGAGAAAACAGAGTTAACATTTCGGGTCCGATGACCCTTCCTCAGAACAGATATGGTTGCTTGCCCCTACACTCATTATATTTAATGTTGATTTTAACTTCTCAAACACCCAGGGAAAGGGTTTAAACTCTCACCCTCTGGCTCATGAGCTCCACAATACAGCTATTGAACCAAACATGCCAATACAACATGGCATGTGAATAAACATCACTGAAGCTCCGCAAAGACAATATTTTAAGAGGAGGAGGAAGAAAACTTTTTGGAAACTGTTTATTTTTAAAATAGGCCATAATCCAGGGAAACGGGACCATGCCAGAACTAAGACTGGTGGATCTTGTATTTAAGGAGTATTATTTGTGTATCTGTTGACATACAGGCTTGTTGCTAGCCATGTCAGTCATTTGAATATGTGCGTGGCATTGATCACATAAAATGTCCCAAGGCTTTTTTAAATTCATTTTGTGGGATGTGGGCATCGCTGACAGGGCCAGCATTCCTTGCCCATCCCTAGTTGCCCTTGATAAGGTGGTGGTGAGCTGCCTTCTTGAACTGCTGCAGTCCTCCTACAGAGGGTTGACCCACAATGCCATTAGGGAGAAAATTCCAGGATTTTGACCCAGCAACAGTGAAGGAACAGGGATATATTTCCAAGTCAGGATGTTGAGTGGCGTGGGGGGGGGGGGGACTTAAAGGTGGTGGTGTTCCCATGTATCTGCTGCCCTTGTCCTTCTAGATGGAAGTGGTCGTGGGTTTGGAAGGTGCTGTCTGAGGATCTTTGGTGAATGTTTGCAATGCATCTTGTAGATAGTACACACTGCTGCTACTGAGCATCAGTTGTGGAGGGAGTGAATGTTTGTGGATGTTTCACAGATCGCTTTATCAGACAATGGTTTGATAAGTACAGCTGAGTAAGGCAGCACAACAGGGCAATGAGATGAAGCTTAGACAAAGAGGTAATACCAAGAATGCAGGTTACCATGAAGGTCCAACCTTCTCAACCTTTTTTTATTTTAGAAAATACACTTTATTCTTAAAAAAAACTTTATAATTATACATAGACATAAATGCAGTTCTGTTCTGTACAGTAGCATATCAAGGAAACAAACAAACATTGGAGTTTGACTCTATCAAATCAAAACAAAGGCATCTCTTACTTGAGATAATGGGAATTGCAGATGCTGGAGAATCCAAGATAACAAAGTGTGAAACTGGATGAACACAGCAGGCCAAGCAGCATCTCAGGAGCACAAAAGCTGACGTTTCAGGCCTAGACCCTTCAGAAGCGAGCTGTCTGATGAAGGGTCTAGGCCCGAAACGTCAGCTTTTGTGCTCCTGGGATGCTGCTTGGCCTGCTGTGTTCATCCAGCCTCACATTTTATTATCAGAGAATTAGGCAAAATGGCTTTGGAAGAGGATTATAGGCAACTGAGGAATGACATTGAATTGAATTAGCTTTATTGTCATGTGTACACAAATGAGAATAGTGAAAATTTTACAGTTTGTCACTTATAGGGCCCTTTTTGCTACTTAGGTGCAGCTTCTTAAGAACAAATTCTTAAGGAAAATAAATAGGAAATCAAGAAATAACAAATCTAGCATTATGGATTGCAGGAATAAAGTAGAAAATAGGGAAATAAAAATATCAGAGTAACAGTGCTTCCAACCCCGTTCATGCTGGCCCACCTAGCTTGTAGCCTGCACTGGGCCTTGACTCCAGACTATGCCAGGCTTCAGCTCATGGCCCTTGAGGCTGAGAGACCACTTTGGAATCATTTCAAAGTTGGAGGTCCACTCTGAAGCCACACCAGGCCGAGAGAGACCCCCACACCAGGCCGAGAGACCGCCCATACCGTGCCAAGCGACCCCCACACCAGGCCGAGAGACTGCCTATACCAGGCCTAGAGAGTCCCCCCACACTGGACCAAGAGACCCCCACACCAGGCTGAGTGACCCCCACACCATGCCAAGAGATCCCCATACCAGGCCGAGAGACTGCCCATACCAGGCCGAGAGAGACATCCCACACTGCACCGAGAGACCCCCACACTGGGCCTAAAGAGACCCCCCACACTGCACCGAGAGACCCCCACACCAGGCTGAGAGACCGCCCACACCACACCAAGAGACCCCGACAGCAGGCTGAAAGACCGCCCATACCAGGCTAAAGAGACCCCCCACACTGCACTGAGACACCCCCATACCAGGCTGAGAGACCCTCACACCGCGCCACTCGACCCCGACACCAGGCCGAAAGACCGCCCATACCAGGCTAGAAGACCCCCCACACTGCACCGAGAGACCCTCATACCAGGCTGAGATACCCCCACACCGCGCCACTAGACCCCCACACCAGGCTGAGAGACCACCCGCACAGGGCCAAGAGTGACCCTCCACACCGGGCTGAGACCACCACGCTGGGCTGAGACAGGCCCCCACATTGGGCCGAGACCCCCACACCGGGTCGCTGAGACACCATCACACCATGACACCGTGTCCCACAACACTGGGTAAATCACAGTATCTGATCCTGCAGCACTATCCAATGAAAGCTTAGGTGTCATTGGGAGTGAAAGAACAGTTGAATCTTGGTGAAAATTGCTGCCTCCTCATGCAGTGTGTTTGGGCTGAGTTATGAAGATATGATTCTGCTGTTTTGTGTACCCACTGTTCTAACCCCACAGCCAACGTGGGTAAATTCAAAGCCTGAAATCTTCGACATGACCCCTTTGGACCTGATTGACTGATTCTTTCACCTTTGTTTAACCTTTTAAGTGAAGCCTTTTCAAGCTATTGCAGGGAAAGCACATATAAATGACTGACCTCGCTGTTTCTGCGCTTTCTTCTATTTTCTCAAAAGGTGTGGGCAGCGTGTTCTCTGTCCCTTTCTTCCTCCTTCTCACAATGAGGGGGAGAGATGACCTGACCTCTAACATGCCCTCTTTGAGAATCAGGTCAGAACTGCGGCAGTTGTGAGGTTAAGTAAACACCAGAAGGTTAGAGCTAAAGAATCGCGCACAAAAAAAAATCAGTCTCCACACTAACGAACATTTGTAATTTGTTGGCTTGTGTGCACTGAAGGCAGAGTGTGATTTGAACAGGGTTGAAGGGAGCTTGTGTCTGTCAGTCTGCCTGTCATGGGCTGTATAGTCACATCTTCTCTGAGTCAGTTCTATTGTCTGTTCAAAAGCAGAGTCATAACCATAAGATACAATCACCAATAAATCCAAATCGGGAATTTTACCCAGGGAACAAACTAAATGCAGAACCTAGCCTTCCTATGAGGCTGTTCGACACATTGAGTCAGCACTGGCCTTCTGAAGATCACCCCCACTAAACCCCTACTCCGTACCCATATTTACCCTAATGTGCACATCGTTGGACTGAGGGAGGAAACCCACACAGACTCAGGGAGAACATGCAGACTCCCCAAGGCCAGAATCAAACCCAGGTCCCTGGCACTATAATGGAAGAAATACTAACCACTGAGCTACTGTACCACCTACATGCTGCCACAGGAGTCGTTGGGGCTACTGTGTACATTAAAGCGAAGATGGATAAGCACAAGAGGGAGAACATAATGGGAGTTTCTGCTGATTTAGGTAGAGAGAACATGTGGAGCATAAGCATTGTCAGGAATCAACCATGCTAAAATCTTTCTGTGCCATGGATATTACATATTTTAGCCTTTGCAGCAATACAGAGGCTGCGTTTTGAATACAGGTCTCAGTTAAATTTCACTGACTGCCTTCTAGAAAGTGGCTAAAATTTGTTATTATGACTGAGCAGGGTCAGTGCACAGGATTGTTCTGCCTGGCCATTCCTCAGGGATCCTACCATCAGGACGGGAATACAGGTAGGATCAGGGCAGGGGAGGTGTGAGGTTTCCTTGTGGGCTAGTCCTCGCTGGGAGGGGTCTCCTCTGTCTCCCCTCCACATTAAATTAAAATAGATTAACATTGCCTTGATTGTGACCTCTCCTGGTACTATTTTGTCCTGGCCAAAAATGAATTCAGTGTCGCTTGCCTTCCCTGGAAACTTTGCGGTAAGGTCCCCGAATGGGATCATTGGTAAAGAACATCTATCGCAACTTAACAACTAGGAACAGGAATAGGCCATTCAACCCTTCAAACCTGCACAATCATTCAACACGATCGTGCCTGATTATCTAACACAGTGGCCTGTGACTGCTTTCTCTTCATACTCTATGATTCATTCGGCTCTAAGAATCACATCTAATTACTTCTTGAAAATTTTCAGCATTGTGGTCTCGACCACTTTTTGTGGCAATGAATTTGTCAAGCTCCCCACTCTCAGGGAGAAGGACTTTGACCCTGGTTCTGGAGTCATCGGGAACATCCTATCCTGGGTGGTCCTGTTAGAATTTGATAGGTTGCTATGATATCTCCCTGCACCTTACTCCTCTATACAAAAGGAAACATGTATTTGAATACGGCATGTCACAGCCAAGGGATTCATAACCGAGGGACTTCTCAAAGGGCTTTAAAGTAATTTTTGATGATTGCCGATTGTTGTAATGCAGGAAACACAGCAGCCAATATATGCACAGCAAGCTCCCACAAGCAACAATGTGATAATTGACCTGATGCCCTGTCAAGTGTATGTAAAGAATCTATGGCAATGTTTTGAAGGACAGTAGAGTATCCCCAGTATCCTAGTTAATATTTATCCTTCAATCAACATTACAACTCAGATTATCGGGTCATTGTGATATTATTGATTGTGGGAGCTTGCTGTGTGCTTGGTGGCCGCCCAGTTTCGTTTTGACTATGTGCCTTTTGTTTCCGCCTTATTATGCTCCTATGAAGGACTTGGGACATCTACAATGTTCAAGGTGCAACATAAATATGAGTTGTTGATAATAAACATCCATTACATCAATCAGGACTCCATTGAAAATAATCAGAGATAATGGGAACTGCAGATGCTCATCTCGCTCCACACTTTGTTATCTCCATTGAAAATAATCTATTTTTTGTCTCTTGGAATGCAACATTTTAAGAGGAAAAGTAAACCAGCCAGTGGTTCTGAATGTGGTCACACAGTATCATTGCTTGGCTGTATTCCCAGCTGTAGCTGAGCTGGTAATAACCTTATCTGAGACTGTTGTTTGTGGGTGCTGAAGGCCAAATACAAAACTCAAAATTAACACTGCAGTGCTGCTCTCGGCTGGAGGAATGCTACACTGACAGACGCATCGTTTTTTTGGCTAAGCGGGTAAACTGAAGCCTATCTCCTCTCTCGGGTGGACACGAAAGATCCTGTGATACAATTTGGAACAGGGGTGCTCTTCCTGCTCTCTGGCCTGTCTCGTTTTGGGCTCAGGGTGGTTAAGGTGTAGTGCTGAAACTAATCCTCCGTTCTCTGCTTTAAAACGTCAAATTAACAAATCATTAGACAACCCTAATGGGGCAATGTTACAAAAACACAACCAAACGCTTAATGGGAACTTATGGAAAATGGAAGGAAACACAATGAACCAAAACAGAGGTGCTCACTCACTTACAAATGTCTGAATTACAAATGCTTGTACTTATGAATGCGGTCCCATCAGGGGTAAATATTAATTTTAATGGTCCAACGTGAGGGTGTTTGCTCATACATATGAATGGTTATTTTATGTTGTGTTGCATTATGTTCCAACTTCAGTGCAACTCGACCTACAAATGTACTCAAGAACAGAACCCACTCATAGCCCGGGGACTGCCTATAACGTTGTCTAGGATGATGGTGCACCCCTGTCTCTAGGATCCCATTGGTCTCCATATGCCTCCAGTCCTCCTTTCTGGTCTGGATCTGAAGGCCTGTGTGTGGTAGAGGACAGACCACTGATGAGTCTGAACAAGAACACTCTTACACAACTCGATGCAGTTTATTGTATGATAACCATAGGTATAAGTTACATTGCCTAGTTGGGTATAATTATTTGAAATGATCAGGAGCCAGGGGTGAACACATTTGTCTCTACCAGGAGTTTGTATCTCAAAGACTGAGATAAATAACTCCTGGATTAGTATCTAGAGTTATGAGGGAAGGCAGGAGAATGGGGTTGAGAAATCTATAAGCAATGGCTCGATGGGTCGAATGAGTCTAATTCTGCTCTTAAGCCTTATGGTCTTATGCGAAACTGCCCAATTTGATGTGAGTTTGCTTCCTGCAGCAGTAATCCCTCATAACATAAGAAACTGAATGAAGAACCTAATGAAGTTTATTACAGCCAACTATTGTACACAAATGTTACAATTCTGAAACACCTATGTCTCTTTTCTCATATTAAATTATTCAGTTGCATCAGAACAGAACAGGGTGCTTTCAGTAGTATATAATGCTTCAAGTGATCCTGAGGTAAGATGGATAGAGTCTTACATCATTATGAGATCTTTATACCCTTAAGCCACATGCTATGGTACAGTGATGATATTATTAGCATTGTCTCCTAAAGCCATACTAACTCTGAGATAACACCATCTAAAGACTGTTTGACACAATCAGGTTGAGTGTAGTTTAATCCAACCTCAACATTAACTCTTTCAGAACCACCAACGTATACAGCAGCCAATATTTATCTCTCAATTGACATTAGGGAATATCAGGTCATTACAGGAATGCTGTTTATGGGATCATACTATGCTCAATTTAACTGCTGCCATTCTACAGCAGAGACCACACCTGAACATTGCTTTATTGGCCATTAAATGCTTTCAGTTGTCTAATGCCTGCGTAAAGGGCTTGGTTAACGCAAGTCACTCTTTTACATCCCAATGACAGCTGGGATTTGGCTGTAATTTTTGCTGGAGAGCGATGTATGCAGTGTTTTGGGACATCCTGAGGATGTGAAAGGTGCTATATAAATGGAGACCTGTCTTTCTAGACCTCTGTATCTTATTTAATTGGAGCAGCATGCATTGGCTCAGCCATGGAAATCAGCATTCCTGAGGCATCTTGCTACAGATGAACTGACAGTTCGCCTCATCATCTGTGAATCAGGCCTTGAAAAATTGATGCCAATCTCTCCAAGTATTGGGAACCAGATTACCTCGTACCCAGGCTAGATCTGTGATCCACAACAGTGATCTACTAACATGTCATTGTTAACTCATGTTGCATGAACCGATGAGAAGTTGGTACAGATTGGGGGAGTAGGTGATATAAAAGAAAATTTAAAAGGGACCTGAAGGGTAACTTTTTCATGTGTAGGGTGGAGTGCGTATGGAATGAGTTACCGGAGGAAGTGGTGGAGGCTGGTACAATTACAACATTTAAAAGGCATCTAGATAGGTAAATGAACAGGAAAGATTTGGAGGGATATGGGCCAAATGCTGGCAAATCAGTTTAGGATGTCTAGTCAGCGTGGATGAATTGGACCAAAGGGTTTGTTTCCATTTTGTACAACTCTGTGAATCTACAAGGGATAAAAAGCAACTTATTCATAAACAGCCTTTCTCAACCTAATCCCCCTTCCTAAAACATCTTACAGCTCATGAGCTTCAGGAATGTTGGACACACGGTGTTAATCTCACTGGGCTAGTAATCCAGAGCCCCAGGTTAGCATCCTCGGGATGTAGGTTTGCATCCAACCATGGCAGCTGGTGAAATCTTAATTCAATAAAAGTCTGGAATTAAATGGTGGCCCTAATGGTCAGTATACAACCACTGTCGATTGTCATAAACAACAATTTGTTTCACTAACCTCCTTTAGGAAAGGGAATCTGTCAACCTTGCGTGACTCCAGAACAGCGCCAGGGGCCTGGGTTCGATTCCATACTTGAGCCACTGTCTGTGTGGAGTTTGCGCATTCTCCCTGTGTCTGTGTGGGTTTCCTCCAGTTGCTGCAGTTTCCTCCCAAAGTCCAAAGATGTGTCGTGTAGGTGGATTGGCCGTGCTAAATTTCCCATAGTGTCCAGGGATACGTAGATTAGGAGAAACCTACGTTTCTCCTAATGGGAAATGCAGGGTTTTAGAATATGGGTATGGGTGGAATGCTCTTTGGAGTGTTGATGTGGGCTTGATGGGCCAAATAGCCAGCTACCACACTGTAAGGATTCTATGTTATCAATGGTGGCAGCAACAATGTGGTAGAATCCTAACTGCACTCTGAAAGGGCTCGACAAGCCTTTCAATTCAAGGGCAAATGGGGACGGGTTGTAACTGCTGGCTTTACCAGCGATGCCTACATTCTGTGAGTGACATTGGGAAAAGTACTTTTGAAGTATAATCAGTGCTGTAATGTAGGTATTACAGCTATCAATCTGTGCACAGCAAGCTCCCACAAACAACAATTAGGTAGTGACTGGATATTCGGCTTTTGTGATGTTGGTTGTTTAGAAGGTATCACATATATACAGATAAGGGAGGACACCTGCTTCCAATTTCTCTTCAAACTATTTCATATCCATTTGAGAGGACCTCGGTTTCATCCGTGTGACAGCTGGGTAAGGTTTCATTCTATTAATAACCTATTGTTTGGTAACAGTTGAAGCATAGCTTGCTTCGTGTCATGTTTCCTCTTCAATGCCTGCTCATTACTCAAAGGCCTACAGATTAACTTTGTTGCTATGTAACTATAGCAATCACAAGACCTGCTCTCAGACTGAACAAGCAGCTCCTGAATGACTTTCCTTGGTTGAACTTGTTCTGAGTGTAAACATACGTCACAAAACATCACCTTGTCACCTCTTTGCAATGGCGATCTGCCAGTTGGGTGCAACATATTTAACCCTTGTTGTGGAACATCCTGAATGCCTTTACTGGGATTAACGTCAAGTCTGTTGTCAACAACAGGGTCTTACCCCAAGCAACCATGGCCTGTGAAAGGGGGAGGTATTTGACCATTTGAAGTACTCCCAGCTGAGCCAGATCCTGACCAAACTATCCATTGAAGAGAAACCACCCAAGGTAACTAAAAATGGACATGTCAATTCAAGCCCAACTCACCCCTTTATTAGCCAACGTCACAATAGACAGACCCTGGCTCCTCACAGCTTTTCCTGCTCACAGGCACACAGGTCAACTGTTCTCCTTGCTGACATCCCAGCTGCAACGAGCTAACTCAGCACAAGCAGGGATCAGACCTGAACATTTGTCAAATTGTAGGATTCACTCAAATTGTCTGTGCCTCATCGTTGTGACCGATGAGTGCAGCTGGCCTTCTTTGTTTGTCTGTAACAGGCTATTTGTCACCCTACAGTCCAATACATGGGGTAATCTCATATCAGTTGAATTCAACAATGCGAAAGAGGGGATGGTCTGTATCGAGTTAGCTGGTTTCACTCATTGTAGGAACATGACCATTGCAGTTGATCTACCAATCAGGAATGGGAAATCACACTTGGTTTCTGGTTGCTTTTTGCAGTGAATCTGTTGGAAAGAGTGTGTGCAAACATCTGGTGAACTCAAGGGAGAAATTTATCTCACAGCTTGACCCACTCATGGTCTGAAGAACATTCTCTAAGTGATGTTGCTTATGGAATAAATGTTCTGCCTTCTATCTCATTACAACTCACATGTGTTATCTGCGCTTTATTGCAGGAGAATCTGGCAACTTTTATAGAAATAGGAACAAATTATAGGGCTAATAAAAAGCAGATGACTTTCAGTAGACAACTCTAATAAGCATCAGCATCAATTTGATAGGCCAAGGGTCTCTGACTGTACTGTTTTGTTCCATGATTATAGAGATGTACAGCACGGAAACAGATGTTTGGTCCAACTCGTCTCTGCCAACCAAATATCCTCAATTAATCTAGTCCTATTTGCCAGCATTTGGCCTAAATCCTTCTAAACCCTTCCTATTCATGTACCCATCCAGATGCCTTTTAAATGTGGTAATTGTACCAGCCTCCACCACTTACTCTGGAAGCTTGTTCCATACACGCACAATCGTTTGCATGAAAAAGTTGCCACTTAGGTCCCTTTTAAATCTTTCTCCCTTCATCGCAAACCTATGCTGTCTCATTTTGGACTCCCCTTTGGCTATTTACCCTATCCATGCCCCTCATGATTTTATAAACCCCTATAAGGTCACCTCTCAGCCTCTGATGCTTCAGGGAAAATAGCCCCAGCCAATTCAGTCTCTCCCTACAGTTCAATCCTTCCAACCCTGGCTACCTCCTTGTAAATCTTTTCTGATCCCTTTCAAGTTTCACAACACCTTTTCTATATCAGGATGACTAGAATTGAATGCAGTATTCCAAAAGCGGCTTGACTAATGTTGCCCAGCTCGTCCCCACGTCCCTAACCTGTTCTTCCTGCCACCTATCTCCTCCTGTCAACTCAAACTGCACCTCTATATCCTATTAACCTCATCCCGCCCCCTTGACCTGTCCGTCCTCCCCAGACTGACCTATCCCCTCCCTACTTCCCCACCTATACTCACCTCTGCTCGCTCCATCCCCACCCCTTTAACTTGTCTGTCTCCTCTCCACCTATCTTCTCCTCTATCCATCTTCGATTCGCCTCCCCCTCTCGCTCTATTTATTTCATAACCCTCTTGCCATCCCCCTTTTCTGATGAAGGGTCTAGGCCCGAAATGTCAGCTTTTGTACTCCTAAAATGCTGCTTGGCCTGCTGTGTTCATCCAGCTTCACACTTTGTTATCTCAGATTCTCCAGCATCTGCAGATCCCATTATCTCTGACCAATGTCTTGTACAGTTACAACATGGCAAAAAAACTTCTATACTCAATCCACTGATTAATAACGGCAAATGTACCAATTGTATGATTTTAGGAGATATAAGATAGAAATCTCATTTAGTAAGTTAGCAACCTCATTAAAATAGCAGATAAACAAATGCTATAACAAGAACTTACAATCATGCAGCACCCCAATGGAGTAAAATATCCCAGCACGCTTTACAGCAGTTCAAATAAAAAATATAAGTACAATAAGCATTTGCTTGATTTTAACTGACTGTATCTTCACAATGCCAGGAATTGGTGTGCACTGCCTTGCAAGGAAATACTTACTTAGAATTTACATTACTCGGAGATAGTAGGAACTGCAGATGCTGGAGATTCTGAGATAACAAGGTGTAGAGCTGGATGAACACAGCAGGCCAAGCAGCATCTCAGGAGCAGGAAGACTGACGTTTTGGGCCTAGACCCTTCTTCAGAAATGGGGGAGGGGAAGGGGGTTCTGAAATAAATAGGGAGGGGGAGAGGCGGATAGAAGATTGGTAGAGGAGAAGATAGGTGGAGAGGAGACAGACAGCTCAAAGAGTCGGGGATGGAGTCAGTAAAGATGAGTGTAGGTGGGGAGGTGGGGAGGGGATAGGTCAGTCCAGGGAGGATGGACAGGTCAAGGGGTGGCATAAGGTTAGTAGGTAGGAGATGGGAGTGGGGCTTGAGGTGGGAGGAGTGGACAGGTGAGAGGAAGGACAGGGTAGGGAGGTGGGGACGAGCTGGGCTGGTTTTGGGATGCGGTAGAGGGAGGGGAGATTTTGAAGCTTGTGAAATCCACATTGATACCATTGGGCTGCAGGGTTCCCAAGCGGAATATGAGGTGCTGTTCCTGAAACCTTTGGGTGGCATCATTGTGGCTCTGCAGGAGGCCCATGATGGACATGTCATCGAAAAAATGGGAGGGGGAGTGGAAATGGTTTGCGACTGGGAGGTGCAGTTGTTTGTTGCGAACTGAGCGGAGGTGTTCTGCAAAGCGGTCCCCAAGCCTACGCTTGGTTCCCCTGATGTGGAGGAGGCCATAACGGGAACAGCAGATGCAGTATACCACATTAGCAGATAGGCAGGTGAACATGTGATTGATGTGGAAAGTCCTCTTGGGGCCTGGGATGGGGGTGAGGTATAGTGGCAGGTGTAGCAGTTCCTGCAGTTGCAGGGAAAAGTGCCTTGGGTGGTGGGGCTGGAGGGGAGTATGGAGCGGACAAGGGAGTCACAGAGAGGGGGGCCCCTTCGCAAAGCGAATAACGATGGGGAGGGAAAAATGTCTTTGGTGGTTGGGTCGGATTGCAAATGGCGGAAGTGTTGCAGAGTGATGCATTGGATCCAGAGGTTGGTGGGGTGGTACGTGAGGACGAGGTGGATTCTGTTTTGGTTGTTATTGCGGGGAGGGGGGGGTGTGAGGGATGAGTTGTGGGAAATGCGGGAGACACATTCGAGGGTGTTCTCGACCACTGAGGGGGGTGGGGGCAAAGTTGCGGTCCTTGAAAAAGGAGGATATCTGAGATGTATGGAAGTGGAATGCCTCATCCTGGGAGCAGTTGCGGCGGAGGTGAAGGAATTGGGAATAGGGGATGGAATTTTTGCAGGAAGGTGGGTGGGAGGAGACGTATTCTAGGTAGCTGTGAGTGTCGGTGGGCTTGAAATGGATATTGGTTTCTAGCTGGTTGCTTGAGATGGAGACAGAGAGGTCCAGGAAGGAGACAGAGGTATTTGAGATTGTCCAGGTAAACTTCAGGTTGGGTGGAAGGTGTTGGTGAAGTGGATGAACTGTTCAAGCTTCTCGTGGGAGCACAAGGCAGCGCCGATACAGTAATCAATGTAACGGAGGAAGAGGTGGGGTTAAGGACCAGTGTGGGCACGGAAGAGGGACTGTTTCAAGTAACCTACATAGAGGCAGGCATAGCTGGGGCCCATGCGGGTACCCATGGCCACTCCCTTGGTCTGTAGGAAGTGGGAGGAATGGAAAGAGAAGTTGTTGAGGGTGAGGACGAGTTCGGCTAGGCAGATGAGGGTGTCAGTGGCGGGGAATTGGCCGGGCCTGTGGGACAGGAAGAAGCGGAGGGTCTTTAGGCCATCTGCATGAGGAATGCAGGTGTATAGGTGCTGGACATCCATGGTAAAGATGACATGTCGGGGACCAGCGAATTAGAAGTTCTGGAGGAGGTGGAGGGCCTGGGTAGTGTCACGGATGTAGATAGGGAGTTCCTGGAACAAGGGGTAGAAAATGGAGCTGAGATGGAGATAAGTGGTGGGACAGGAGCAGATGGAGACAATGGGTCGAACTGGGCAGGCAGGTTTGTGGATTTTAGGAAGGAGATAGAAGCGGGCCGTGCAGGGTTGGGGAATGATGAGGTTGGAGGCTGTGAGTGGGAGGTCACTTGAGGTGATGAGGTTGTGGATGGTTTGGGAAGATGATGGTTTGGTGGTCGGGGGGTGGGGTCATGATCAAGGACGCGGTAGGAGGTGGTGTCGGAGAGTTGGCACCTGGTCTTGGCAATGTAGAGGTCAGTGTGCCATACTACCACTGCGCCTCCCTTGTCTGTGAGTTTTATGGTGAGGTTGGGATTGGAGCGGAGGTGGCGGAGGGCTGCATGTTCTGCAAGGGAGAGGTTGGAGTGGGTGAGGGGGTGGAGAGGTTGAGGTCATTGATGTCTCAACAGCAGTTGGGGATGAAGAGGCTGAGGGAGGGTAGGACGACTTTGGATGTTGTCACAAGCTTCAAAATCTCCCGTCCCCCTACCGCATCCCAAAACCAGCCCAGCTTGTCCCCGCCTCCCTAACCTGTTCTTCCTCTCACCTATCCCCTCCTCTCACCTCAAGTCCTACCCCCATTTCCTACCTCCTAACCTCATCCCGTCCCCTTGACCTGCCCGTCCTCCCTGGCTTGACCTACCCCCTCCCTACCTCCCCACTTACACTCACCTTTACTGGCTCTGTCCCCGCCTCTTTGACCTGTTTGTCTCCTATCTACCTAGCTTCTCCTCTATCCATCTTCTATCCACCTCCCCCCCCATTTATTTCAGAAACCCCTTCCACTCCCCCATTTCTGAAGAAAGGTCTCGGCCCGAGACGTCAGCTTTCCTGCTCGTCTGATGCTGCTTGGCGTGCTGTGTCCATCCAGCTGTACACATTGTTATCTCAGTTACATTACTCACCCTGGTTAGCCTTCATACCCACAAATGGTCATTATCAACATTGCCTATCCCATCCTAAACCAGTTTCATCCACCCATTCAACTGAACTTTGATCTTTCACTCAATTCCCATCTCAACCTAAGATAACAAAGTGTGAAGCTGGATGAGCACAGCAGGCCAAGCAGCATCTCAGGAGCACAAATGATGATACTGCTTGGCCTGCTGTGTTCATCCAGCTTCACACTTTGCTATTTGGATTCTCCAGCATCTGCAGTTCCCATTATCTCCCATCTCAACCTGTTGTCTTGGGAGTAAATTCTATAGTTTCACAAAAGAAAACAGGTTTACCCTGATAATAAATTGTGAGGCTGGATGAACACAGCAGGCCAAGCAGCATCTCAGGAGCACAAAAGCTGACATTTTGGGCCTCGACCCTTCATCAGAGAGGGGGATGGGGAGAGGGTTCTGGAATAAATAGGGAGAGAGGGGGAGGCGGACCGTTTACCCTGCTCTGCTTTAAATCTTTTGAGCTTAATTGTGTCTTTATGGCTTTTCATTCTTGAGCACCTCCAGTATTGGAGACAGTCTGCCCTGGGTATCTCCTGTTCTTTCATAATCCTCAACACTCCCATTGCCCTGCCCTGTGATCCCTGTTTGAAAGCTGCTTTGCTGTTCACCCGTATCGGAATTTAATTCCTCAACCCGCCACTAGGGGATGGTGTGACACAGCTATGCCAGATTTAGAATGAGAAATGAGCAGGTTCTGTGCTGACGGCACCGTCATTCACTCTCATTAAAAGTCATATGTACAAACTATCCAATCATTCAAATGAGGCAATGTAGACTTAAGAGGGTTGACTGAACCCGCTCTTGCTGATTGGTAACTAAAACAATAACCTGCACTTATGTTGTGCCATTAACATAGCTAAACATCCAAAGATGCGTCGTTGAAATGTTATCAGACCGGATTTGAAACAAGCTACGTAAAGAGATATTGAAGGGTTGAAGGGAACTTGTTAAGAAGCCTCAGTGCCTCATTTTGTACATTCAAGGCTGTGATAAACAGGTTTTAATTAGTAAGTGAATTATGGGGAAAGGGCAGGAATGCAGAGTTGGGACAACAAGGTATAGAGCTGGATGAACACAGCAGGCCAAGCAGCATCAGAGGAGCAGGAAAGCTGACGTTTTGGGCCTAGACCCTGTTTCAGAAATGAGGGAGGGGAAGGGGGTTCTGAAATCCCTATCTATTTCAGAACCCCCTCCCCCTCCCCCATTTCTGAAGAAGGACCGAGGCACGAAGCGTCAACTTTCCTGCTCCTCTGATGCTGCCTGGCCTACTCTAGGCCAGCTCTACACCTTGTTGTCTCAGATTCTCCAGCATCTGCAGTTCCTACTATCTCTAAAGCAGAGTTGGGATTATCTGATCCACTGTAATCTCATTGAATGGTGTTGATGGATTGAAAGGCCTATTTTTTTTCTTCTTCTGCTCCTACGTCTTATGGTCTGATTTAAACAGCTACTCTGCATCAGCGTCGTCGTAGGTGGCTAGTCTCTGGGAGCTGGAAAGTTCCTGAAAGTGCCAATGCTCGCTGAGATGCCTCACCTTGTTCCCTGCCAGCTACTCTGACTATTCAGCCATGGGAGGCAGGCATCACAACTGACAACTCCCGGATGTCCCGATGTGTTATATAGCCAATGGGATCAGTTTGAAGTTTGGTCGATGTTATGATGTAGGAAATGCAACGACCAGTTAATGCACAGGAAGATCCCACAAAGTACGCAGAGACTAAATAACCAGGATGCCCGTTTTTTCTGAATGTTGTTAGTTGAGGAATAAATATTGGCCAGTATCCTGAAAGTAGGTAACCAGAGATGATTTGGACATCTGCGAATGGGGGGGGGGTGATGGTCTAGAAATCCAGAGACTAGGTAATGTTCTGCAGACCGATGTTCAAATCCTGCCACGGCAGATGGTGGAATTTGAATTCAATTAAAATCTGAAGAGTCTTCTGCTAAATATGTCAGGAAAAATGCATTTACATGAATGTCCTTTAGAGAAGGAAACTGTCATCCTTACCTCACTCCAGACCCACAGCAATGTGTTTGACTCTTAACTGCCCTCAGGGCAATTAGGGATGGGCAATAAATGCTGCCTGTCCAGCAATACCCTCATCCCTGAATGAATAAAATGAAAGGTAGACAGTTTAGATCTACCAAACGTTCATTGAGTCATAGAGTCAGACAGCATGGAAACAGATTCTTTGGTCCAACCAGTCCATGCCAATCAAACTAAACTAATCCTACCTGCCTGTACTTGACCCATATCCTTCCAAACCTTTCCTATTCATTTACTTATCCCAATGTCTTTGATACATTGTAACTGTATCTGCGCCCATCACTTTCTCTGCAAGTTCATTCCACACGCAAACCATTCTCTGTGTAAAAAAAGTTGCCTCATGCATCTTTTTAAAATCTTTCTCCTCCTACCTTAAGTTTTGAACTCCCCTGCCCTAGGGAAAAGACCCTTGTCATTCACATTATCTGCAGTCCTCATGATAATTATAAACCTCAGCACAGTCACGCTCCTATGCTCCAGTGACCAAATTCCCAGCCCCTCCAGTCTATTTTTATATCTCGAATCCTCCATTCCCAGCATCATCCCGGTAAATTGTAGTCAGGTGGTTGATTCACCACACCCCATACCAGAGGAAGCCAATTCCCTGACTTGAGGCGAGTGAATCCAGTGGGAAAATGGGACAGGCCAAACTGGACTTGGTCTTTTGGTCACTTACTGGACAAAATGGTTGAGCCTTTCAGGGTGATTTTAGTAGAGAAGGAGACAACTTGGCCCATCAAGTCCAAGATAGCTTGCTTCAGAGATGATAGGAACTGCAGTTGCTGGAGAATCCGAGATAACAAGGGGTAGAGCTGGACGAACGCAGCAGGCCAAGCAGCATCTTACGAGCAGGAAAGTTGACGTTTCAGGCCGAGACCCTTCATCACAAATAGGGGAAGGGGAGAGGGTTCTGAAATAAATAGGGAGAGAGGGGGAGGCAGATCAAAGGTGGATAGAGGAGAAGATAGGTAGAGAGGAGACAGACAGATCAAAGAGGCGGGGTTTGACCTGTCCATCCTCCCTGGGCAGACCTATCTCCTCCCTACACTCCCCACCTACACTCACCTTCACTGGCTCCATCCCCGCCTCTTTAACATGTCTGTCTCCTCTCCACCTATCTTCTCCTACACCAAGATAGCTTGCTGTCCAGTCCCATGGGAGAGAACAAGTTCCACATCACCATCAGTCCCTGTGTTAAATAAATATGTTTCTTCATATGTCCCCACACACCTGCCATCCCTTCTTGTTTCCCAACAAAAAACAGTGTCTTATTTGCTGCAAAGTTCCTCCAATCCCTGATTTTGGCAATTATTATGTCTGAAATGGTAAAACTTAGTCTTTTCCCTATGCTATCAAAGAAGCATGTGTGCTTTTAGTAACCCCAGGTGGAATATACTGCCCATCGAGGGGTGAGATTGGAGGCCGAGAGGGGACTTTATTAGTCATGGTGATGAAGTACTCAAGCCTACAGCCAGTCTATGATCTATGATCTCCAGTGGGATTAATGCCGGGAAAGGAAGGTCCGAAGGTCACCCACTGCTGTCAACTGAGGGCCATTAAGTAGCACATTCGGGACCACTCAAAGGCCGCAGCCCCGTCGCTATGGGGATTAACTCACCTACAATTGAGCTTCTCGAATGTAGAGAGTGCACGGCTGCTGCTATATCAGTGGGTAACTCGACACCTCAGGATATGGGCAGGGTTATCCCTCAATCAAAGACAATCTTTTTCTGATTGAGGGAGCTGCACACCGGTCATGATAATTCCCTAGGAGCAATCTCCTCCTCTGATGAAGGGTCTAGGCCCGAAACGTCAGCTTTTGTGCTCCTGAGATGCTGCTTGGCCTGCTGTGTTCATCCAGCCTCACATTTTATTATCCTCTCCCACTGACCTCTTGCTTGCTATGCCCCTGTTCCGCCTTTCTCCCTGGGACTCCCAGCCTCAGAAACCTGTGCTCTTTTTCCCCACTCCACACCTAGCCACCGCTCCATCACATCATGTCCCTTTGGCCTGAGGTCTGTGCAATCCTGTGACTCCGAGGGGTCTGATTAACTACAGTTCTCTTTGGGTGAGACTTGCAACACATTCACAATCATGACACCCACTCCTGCCCTCTGCTGGTGGCCTCACCGTTACCTATTGGTTCAGTGGGGTTTCCTTGGAAGAGACAGCGAGGGGCTTCACCAATGAGAACTCATGGAGTGCAGCACCTCCAGGGGACTCCACTCCATCTTCAATAAAAGCTGTCTGTGGGAGTAACTGTGTCCAGCTGCAAATCTTTTTAGCAACATGAGAGGGCGCTTTGGGCCCAGGTAATAAGAAATCCAAATGAAGCTTCCCTTTCGTCATTACGAAGCTTTAAAAAGTTTTTTTAAATAAATGCGATTAAGGTCTTTTTTAAAGTTTAAAAGGTCCCCCTTTGTTGTTGCCTATTTTATTTGTCTGTGGGATGTGAGTCGTATTTGCCAAACACCCCTCACTGCCCTGGTAGTGAGCTGCCTTCCGGAACTCCCTGGGATGTAGGGACACCCACATGTCGTTATGGAGAGAGAGGCTCCTCGATGTTGGCCCCGTGACACTGTTCCATGTCAGGATGGTGAGTGGCTCGGAGGGGAATTTACAGGTGGCAATATTCCAATACATCTGCTGCCATTGTCATTCTAACTGGTAGAGGTTATGGGTTTGGAAGGTATAAGACATAGGAGCAGAAATTGGGCCATTCGGCCCATGGGGTCTGCTCCACCATTCAGTCATGGCTGATAAGTTCCTCAACCCCATTCTCCTGCTTTCTCCCTGTAACCCTCGGTCCCCTTGACAATCAAGAACCTATCTATTTCAGTCTTAGTTGTCCTCAATGACCTGGCCTCCACAACCTTCTGTGGCAGTGAATTCCATAGATTTACCACCCACTGGCTGAAGAAGTTTCTCCTTATCTCAGTTCTAAAAGGTCTTCTCTTTACTCTAAGACTGTGGCCTCGGGTCCTAGACTGTGCTGTTGAAGGAGTTGGATCATAGAATCCCTACAGTGTGGAAACAGGCCCTTCGGTCCAACAAGTCCAGACTGACCCTCAGACATCCCACCCAGACCCATCTGCCTAAATCCTGGACACTATGGGCAATTTCCCGTGGCCAATCCACCCTAACCTGCACATCTTAGGGCTGTGGGAGGAAACTGGAGCACACAGAGGAAACCCACGCAGGCACGGGGAGAATGTGCAAACTCCACACAGACTCCAAGGGTGGAATCGAACCCAGATTTCTGGCGCTGTGAGGTGGCAGTGCTAATCAGTGACCCACTGTGTCATGCCACCCCTCGTCACAGGGCATCTTGTAGGTGGTACACGCTGCTGCCACTTTCTGTCAGTGATGGAAGGAGTGAATGTTTGGGGTGAACGTGTTGATCCAGGCTCAGGTACGTCAACACAAGACACGTTAACTCATCCATTTTCATTGGCTCCCGGGATGTTTGTTTCCAGGCTGTCCCACTATAGGTGGCATCACAGTTGGCTCATCATTAGAGAATGCTGGTTTGCAATAATTCCTGTCAATAACACTAGCTGCGAGTGTGTTTATGTGGGCATTCCATGAAAGCAGGACTGGACCTGCCTGCAATTGCTCCATGCGATACTCAAAAAGCTCACTGCATTTGTCTGAGGTAGGACTAGGCTCATTCAAGATTTACACACGGTCTTATCAAAAAACAAAGCTATCCACCTCCAAACAGTCTGCCAATTTTAGAATTCACATTTTTGTTTTTCGATTCCTCCACAGCCTCACTCCTCAAAATCTCCTCTAGCCCCCTCACGCTTCAAGATAACAGCACACCTGTAATTCTAGGGCCTTTCTTGGATTTTAATCTCACCACTATTGGCATCTTCCACTGCCTGGACCCTAAATTCTGGAATCCCCTCCCTAACTCTATCTGCCTCATGACTTGCTAAATTGCTTCATTGTTTCAATGGTTTTGCAGGCTACATGGATTAGCCATGGGAAATGTGGTGGGAAATATGGGAGAATGGGTGGGGCAGTGGGATGCTCTTCAGGGGATTGGTGCAGACTCAATGGGCCAAATGGCCTCTGTACGGATTCTATGATTCTATGACCTCTCTCGCCTTCTTCCTTAAAACCGACCTCTCTGACCAAAATTTTGGCATCTGCCCCAAAATCGTCTGTAAGTCGATGCGAAATTTTGCTTGATAATTGCTCCTGTGAAGCCCAGTGTGATGGTTTAAATGTGTCAAAGGTGCTGTATTAATGCAACCCAGTGTTGGTGTAGATAGCACGTAGGCAAAGTTGACTCATCATTTTCACCCTTCCCTATGAGGCTGAGACACTCAGCATTGCTTGGGGACCGAACCTGCAGGGTTCCCAAGAGGACAATGTAGGCAATCGCTCTGATGGCAGAAGACTGTATATGTTATGCATTAAAACTTCTGTCCCTCATTTCTCAAGGGCAGAAATCAATTCCTTGCCATATTGCTGTCAAATTTACACAGAGGCTTTCAGTTAATCACTTGGGTTGTATTTTCTTTGCAGTTAGTAAGCTTGGGCTGGGCAGAGATTTTCATGAGTACAGTGTGCTTTTCCACTCTTGACTCAGGTGAGACTTTTTCATTCTGGCTTCCCCTCAGTGGCTTTCTTCCTCACACCCTTCACTCTAGGTTAAACATTCCAACGTTGCAGATGGTTGTACATTCAAAACCAGGATTGATAGACTTCAAGATATTAAAGGTATCAAGGGATTTGGGAATAGCTCAGGGAGACAACAGTGAGTAGACAAAGATTTTTTACAAAATTCACTTACAGGATGTGGGCATCGCGGGGGTGGGGCAGCATTCATCGCCCGCCCCTAATTGCCCAGAGGGCAGTTGACAGTCAACAACGTTGCCATGGAGAACCTGTCATGACCTAATTGGAAGGCTCAATCTGGGTGGGTTGGGTGAGGGGCAGTGAGGTATTGTGGCAAGTAGTCTCCTCCTGCCCCTATTTCCTCTCCTTCTGGATTTAATGAGTGCAGGGCTAAAAGAATGAGCAGCACAGTCAGTGTGATCCTACAGTTGAAGGGATTAACTCAGTGGTTATTTTGCTAAGGAGAAGTTATGTCAGTTTCCAACACAATAGCTGCACCAACCATGGATCCCTGACTCTGATAAGGTGGTCACATCTCTCTGACTTTCCAGATAACTCCGGGGTCACTGTACAAAGCAAACACTGACTTTTTGTGATAAGTAAATGTCTTCTGAGTGATCCATCCCTCCTCCCCATCCTCCGTTCTCCATCTTTTCTCTTGCCTCCATTTCCAAGGGATGGGCCATCGGACAGTCGCTGGGTGGGTCTATGTTTACGTGCAAAGTGCTGTTGTGGTTTTCCATTGCTCGCTGCAGGACGGCTGAACCAGAAACTTTACCACCTGCCATTCAGTGCGTCGACAGGATTTACTGGCTGACGATCGATGTGTTTGGCTATGTTACAAATGTACCTTCCATTGTCAACAAATCCCAGCAATGGCCACAGACCCATGTTTCTGGCCAACAGGCAGTGACACCTCTACTATGCCACAAAACCTTTCATTGTAAATTGAGAATCATTCAATTCCATGAAGCTTTGGCTGACAGGAGGATGTGGGAATGGACTGCACTGTTTGGTGCGTTGGCCTGTGCAGCAATATCTGTGTGTGCTATGTTTGTCTGAAAACATGGGCATTTCTGCTTGACAGAGTGACTTGAATTATATATAGTGTTTCTCACAAACGCACGATGCGCAGACAGGCTTACCTGAAATGTAGAACTTTTGAAACTCTGTTCTAATGTAAGAAATGCCACTCTGGTGCACTATCAGCTGCCACAACATCAATAAAGAGAATGGCCAGATAACCTGCTTTCCATTTTGGTTGAGGAGATACATGCTGTTTTCCTGAACTTCAAACAGGCCACAGCCCTATTAATTCAGAAAAAAGCTCACTGGACCAGAAACTTTAACTCTGCTTTCTCTCCACAGATGCTACTAGATCTGCTGAATTTCTTCAGGCATTTTTGTATTTGTTTCAGATCTCCAGCATCAGCAGCTCTTTGTTTGATGTTATGCCACTGCCCTGAATCACTTCACTATTTTGTGTCTGTGCCTTCAGTTGCCTGGACCCAAAGCCCTGGCATTCTCTCCCCTTCTCTCTTCCTCGCTTTCCTCCTTTAGACACTTCTCCAAAACCTACCTCTTTGATCAAGCTTCTGGTTATCACACATCTCCCTGCGTGACTCAGAGACATTCTTTGTTTCTTAATAGTCCTGTGAGGCATCTCAGCATGTTTTATTTTTGAGGTAAAGTTGTCATGGTCTAACTGAATCGTAGGTTGGCCCTCTCATTAGAGACAGGTGACTGGTGTTTAACCTGAGGGAAAGTGAGGGGAGGGGTTGTGAAGGAGAGTCACTTCATGATAACATCAGCCAAGTCAGGAATTAAACACCTTGCTGTTGGCAATGCTCTGTATCACAAACCAGCCATCCAGCCAAATGAGCTAACTGATCCTAAAACCAAAGTGGAGAGTGTGGGTTATATTAATCTGGTTGTCATTCCCCTCCATCTATGAACAAAGCTGTGCAGTCTTTTGCCTTTACCAGTGCGATTAAATGGAAATAGGTCACGACCAGGCCCGTTTCATCTAGTAAGGTGGAGGAAATCCGCTCCTTGGACTAACTAGAGGAGGCTCTTGTAATTAAGAGGACATTGTTTATTGATGTTAGCTACTAATTACAGATTCCAATGATATTAGAGAGATATCATATTGGCTATTCAGCCTATCCATGCCCCTCATGATTTTATAAACCTCTATAAGGGGAGGTGATGGCTCAGTGGCATTATCACTGATATATTAATGCAGAGACCCAGGTAACATTCTGGGGACTGGGGTTTGAATCCTGCCATGGCAGATGGTGGAATTTGAATTCAAATAAATATCTAGAATTAAGAGTCTAATGGTGACTGTGAATCCATTGTAGGGGAAAAGTCCATCTGGTTCACTGATGCACTTTAAGGAAGGAAACTGCCATCTTTACCTGGTCTGGCCTCCACCTGACTCCAGACCCACAGCAATGTGGTTGACTCTTAGCTGCCCTCCGGGCAATTAAGGATGGGCAATAAATGCTGCCTGGCCAGTGCTGCCCTCACCCTGTAAATGAATAAAGGAAAAAAGTTCATCCCTCAGCCTCAGATGCTCCAGAGAATATAGTCCTGGCCTATTCTGCCTCTCTCTACAGCTCAAATCCTCCAACCCTGGCAACATCCTTGTAAATCTTTTCTAAACCCTTTCAAGTTTAACGACATCCTTCCTCTACCAGAGAAACCAGAATTGCACACAGTGTTCTAATAGTGGCCTAACCAATGTCCTGTATAGCTGCAACATGAACTCCCAACTCCTATACTCAGTGCACGGACCAATAAAGGCAAGCATACCAAACATCTTCTTCACCACCCTGTCTACCTGTGACTCCACTTTCAAGCCTGCGCTCCAAGGTCCCTTCGTTCAGCAACACTCCCTAGGACCTTATCATTAAGTGTAAATGTACTGCCCTGATTTGTCTTTCCAAAATTCAGCACCTCACAGTCAGGCCTTTCTGTTTAGAGACCCTAAGCTGTTCAGTTCACAAGTGTGTGTAACATCATCTTTGTAGGTGGTATTTGAGGCAGTCCCCAGTGTTAACCTTTTCAACCCGTACACAACGATTCCTTCCCACTGCCGACAAGGCCTACAATAGAGATGTCTCCTGTGGAAAGGACTTGAGGTATAAAAACAGAGTGGACCAAAAGCCAGTACCAGACCTAGGATAACAAAGTGTGGAGCTGGACGAACACAGCAGGCCCAGCAGCATCTCAGGAGCACAAAAGCTGACGTTTTGGGCCTAGACCCTTCATCAGAGAGGGGGATGGGGGTGAGGGTTCTGGAATAAATAGGGAGAGAGGGGGAGGCGGACCGAAGATGGAGAGAAAAGAAGATAGGTGGAGAGGAGAGTATAGGTGGGGAGGTAGGGAGGGGATGGGTCAGTCCAGGGAAGACGGACAGGTCAAGGAGGTGGGATGAGGTTAGTAGGTAGATGGGGGTGCGGCTTGGGGTGGGAGGAAGTTGGTATCAATGTGGACTTCACCAGTTTCAAAACCTCCCCTTCCCCCACCGCATCCCTAAACCAGCCCAGTTCGTCCCCTCCCCCCACTGCACCACACAACCAGCCCAGCTCTTCCCCTCCACCCACTGCATCCCAAAACCTGCTGTGTTCATCCAGCCTCACATTTCATTATCTTGAATTCTCCAGCATCTGCAGTTCCCGTTATCTCCAGACCTAGGATCCAGGTTACCTGTGAGGACACAACTCTGCAGCTGTGAATCCAGCCAAGCACGTTCAGTAGGTTCCAGGAATCCCAGACCAGTATCCGGCCAGGTCACCCAGTCAGGTAGCCCGGGCAGGCCTCCCAACCACGTAACCCAGAAAAATATTCCAGACACGTATCCCAACCAGATATCTCGGTCAGGTATACCAGGCAGGAAGACTGTAGGGACTGCTGCTGTTTGAGTAACGGCTGTTGTGAACTTATGATGACTTCTTCATTCTGCCCCACAACTCTGCTTTGACCTTTGACCTTTTCCTATGGCAACAGCAAATTGCATTCATCTAGCATCTTCTATACAGAAATGCTTCACAGGATGCCACCGACAGGATTTGACACTGACCCCACGAATAGAAATATTGGGGTAGGTGACCAGAAGCTCAGTCATAAAAGTAGGTTTTACAGAGATTTTAAAAGGAGTGAAAGAGAGGGAGATGCAGAGGTTTGAAGAGTTTTGGGAAGAAATGGCTGATGTATCCACTGAAGGGAGGGTGGCCAGGGATGCATGGCCAGCACTGAATTCTCATAACCTTTAAACCAAAAGGAACAAAATAAAGATAAATATTTGGAGCAGTTCAGCTTTAAGAAATCCTCCCTGTCAGAATATGACTAGTGCTTGAGGCCAATGATTGAATGGATGCTCCCTACATCAACACACCCTGTGGTTTGGAACCTTGGACAAAAGAATTTCGGGGGGACCATGTTCAGGAACTGAGGAAAGCATCTTGGCAGCAAGCCAGAGACCTCCACCCCCAGGAGTTCACCCAGGACAGTCCGTGGGAGGGGAGGGAGCCCCTGCTCACGCTATATCTGAAGTGGTTCCATCATCTCCAATCTCCACATGTGGGCTACAGCCTGTGACAGCTGTTTCTCCCACTGTCTCTGACTGTTACACTTTATCATTGAATATTCGCCAAATGCATTTCATCCAAGATGACCCTCAGTTGTGGTCTGCTAACCAGAAAGAAAAAACACATCGAGTTGGCCAGAAAAACTGAATCCTGCCTGAGTGTCATTTAACCCCAAAGTGTAGCTCAGAGCCAAAAAAGCTGTGATCAAACTCAACAAAATCTTTATGTTTAGAGATAGCAAGAGCTGCAGATGCTGGAGACAGAGACAATGCAGTGTGGAGCTGGAGGAACACAGCAGGCCAGGCAGCATTCAGGTCCAAAACATCAACTTTCTTGCTCCTCTGATGCTGCCTGTCCTGCTGTGTTCCTCCAGCTCCATACTGTGTTGTCTCAAAATCTTTAGGCTATTTGGAGCTTCCCAAAGTAGAGGTTTTCCATTGCACCCGCAAACACTGCTTTCCAGTGAGCACGCAGCGTTAAGTAAATGAGGAATGTAGAAACATACTTTCTAGTGCACGACACTGCAATTACAGCTCTGTCAAGCTCATCTACAAGATCGTCTAATTTAAGCTGAATTGTTGAGGGTCTTGAGGTGAGGAAGGGTGCAATGAAACAGAGGAAAGGACGCAAGGGTCATCCCAAGTTATGTAAAGCTGCAGACAAGTGCACTGCAGCATGGATCTAGTCTGTGACCTGGGCAGTGTGCGTCTTGGGGATCTTGTTGGAAACAGAGCTCCCTAGACTCTGTTCTGCAGTGTTCTTACTTCAGCTTGTTTTAGGATACTCTGTCGATAAAGCAAAAAAGGAATATTGTTTTATTTTTAATTCATTGGATGTGACTAGGCCAGTATGTATTGCCCATTCCTAATGACTCAAGGTAATTAAGAGTCAACCAGATTGCTGGAGCCTGGAATCACATGCAGACCAGACAAGGTGAGGATAGCAGATTTCCTTCCCTAAAGGGCACTTCCTGATCCTCACTAGACTTTTAATTCCATTCAAATTCCACATGGTAGAATTTGAACCCAGCTCCCCTGAGCATTATCTGAGTCTTTAGAGTAACAGTATAGTGATCATACTACAATATAACCAAATTCCCAAGTTGAGTAGAGGAATTATTTCTTTCACCAAAAGAGTCCCTCATTCAAAAAGCCGAAACCTCCAGAATCCTTCCTGTACTCGAGGTTTAGTCAATTACCTGATTCTGTAAACATATTGGTTTTGCTGAAAGGCCACTGATCTGAAATATTAACTCATTTTCTCTCTCCACAGATAATACCTGACCTGCTGAATATTGTCAGCAATGGCTACCGACGTATTGCATTGTTACTGACTGATTAAGAGAACGCTACTAAATTGCCTAACAAACACCATTTAAAATGTGCTTTCTTTAGACCATTAGATTTCGGAGCAGAAGTAGGCCATTTAGCCCATCAGGTCTGCTGTAATATCCAATGAGATCATAACTGATCTGCTAATCCTTTACTCCACTTTCCTGCCTTATCCCCATAACCTTTGATCCCCTTACTAATTAAAAATCTATATTAGCCTTGAATATTCTTAGCGACCCAGGCCTGATAATCCTTTGCGGTAAAAAATTCCACAGATTTGCGACCTTCTGAGGCAAGAAATTCCTCCTCACCTGGCTGTTTTAAATTACCACACATTATTCTGAAACTATGCCCTCCAGTCCTAGACTCTACCACAATGGGAACCAACCTTTCTGTGTCAACTCTGTGAGGTCCTCTAAGAATCTGGTATGTTTCAATAAGATCACCCCTCATTCTTCTAAACTCCAGTGAGTACAGACCCAACCTAATCAACCTCTCCTCATAAAACAGTCCCCTCATACCCTGGAATCAATCTTGTGAGCCTTCTCTGGACTTCCCCAATGTCGGTGTTTCTCCAAAACTATTCACAGTAAATAATGTGACATTGACCTGAAACATTAACTCTCCCCTGAGGGGACTGAATATTTCCAGTGTTATATTCCAAATTTCTGGCACCATGGAATTTCGCATTCTTAGAAAAAATGGAAACATTTTTGTTTGTAGTTCTTGGGTTTCTTGACGTTGACTCAGTCTGACCCTCCTAAGGTACTCCCATTGATATGCGTTTGGTCATTTTTGTTTCAATAAATGACTGGATACTAATTTTGATTTCCATGGACCTTTGAAACTGATCATATTGCTAAGGCCATTAGTAATTACCAGGATAACTGCGGAGGAGGAGGTGGTTAGAGGCTGGAGTTGGACAATGCAGGGGAAAGTACCTGAAATACAAATTTATCTTTCAATGTAAGATACTGATGTTGATTCATAATTTAGACTGGCTAACCATTCATTATTGGTATTGTTTTGTCCCAGGAATGTGGGCGGGAGCTGAGCATGGGTTCTATTAAAATGGGACATCCTGACTGCCCATGTTCCTTTCATTGCAGCACATTTAATAAATAACCTCTTCATTGCCAAAAAACCTGAATCACTGAATAAACATTACTAGAGAGACCCACTGGATTGGGGAAATTCCCCTGTATGATTTGGACACCAGAAAAATTCTTCCCCAAAAACACAAGCAGCAGCATGGATCCCAAGCCCCTCGCAGGTTAAAAAGAAAGACTGCATCTTTTGTGACGCTAGGACGTCCCACAGAGCTTTCGCAGTCAAGGTACTTAAATGCACTCACAATTGTAAAGCTGGTAGTTAAAACTGAGGCTTTAGATTGCAAACACTAGCTGGCAACCATACTGCAAACAGCTGCCGAAGCCACACAGCCCTCGGGTTTAAAACACAAGGATTGAAAGAAGTGTTCAGTATTTGTACATAATTAAAAAAACAAAAGAATAAATTACAGATCATTTGTAAGTGGTACTTTGCAGAGTTAATAACAGTGGAGTAAAGAATATTTTTCCCAGTGTGGTTGTTTTATGACTACACCTCACCTCCTACACAAGTTAAATAAAATCAAGCTGTATCGTGTCATGCTCATGCCTGAATGAGAGCAGCAGGGACTCGAAAAAATTGCGGCTTGCCTCACCTCTTTCTTACACCCGATGCATTTAATAACAATTTGCATTCTATAGTGCTTTTAACTCCACAAAACATCATTCGAAAGGAGCAATTATCAAATAAATGAAAGTTAAATGCTACACATGCTGGAAGTCTGAAATGGAAACAATATATGGCAAAAATGTCAACAAGTTAGTCAGCATCTGCAGAGAGAAAATCTCTACAGTTAATGTTTCAGACTTTGGCTTTTGTCAGATACAATTTAACAGCAAGCCACGTAAAAAGCAGCTTGAACATTTACAGTCATAGAGTCATTGAGATAAAAAGCACAGAAACAGGCCCCTCAGTCCAACTTGTCCATGCCAATCAGATATCCCAAATTAACCTAGCCTTATTTGCCAGCATTTGGCCCATATCCCTCTAAACCCTTCCTATTCATGTACCCAAACAGATGCCTTTCAAATGTTGTAATTGTACCAGCCTCCACCACTTCCTCATTCCGTACATACACCACCATCTGTGTGAAAAAGTTACCGCTCAGGGCCCTTTTAAATCTTTCCCCTCTCACCTTAAACCTATGCCCTCTAGTTTTGGACTGCCTGTCCTAGAGAAAAAGACCTCGGTTATTCACCCTATCCATGTCCCTTCATGATTTCATAAACTTCTATAAGATCACCCCTCAGCCTCTGATGCTCCAGGGGAAATAGCCCCAGCCTATTCAGCCTCTCTCTGTAGCTCAAACCCTCCAACCCTGGCAATATCCTTCTAAATCTTTTCTGAACCCTTTCAAGTTTCACAACATCCTCCCAAAGCAGGAAGACCAGAACTGAACACAGTACTCCAATAGTGGCCTAACCGAGGATCTGCACAGCTGCAACACAACCTCCCAACTCCTCTCTGATGAAGGGTCTAGGCCCGAAGCGTCAGCTTTTGTGCTCCTGAGATGCTGCTTGGCCTGCTGTGTTCATCCAGCCTCACATTTTATTATCTTGGAATTCTCCAGCATCTGCAGTTCCCATTATCTCTCTCCCAACTCCTATTCTCAATGCACTGACCAATAAAGGCAAGTGTACCAAACGCCTTGCTTGGCTAAAGAGGGAGGTGACGAAGGAAGGGAGGATGGTAAAGGTGTGTAAAGATTCAGGAGGCATGGTGGAGCAATTATCACTGGGGAGGCAGGAATAGAGGCCACAACTGGATGATCAGGTGGATCTTGAGGTGCTGTGGCACTGGAGATGATGACAGAAATAGGGAGGAATGAAGCCACGAGAGAATTTGAACACAGGGATGAAATTTTTTAAATTGAAGCATTATGTTGGACAATGAGCCAATGTATGTCAGCTAACAAAGAGTGTTGGTGAGTGGGTATGACTTCAGGTAAAGCAGAAGTGTTTTGCGAGGGGTCAGATTGGCAGGGAGGGCATTAGCTGTAATGCATGGGAACATCTAGAAAGTCGTGATCGAAACAATTTCCAAAATATATGGTTGTCATGTTCCTCCATCCACTATATTAATGCAAGCCTCAACACAATAGTGAACTGAAGTCTGCTATATGAATAGTGCCAGCCATTCTCACCCACTGTTATCATCAACAATTACCTTACACTGGAGACCACTGCTTTGGAATGAACTGCTTAAGTGAAGCTTTACTTTCGCAAGGAGGTCCTAATCCAGAGGTGAATGCAAAATATGATGGAGATTACAATGGTTCAGGCAGCATCCATGGAGAGAGAACAAGCTAACATTTTGAGTTTAGGTGACTCTTCATCAGAGCTGAATCGAAGTGCCTCTAAACCAGTGTTGCGGGTTTATACTCTGGGTACACAGGTTCAAATCACACCATGTTTGCTGGCTAGATTTAATTAGAGCTGAAACTGAAATTAGTCTCAGTAATTGTGACCATAAATCAGTTGTTGTACACGGCCAACTAGTTCATTAATGTCCCTTACAGAAGGAAATCTGCCACCATTATCAGGTTTGGATATGACTACAGACCCTGGGGCAACATCAATCACTATTAAACAACGCTCTGGGACAATTTGGGATGGGTAACAAATGCTGACCTTGCAAGTGATAGCCACATCGCACAATCACACAAAGCAAACATTTCAAGAATTGGAAGGGTCATCCACCAGATGAAGAGAAACAAAAAGAAAAACTTTGCATTTATATTTATAAAGGCTTTGCTTTAGGGACAGCACAGTGGCTCAGTGGTTAGCACTGCAGCCTCACAGCACCAGGGACCCAGATTCGATTCCAGCCTCAGGTGTGACTGTCTGTGTGGAGTTTGCACATTCTCCCTGTATTTGCATGGGTTTCCTCTGGGTGCTCCGGTTTCCTCCCACAGTCCAAAGATTTGCAGGTTAGGTAGATTGGCCGTGCTAAATTGCCCATAGTGTTCAGGGGTGTGTGGGTTATAGGGGGATGGGTCTCGGTCTGGATGGGATGTTTCACAGGACGGTGTGGACTTGTTGGGCTGAAGGGCCTGTTTCCACACTATAGGAAATCTAATCTATATAGCACCTTTTCACGTTCACAAGATGTCCCAAATCACTTTACTAGCAAGTAAGAACTCTTAAAGTGTAGTCATTGTTCCAATACAGAGCAAGATCCCAACAGCTATGCGATAATGACCAGATAAACTCCTCTCATGATGTTGACTGAGGGCTATTATTAGCTTTGGAAAGCAGAGGCTGAGAAAGGGATGAACTGAGGAAGAAGGCAATCAAACAGACCTGCCTAATGCAGAGCTCGAACCATTCCCCAAGCAAAAACACTGTGCTCACTCTCAAACTGAAAGTATCTCTTCTGAGGGTGGATTTACAAACATTACTAACTGCACAGAGCTCTAGAGTGGAAGGTATAAAGATCAACCCAGTCTGGTTTGAGGTTATTTGTAGAAGGAGGCTGAAATTGGCAGCTTCAGTGCTAGGAGGGGCAGAACAAGGGGCATATTGGACACGTTGGCACCCACAACTATTCTCACCCTCCTTGGAATAGGTGGGAAGTCAGGGGAGTGCTGGACTTCAGTCTGCATGCCTAGATTTTTTAAAATTTATTCATTCACAGGATGAGGACATCACTGGCTGGGCCAGCATTTATTGCCCATCCCTAATTGCCCAGACGGTGGTTAAGAGTCCGCGACATTGCAGTTGGTCTGGAGTCACATGTAGGCCAGAGGATGGCAGTTTCCTTCCCCAAAGGACATTAATGAACCAGATGGGTTTTTCTGACAATTGACAATGGTTTCATGATCATCATTGGACTCTGAATTCCAGACGTTTTTACTGAATTCAAATTCCACCATCTGCCATGGCAAGATTTGAACCCTGGGTTAACAGTCCAGCGATAATAACACTAGGCCATCACCTCCCCTATTCCACGATCTTTCATAGAACCCCTGCGGTGTGGGAAGAGGCCATTTAGCCCATCAAGTTTGAATTTATCCTATGAAGGGCACCCCACCCAGACCCAGTCCCCTTCCCTATTCTCATAACCCTGCATTTAGCATGGCCAAACCACATAATGTTCACATCCATGGACAGTACGGTGCAAATAGCTTGGTCAATCCACCCTAACCTACGCATCTTTGGCTCATAGGAGTTCATCCCTTTCTCAGCCTCTGCTTTCCAAAGCTAATAATAGCCCTCAGTCAACATCATGAGAGGAGTTTATCTGGTCATTATCGCATAGCTGTTGGGATCTTGCTCTGTATTGGAACAATGACTACACTTTAAGAGTTCTTACTTGCTAGTAAGAGAACCCGAAGGAAACCCAAGCAGGCAGGGGGAGAACATGCAAAGCCCTTGTAGCTTTCTACTTAATTTCAAAAATATACTTTATTCACAAAATATCTTTTATATATATACACACAATCACTAAAGCAGCTCAGCTCAGTACAGTAGCATATGAGGAAGTAAGCAAAAGGACCTGAGGCTGGAATCAAACCTGGGTGCCCGGTGCTGTGAGGCAGCAGTGCTAACCATTGTGTTACCCCACTCTATATAACGTTAACCTGCAACAGCTTTGTACTTCTGAATTCCTCCGCGGGTTGCTGTCAGAATACTCAACCTTACAGAGTTGAACAAGCTACCTCCACGTCACATTCTGGGATTGATGGAACAATTTCCATGGTTTCTTGCAAGCGTGCCCAACATTCTTTCCATGTTTAATAAACTCAAACCAGCAACGAGGAAGAATCTCAAAGAGTTGGCTCCAGGGCAGTCCGTGGACTGATACAATCTGCGACTGAGTGGGCCTGCAGTGCTTTGGAGGCTGTTGTGTTGAAATGAGCTGAACAAATGGACTTGGAACCGGAACTGATTTACATGAAGAACCACAGCCAGATCTGTTTGTAGGAGAAACAAGTAAAATGAAGAAAAATGCAAGAGTTGGGCCTGACAAAAGTGCACTAAAGAACTGAGGCCTGACTCAGAGGAAAGCTGCGTTGCCAATCCATTAGTAAGTGTCTATTACAAACCATTACAATTGTATAAATGGCAAGTCAGTGAGAAAGCAGGCTGTAACTGTCTGGCTGACATTAAACATTGAATAGATTGTTTTCCTGAGTTTATAGAACTGAACTGCTCCAGTGGCTATGTATATAAAGCTCTTCTTCATGATTAAGTGCATTTTTGGAATTAAAAAAGCCCATTTTCTCGAGCTAACGTTTTTTGGGAGGCAGGCGCAGCCGCGAGTTCTCAAAGTGAATATCGCGCAGTGGTTCTCAAATTTTTTTGCAGACCTTTGCTTAGACCACGGCTTTGTGATGTGGGAGTCAGAATCCTAAGTGGGGGCACACGCTGAAATGTGAGAGGTCATGAACTCAAAGAATGCACTTGTGACCCCTTCCCCCATCTCCGATGCACCTTCATCTCCTTGATTCAGCGTTTGCCCATAGGGTCATGACAATTTCCAAACTTCATTCTGGGGTCACAGGAAAAACATTTGGGAAGCACTGACACAGTAAGGATCAAAGAACCTACTGTTCCCAATCAGAAATCACATGACACCAGGTTATAGTCCAACAGATTTATTTAAAATCCCAAACTTTTAGAGTGCTGCTCCTTAGGTAATTTAAGGAAACTATAAACCTCTCACTACCCTCATGTTACTAAATGTATGACATTAATTTTCAAAGTCACACTATGGGAAATTATTAATTTATGCCAGAAACAAAAGCATGGACATTTTCACATTATAAACAGTAATATTCCCCAAGAGAAAATATTTTTTGCAAGATTATATTGCATGAAATAAAATTATCACGAGAAGCTGTTTCTGTGAAACTAGTACAAATCTAATATCTGTATTATTCAACTAAAACAAACAAGCACATAAATGTTATTTTGCAAACCAACTTTGCTGTTACTTATGCTTCTGGAGTGCACGTTGTCAAACTGAGAGGTGACATGTCATGAATTATGGAAGTAGAGGGGCTGTTCTTAGTATAGTGTCACCCGTGGTACGGTGTGCCAGTGACTTGCAGACACCAACATCAGCAAAATGAGGCAAATCTCCACCTTCTGGGCTATGGTACTCAGACCCTGATTCACTTGTGGAATTTGCAGCAGAATTTCACACAATTAAAAACCTTTCCTCTTTTCAGGTTAATTTAGATTGTCTAGTCAGCAGAGACAAGTTGGACCAAAGGATTTATTTCCGTGCTGTACAACTCTATGACTCTAAATGCTGTGTGTTTCTATCATCAAAGTTAAGATACAACCTTTGAGCCTGTGGAAGATCTGACAGCGCTAATTTACAGAATTAATTTATAGAAAATCCTTACGAGTTACAGTGAATTAAAGTTGAAAAGCTGGGACTAATTTTTGGCAATTGGTAGAGGATAACACACTTTGCAATTACTGTGATTTCCAGCCTTTTGAAAGGACACTTCATTTTGTCGGGTTGTAGCGTTGCCATCAACTCTGAATGCAGAGCTTGGGCCACAAAATGAAGCAGACACAGGCTTCATGACACAAACTCTGCAGACTCTTCCCCTGACTCAGTTATTCCCCTGAGTCTTGGTTTATTCCACGTCATGAGGTTAAAAGCATAGCCTCGAGTGCCCAGCTATTTGTGGGACCCAACACTCTTTAACTGGCTGTGATTCCTCACTCTTGTCATTTTTACATGCCTTTTCCACAAGAATGAACTAAAATTTTACCAAACTTTCACAAAAAACTGTGTGGAGCATATTCAGCCAAAACATAGCTTCCTAACGGTTTGGAAATAGGCCATTCAGCCCATTATGTTCACACCAACCCTCCAAAGAGCATCTCATCCAGTCCCATCCCACCACCATATCTCTGTAACCCTGCATTTTCCATGGCCAATCCAGCCTGCACATCCCTGCATTTCCCATGGCCAATCCATCTCACCTGCACACCTTTGAACTGTGGGAGGAAACCAGAGCATGCAGAGGAAACCCATGCAGACACGGGGAGAATGTACAAACTCCACACAAACTGACACCTGGGTATGGAATCGAACCTATGTCCCTGGAGCTGTGAGGCAGCAGTGCTAACTACTGAACCACCAAGGCGTAATATAAATGTATTTATAATTTATCCTTTTATTATCCCAGAGCACTGCTGGAAGAAGACACTTTGTTGAAGCCTTTTGTCTTGCACTCATCAGGACAATTTGCAAGAACACTGATGCCATTGTGAGAAGAAGAGTGCTGATTTGTTTGCCAGTGGTCTGTAATTAGTAGAACTGCTGCCATGGAGAAGGCAACAGTTTGATGATAACTGACAGTTCACCTCCATAAAATTCAGGTGTTAAGGGGTTTCTTAAGGAGGGAAGGATGAAGGTGCATCGCAACTTATGATAAAGGCCTGGCTGACAATAAGGCAGCTATTGCAAAGACACGGGG
This sequence comes from Stegostoma tigrinum, assembly GCF_030684315.1. Classification (NCBI taxonomy): domain Eukaryota; kingdom Metazoa; phylum Chordata; class Chondrichthyes; order Orectolobiformes; family Stegostomatidae; genus Stegostoma; species Stegostoma tigrinum. The sequence goes on along the minus strand of NC_081381.1, from coordinate 18,032,057 downwards.
GTCAGAATTCGTTTTTATTCATTCATGGTACGTGAGTGTTGCTGGCTCAGCTCACATTTCTTGCCCACCAGTAGTTCCTCTTGAGAAAATGATGGTGAGCTGCCTTTTTGAACTGCTGTAATCTATGCAGTATAGGAGGTCTGGAGAGGCCTCAAATTTTGAAGAGCTGGAGGAAGCCATTCAGGAAGGGGGCAAGGCTGCAAAAGGATTTGAAAACAAACAGGAAAGTTTTAAATAAAACAAGGAACTGCAGATGCTGGAGATCTGAAACAAACAAGAAACTGGAATTGCTGGAGAAATTAGCAAATCTGGCAACACCTGTGAAGAGAATATAGAATTAACATTTTGAGACCAGTGACCCTTCTACAGAGGAACTCTTTAGACCTGAGGTACTGTCAGGCAGAGGCCATAGTAAGAACAAAAACAGAAGTTGCTGGAAAAGCTCAGCAGGTCTGGCAACATCTGTGAAGAAAAAAAATCAGAGTTAACATTTTGGGCCTCAGAACTGAGTTCTGAGGAAGAGTCACCAGACCCTTTCAGAAGCCAATGTAAGTCTGTGAACAGAGGTCAAAAGGGGAAATATTAGAAGAATATGTTTGTGGCGAACAGGTACAATCGGTTGTAAGGATTGGCTTAAACATCTTGCATCATGCTGACACTGTCAGTCGCTAATTCTATTCATACTGAGGCAGCTCCTGAAGGGTAATAGCTTGACCGCCCCCCCCCCCCCCACAAAGCCCAACACCAGAACTTCCTAGGGTGTGTGTTGTAGCTGTCGATACGTCTATCCAACTGTGTGCACATGTGCTACACCAGGGTGCTGCGTCAATGTACATGCGTCAGGGCTCAATGACAACTCCCACAAGATTATCTCAATATTCCCAGGCCCACAGTTTCAGCGTTTTTCAGTAAAAACTAATTTCAAAGAACCGCTCTGAAGTAACTAATGGCACGGGGCCATTATCCTGTCAAAATGTCACCCTTTATTGATACGTGCATGGTTGATGCACTCTGACCAGCCCATTCAGAGCCAGCCCCTAGACCGAGGATACTCTCTGAGACTCCCATTTCTACCTGCCAGCCAGGACTCCCTGATTGGCCCATATTAACAACCCCAATCAAGGAACCAATAGTCAATGAGATCCACCTGGCTAACTTCGTTCCAATCACTACACACTCAGAGAAGAACAATTTTCTCTCATCGATTATACTGTAGCATGACTACATTTGGAGTTTTGTGTTCATTTGTGGGTACCTTATTTAAGAAAATCACAACAGTGTGGAGCTGGAGGAACACAGCAGGTCGGGCAGCATCAGAGGAGCAGGAGAGTCGACGTTTCAGGTTGGGACCCTTCAGCAGGACTGATGCTCCACCGTGTACTGACTCTGACCCCAGCATTGGCAGTTTGTGCTACCATCTTATTTAAGGAAGGATGTTAAAGCCCTGGAAAGAGTGGGAAGGAGATTTACTAGAACGATACCAGATTTTAGATACAAGGAAAGATTAGCGAGATTGAGCTCATTCTCTTTGGGCCACAGAAGATTAAGAGCTGATGTTATGGAGGTGTTCAAAATTATGAATGATTCTGACAGAGTAGAGAAGTATTTTCTGCTTCCAGTATTTGGTATGTCAATAGCTAGGAGCCACATCTTCAAGTCTGTCAGCAAGTGAGCTAGAATTGAGATGAGGAGAAAGTTCTTTACTGAGAGAGTCTTTAGGATTGGGAATGTGCTGCCTGGGAGAGCAGTGGAGGTGTATTCCACAGGGGGTTTCAAAAGAGAGCTGGAGATATATTGGACAGGGATGAAGTTAGAGGGCTGTAGAGATGGGGCTGGAGAATGGGGCTAGTTAGGTCGCTTTTTCAGGAGCCAATACAAACACAATGGAGTCAAATGGTCCCATTCTGTACTGTAAAATTCTATGATTCTAATGTGATACAATAAAGTA